>NC_139659.1:1544508-1567008 GCF_951799395.1 Argentina silus
GTAACACACTGCTCTAAGGGCTGTAACACACTGCCCTAAGGGCTGTGACACACTCCTCTAAGGGCTGTAACACACTGCTCTGAGGGCTGTAACACACTGCTCTGAGGGCTGTAACACACTGCTCTAAGGGCTGTAACACACTGATCTAAGGGCTGTAACACACTGCTCTAAGGGCTGTAACACACTGATCTAAGGGCTGTAACACACTGCTCTAAGGGCTGTAACACACTGCTCTGAGGGCTGTAACACACTGCTCTAAGGGCTGTAACACACTGCCCTAAGGGCTGTGACACACAGTGCCAAACATGTGAGAGGTTGAAGTTCAGCAGCAGAGAGCTTGGTTCTGAAGTCCCCAATCACATCGCTGTGAATACCATGACAGTGGTGGTGGTACTGTACCCCACCTCTGTACAGCTCAATCTGAAGTCTGATTGGAGGAGATACTGTACCTCCGTCTCGCCTTCTTGCCGACATGTGGGTGGATAGCTAATAGAAAAATGATTTGGCACACAGACTAAATTATTCATGGTACTCTTGCTCTCCGTGCCAACCTCCAGGGACCCTGCTCTGTCCTCCCCATTGATTTTGTCGAGGGTGAGATCAGCATGTCAGCTATTAAAGGTGTATTTATAGACAAGCACGACGCTAACAGATGTTTTCCGTCACCATAATGACATACGGTAAGTGACTCTGTGCCTTTACTGTGTCAGTATGTGCCCTTCTGCCACATGCATCAAACATCCCTCTACTCACGGAACTTGACTCAAAATTCTATTGAATTAAATCAGAACTATGCTCAAAATGGAATGGACTTGAGTCACCCTTTTTCTCTGAATTATCCCTTTTTTCTTTAAGTACTTTTCCATTGGTACAGCTGCTCACTGCTTGGTGCATGTCAAACCCAGTACCCTGGCTGGCTGGCTGGCTGGCTGGCTGGCTGGTGTATTCCATGAGGTTCTGAACTGTCTGATTTCAGGGATTCAGGGGGGATAAGGGTTCAGGGTTTGGGGGAGGGTGACACACACACTCACTTAGGTACACCATGGGGTTCTGGCTGTGCGTGTGTGTGTGTGTGTGTGTGTGTGTGTGTGTGTGTGTGTGTGTGTGTGTGTGTGTGTGTGTGTGTGTGTGTGTGTGTTTACGTGCCATCTGCTGCAGCCTTGTCACACGCACACAGGAGCCAAGATCCAAGAGGAAGCACGCCCTGTGCGGGTTTGAAGGAGGGTTGAACGTAAACAAGACACAGATGCACACACTGCAGAGTATGTTCCTCCCTCCCTCTCTCCTTACAGCCACTTGATGTGTCCACTAACACGGTCCAGCAGACCAGTCCACCATCCAGAACAGAAACAAGTATGGTTGAGAAGTCTTGGATTGAATTTCAATACTTTAAAATGCACCCTACTTTCCTTGAAGTAATCACTGATCTACCACGTTAGGATTGGTCAAATGAAGCTTTTCACATTGATTTCACCAATCAAGTCATGTCAGATCAGTGGCTTTTCAAGGAAGGGAGGAAGGAAGGATGGACGCTTTTTAAGAGTATTGAAACAGGACCAGAGACCAGGACCAGAGACCAGGGCCAGACCAGGGCCAGACCAGGGCCAGACCAGGACCAGAGACCAGAACAGGGCCAGAGACAAGGGCCAGACCAGGGCCAGAGACCAGAACAGGGCCAGAGACAAGGGCCAGACCAGGGCCAGAGACCAGAACAGGGCCAGACCAGCACCAGAGACCAGGGCCAGACCAGGGCCAGAGACCAGACCCTGGGGTCTCTGGGGTCTCACCAGAGACCCCAGGGCAGAGAATAGACTAGCTTCGGGAAGATATACGGTAACTGGAGGCTAGTTATGACAGTCGTGATGTATTCACCCATGAATCCGTCAATCTTGATGAGAACTCGTTAAGGGGCAGCAGATGTGGCTGTTTGGATAGCAACGTGCTCAATCTGTTGAGAATGCTTCTTACTGACAGAGCGCTGTGTCACAAACGTACACGTTAAACCTCGAGCAACACCAAACCCATCTGCTACCTAATGGATGCATTTTAGCATACCAAGACATTTATTCAGAAACGAAATACAGTACTCGGGATGAAAGCCCTCATTTTCTTCCAAGGCTTCTCGATGTCCTGTAGAGATGTACTGTGTACACCTTGACTAATAACAAAACAAAGTGATAGATTTTAACAATATAAATGTTGAGTGTCTCTTGAGTGTCTTGTTGGTAATATCTGTAGATTGTTTAAAGCTGCCATTACATTCTGAAAGCTCTAGATGCTAAGATGAAGGATTTCAACACCAACAAATAAGGCACTGTAAAACCAGGGGTCAAAGTTGAAAATAAGTAATGAAACCAACCACATCACCAAGTACAGCAACGCTGCAGCATCAATACTTTCAGTCATACTGACCCAGCTGCTAATTTTTAATAACACTGTGTGTCGACCAATCACAAAGCCTGTCACACTGACGTGGTAAGTTTGAGCCCTGTTATCAACAGGTGCCCATATAAACCCCCTTCTGATTGGCTCCTCGGGCTAGAGGTGGGGGGAGGGAGTCTTAAGAGCTGTTGAGTAGGATCAGAAATCTAGAGAGTATTTGAACTGAAGTCACCCTCCCCCCCTCCCCCCTCCCACCCCCACCCCGCCTCCATCTCCCCGACCTCTTGGCACTGGTCGGGGTATTGGATCTAATATTGGATGCATCAGAACATTGTCATGTCATTTGCTTGTTATAGAAATGACTTTTTCAACTCCTCACAAGGGGTCTATTGAGAATCCACTCATGTTTCTTGAAGAGGAGCCACTTTACCTATTGACTTGGCTGTAGCTGTGAGCTGTAGGACCTGGTGATTGATTGCCTCTTAATGAGTCTAATGATCTCTGGCAGGGAGAGATCACACAAAGGCAAGCACACACGCACACACACACCTTCACCTGGACACATAATAACCCCATGTCTAACACACACACACATACACACACACACACACACACACACACACACACACACACACACACACACACACACACACACACATACACATACACACACACACACACACACACACACACACACGCCCATGTTATGTCTGGCCTGGCTGATATATGTGTCTCCTGTGCCCTTGGTGTCAGTGTGGGCAGCATTGACAGGGCCCTCCGAGTCACATGCATCTGCTCCTGAATCATTAACTGCCTTTGATAACTCCATGATTGGCCCCAACCTCCCCACATCCCATTGACTACCTCTCAGAGATACACACCTTAATTAACACTCCTTATGGGCTACACAGAATTGATCATTCTGCCAATTCAGGGGCTTGAGATGGTAACAAGCTCTTATTACTGTGAGGCATCCTTCTACAGTATTTCTTAATGTGTTGTGAAATTTGGGATTTTTTGATTTTAATAGAAAAACGAAATCTAATAGGAAGTCATTGCATATGTTTGTATACACATAGGTTACAACACTTATTCATCAACATCAACACGGGATGAATCTGCCCAAAACATTCACGTTCCAGGGACTTAGAAACAATTTCTCTTTGCAATAACAAAATCTGCTAATAGCGGATAAAACGTTGGTATCATACGTATACAGTATCAATAATAGTTGCCCGCGTATCAAACAGAGGATTTCAAATCTAACGTTCATCTAGAATGTACTTAAAAAAAAAAAAAGTATTTCTCAAAATGCATTACGTGCAGTGGGCAACCGATTTGCGGTAAATAAAGGCTATTAAAGTAATCCCAAGTGAAAGTGTTATATAGACTAAACACTCGCATTACTGACCCGTTAATATGCAGTTCAGATGTCTGTCACATAAGACGGTTCCCCATTCGGAAAAAGACCCGTGGTACTCCGCTTTTGGAGAGAGCTTCCTACTTCAAAATGATTTCAACGGATCGAAAGGGTCCTCCGCGGAACATGCTTCGCGCACCGGCTGACAGACAATGGGATTAAATCGTTCCAACCCCTCCCCTCCCCTCCCCTACCAGCGTAGCGCTGTGCCGGTGAGAGTAGAGGGGGAGAGGGAGAGAGGGAGAGGGAGAGAGAGGGAGGGAGAGGGGGAGAGAGAGGGAGAGAGAGAGAGGAAGAGGGAGAGAGAGGGAGAGGGAGAGAGGGAGAGGGAGAGGGAGAGAGAGAGAGCGAAGTGATTTTTGGCAGAGGCGAGGAAAAGGAAGGGCATGTCTCTCACTGTCCAAAGCTTTTTGTGGCTTGACAGGTGCACTGGGTTCACCCAGGCTGCACTGGCCGCTAACAGATCTGAACTGACTGCTCATGTAAATGCACAGGGAAATCCCATGTGTGTTTTATTAAATCCTGACCTGCTTTATTGTTTAAATTCGAACCTGATTTCGATTTTGTTTCTCTCTCTTGTGAGCGTCGCAGGCACACACACGCACGCACACACACACACACACACACACACACACTCACACACACACACACACACACACACACACACACACACACACACACACACACACACACACACACACACACACACACACACACACACACACACACACACTGACCCCTCTGTTGCCTGTCCATGTCTCTGCTGCATTCCTTGCATGTCCTGTTGTCCACACGTAGTTCCTCATACTAATCTTCCTGAGGATGTCCTGAATCACTGGCCATTTTTGTGGAAGTTCCCGCTTACTCACCCTGGGAGTCTGACATTACACAGAGAATAACGCTGTTCTCTACAACAGACTCCTGTTGTGGGTTTATGATGTTTCCATCAAGTGGTGTGACTATCAGTGCATCACCATTTTGTTTTTTTAGACAGATCATGAGCAAAAAGGCTGACTCAACCCCAAACCCTCCTCAACACTCTTGAGAGGAACATTCAAGATGGCCTCCCAAACAATGCGTGCCGCAGACAACTGTCAATGTGCCTCACTCTAGGCTAAGTGACTGTGTGGACTTAACTAGAGATATATTGACATTCCAAAACGCAGCCCGTCACCTGATCTACATGGTAATGTGAAAGCCTGAGCAAATTTGGTATGCAACCGTTTCTCAAGCATTCCTGGCCGGCATTGTGTGTGGATTGATTGTCATGCAAACGTATTGTGATTCCCTGGTGTCCTGTGAGTGCTTTTGTCCTTATTAAAATCAAATGGCCGGTGGCATTCCCGCGCTCTGTGGCACTTCGTTCAGAAGCTTTTAAACATTAAACAGGCATACAACAGGATTATACTGCACGGCGTTGCTGTGGTACCACGCCACTTCGCTGAGCTACAACCTATTGGTTTTTCCTGTTCATTTTCTTTTTAGACAGTTGGCTGGTATGGAGGGAGAAGACAGTCGCCTACAGCCCTGTACACTACGTCCCCTGAATGCATCCCAAGAGCCTCCAACACTGTGCGCCTGAGCCTCCACAAACAAACAAAGCAGTAGTACTTTCCTTTGCAAATTTCCTTTACAAATTCAAGATTTTTCACAACCGGAGATGTATTTGATATACCGTCCACACTGAGACAGGTTTCGGTCTGGTAAACAACGGAATCATATTCTGAATAAATGATAGGTACCCTGTGGTTCTGTCCTCCAGTGCCCAAATCTGGTGCTGAGCAGTGGAATGTGGTGGAGGTATAAATCACACTTTGTTACAGAGGTGTTTGATACCGCTCCCCATCCCGTGCCGTGCATTACAATGAGCCCGTCCTCCGATTTCTACCTCCACCAGCCTCCCCTGGTGCAGAGATAGGGACACAGACGGAGGCACAGAAAATCAACATATGCATATGGAGCTTCTCTGGGACTGCGAGAGGAGCAACAGCAGCGAAGCATCCCAGGGCTCTTTGAGACAAACACACTGATTTGAATATTCACAGCTCACAGATGCCGGATGACAATGGCACTGCAAAGCAGAGGGGGTTGACATCAGGCCAAGCCCTGCCTTGCCTAGGCTGGAGTATCTTGATAGCTGTTTGTTGTCGTCTGCTGAAGTGCTCTGCTGTGTGCTGGAGAACGGGGGACCGACTGTTTACAGTAAACCTTCTAGTCCGTCAGCACTGCATGGTTCCTGATACATTCACTGCGGTTCTTAATCACAAACATTAGTATACAACAACGGTGCAATGTGGCCCACGGGAGGTAAACAAGTGAAAACCTGACGAATGTGGCATGAATGAATAATGTGGGAGTGGGAAACTGAACGTGCTCCTGTCAGGGAGACACAGTACGGCCATTGCCTCCAAAAACTTTTAGGGGAATGTTTAGAACACCATGCATTCCTCAGATATGTCACCTGACTGCATGGAGAAAACCAGACAAAAAGCTATTTGCACATTGGCCAAATATGCAGTAGAAGTATGCACCCATAAACCAGGCCAAGCCCTGCTGGGGTATGTAAACAAGTCGCATGCTGAAGAAGCAGACATCTGGGGACAGATGGAGAGAATGGAAGTGGAGAAGTGAAGGGTTCGGGAGTTAAGTGATGGGTTCACCAGACGTTTCAGGGGACCTTGTGTCCTGGTGATTGAGACTGCAATCAACAGGCATGTTCTACTGTACATAATAGATACGCAAATCGTTGTGTCTACTTTGCCAGTAACACATCTTTAACAAGAAATATTGTCATTACTCTTAAATATAAATATAAATAAATATAAATAATAAATATATATATAAATATACATCATTACTCTTGGGACAAACTGAACACATTGCCATCGTTTTCTTACTAGACATCATGTTACCCCATGGTACATCACGCCAGGACCTAATATGAAATATAGATTAAAAACCAAGAGGGACCATTTGCATAGCAATTTGGCATGAGGGAGGTGACAAAATGTCTATCTGTTGATAAATGCACAGCATGCCTTGTGTGGACAGCTTGTTGTATTGATGGAACCCACCGGCGCAGTAACATGCATTTTAAACTGCATTAATAAGAGTGGATGGAGAAGCACTTAGCTAGGCTTATAGCACGCTGCCAGTGGCCACAGAGGCCCGCTGACTCCAGAGACACTGAACAGCCAAACACACTGAATAATATAGTGAATTACAGCCGATGGATTATAAATATATATATATATACACAGTACAAGTCAAAAGTTTGGACACACCTTCTCATTCAATGGTTTTTCTTTATTTTTTTAAAATTATTTTCTACGTTGTAGATTAATATTGAAGACATCAAAACTATGAAGGAACACATATGGAATTATGTAGTAAACAAAAAAGTGTTAAACAAACCAGAATATGTTTTATATTTCAGATTCTTCAAAGTAGCCACCTTTTGCTTTGACGACAGCTTTGCACACTCTCGGCAAGTTTGTGTCCAAACCTTTGACTGGTACTGTATGTTTGAATATATAAATATGTTATGATCTCTGTTTTGTCCTCAGCAATTGTTGGGTTTTGTAATTAACGTAATGAAATAAAAGCTCACTGAGAACCTCTGGGATTTCTTTTCTCAGGGAAATCCATTTTATGTCGCTGTTGCTGAATACATAAAAGGACGCGAGCCAGAATTATCTGCACATACATTGACCATCTCAAAGCCTTGAGATAAGATGTTTTACAAACCTAAGAAAGTTCGATTCTATTAAAATCGAGTCTCCTGTAAATGACCTCTGTTTACTGAAAGACACAGGCAACCTTGCTTGTCTGACGGCACCGTGTCTGCCCTCGTCATGAACTCCTGTGATTGGGCAATAAGACAGCATTGTTTCCAGAATCCTGACCAAGCCGATCAAGGTAACTGTCAATCAGTGACAGCACACCACAGAGCAAGGCATTTCTTGCCTAAAACCCCCATTCCAAGCAAAAACCCGCCAGTGTTTATTTCAAGCAGTGTGAGGTTAGCTGCAGCCATAGTGAGGCGTTCTGTAGAAGTCTCTCTCTCTCTCTCCAGCTGTTTGTGCTGGTCTAATGCTCATCACCACGGCAACCATCAGACACTGCGGCCGGGACCTCATCAAGAGACCTCTCGCGGCCCGAGGGCTCTGGCCATACATGACCGACCTTCGCCGCGGTAGCCGCTCCTGGAGCGACAGGCGTGAACCTCCAAATTTACCACGCCTCAGTGCAGAAGCCCAAACACTAAACACAGGGGTGAACTCTTCCCAGAAAGTTCACTTTCCAGCGCCTCATACCGGTACTTCCAGGAAATTGCTTTTTAGTGCCTGTTTTAACGCAGGTAAACTACCCAGACAAACTCACAGTGTAACATCGAAAAAAGACATTACACCTTTAGGCCCTAAATCAAAAAGAATAGAAAGAATACCACAGAAGCAAGAAGCCTCTGCATGATGCGTAATTACCCTTCAAAGTCATTTTTCTACATGAAAAGCATCAGGATATTTAGTGAGGTGAGACAGGATGTCCAAGATATCCATGTCAAATCTACGCCATTAAGCTTAAATCCACCTCACAGCATGACGTTCAGTATCATTACCGAATAGCCGGCGCTGAAACACAGTCACCTTGAAGTGGTGTTTATGCGCGTTATGGCACAGTAAGCACTGAGGGCCCTGTCAGACACCGTATCCATGCAGCCACAGCAGAACCTGTCAATCAGGGTGGAGAGCGTGGGCCCTGAGCCCGTGGATCAGATATCTCACACATCTAATAGGTCACTGGATCACAGGTCTGTGGTCAACACCTTCTAACACCATCTGTCCGTCAGGCTAGGCACTACACAGTAGACCTGGGTCAAAATACCATTGGTTTTCTTATATAGGTGCACTTGATGTTGCAAGCTGGGGTATGGTATAGTAGTAGTTTGCTCTTTGGGGTGAATCTGTTGTTTCCATTGCACGCCAGGCAAGTTAAATCATGCGCACTGTCAGTCATTGACAGGGAGGGAATAGGATGTCGGAGCCGGGTCTGCTACTCAAGGCAGCTCAGGAATCAGATGTTGAGTCAGACTCTTCAACGCTGCATCATGAAGCCTCGTTCCCTGGTTTGACCTGGACTCCTTTCCTGAACTTGTTTGCCCTCCGTAGATAGTTAGTACACACACGCATGCACGCACACACACACACACGCACGCACGCACGCACGCACGCACGCACGCACGCACGCACGCACGCACGCACACACACACGCACACACACACACACACACACACACACACACATATAGCTAAAGTATAGCAGCAGTTAGAGTATTTCTGTGTCCCAAGTGACCCAGTCACTACATCCAACATGGCCCCCACCAGGTGGACCACAACAAAGGGTTTCTGTGTGCTGTAATTGGCTAGAAATACCTGGGGTACTACTTAGTCCGCCTTGCCCCATAATGGCTGACCTCTGAAAGAAAGCAACCTGAAATTCCTCTGTATGGACAGCTTTTCGGTATAGCATTGGTATTTGACAAATAGAATCATTTTCAATTTGACATAATGGTCGGGTAAAGTTGTTTAGTGCGATGGAAAGCTGTTAGAAGAGTTGGGATCAGTCATGTCGTCTGTTCCAATATTATTATTTTTTTGCTGACTTTGATCCTCGTCCTTGCCAAGTACAAGAGGAAGCTGCAGCTGCTGGCCGGAAAACAGACCATTCAGACATCGCTAAGCATTGTTTGCCTTGAATGAGTAAAACATATGTCATACTTCCTGGTCTGTCCCAAATACATGATGTAACCTTATCAAATCAGACACACAAGATCTTCACATTCTCCAGGACAAGTGCATTAGGCCCATAAGACTAGAATACAGAAACTAAACTGACACATTTACACATTTTACATTTACATTTATGACATTTAGCAGACGCTTTTATCCAAAGCGACTTACAACAAATACATTTGTCCAAGTGAGTGAATCATCTATCCATCAGTCATCATAAGATAAAGTAATCTATGCTCAGACCAGGGGAATAGGCAGTCACAATGCTAGAAGAAAGGAATATACATCTGTGTGTGTGTGTGTGTATGTGTGTGTGTGTGTGTGTGTGTGTGTGCGTGTGTGTGTGTGTGTGTGTGTGTGTGTGTGTGGGTGGATGTGTGTGTGGGTGTGGATGTGTGTGTGGGTGTGGGTGAGAGCGTGCATGAGTGAATGCGTGTGTGTGCATATGTGTGTGTGTGTGTGTGTGTGTGTGTGTGTGTGTGTGTGTGTGTGTGTGTGTGTGTAGCCCTCTCATTGGCTAAAGCAGATCCCTGTGCTGTATATGCGTGCAGGGACACGTTGAGATTGAATATTGTGTCTAATGATAGTCTGAGAGCTTCTCAGAAGACGACTCCTCATAAATACCTGTCCCACAGAGCAGGCAGGCATAATGACAGTTTACTGTGGTAAATGTGGTAAACAGCAATAATCAGCACAAGGCACAATAAACAATGTTCATAAATACATAAATAGTGTAGTGGTCTAGCTGAGCTATTCAAACTAAATCACTGGAGTTAACAAACGATAAGAAAATGAGATAAAGCTTCTCTTCTCTTCTCGCTCTTCTCATTGGGTGAATGTTGAGGGATGTTATCCACCTGGAGACGGTCTCGTCTCGTCTCGTACACCGATACGATGCGTAATACATGTCCAGCAGGGGAGGCTGGTGGAGGTAGAAATCGGAGGACGGGCTCATTGTAATGCACGGAGGAACGGAATGAGGAACGGTATCGAACACACGTGTCTGATCATTTTCCTCGTCCCGTTTTCATGCGTTACAGTGAGCCCGTCCTCCGATTTCTACCTCCACCAGCCTCCCCTGATATTCAGCCCTGAGCACGGTTTGCAACTAGTAACAAATCATTAGGAATCACAGAACTGTTGTGTTGCTGTGGCAACATGCTTAGCCCAACGACAGGCCAGGACAAGCCAAACAAACACACATAATTGGTTGTTACCTGAGTGAGACGGTGTTGACATATCTGATCCATACAGCCCATACTGTGACAAATGATGAGCTGCCTCCTGCTGCACCACCTCCATGCTCTACTTCCCACTGACTTATCCCAGAGAAGAGGCCTCCTGAGTGGGACACAACGTCCTGGTGGACTGGGTGGCTATCCTGGAGACCTCTGGTCCCTGGGGCTTCTGCTAGTTTTGGCCTGCTGGCTCTGAGTCAGTGAGCACAGCTGAGAGAGGGGGCAGAGGGTTGGGGGTTGGGGTGGACAGGCTATAGGCTATAGGCTCCACCCACTCCTCTACAGCACCATTGAAGAACAATAGAGGAAGATTTCACAGGCTGCAAGCCAACTTGAAGGGGTGGGGCTTAACCCGGGACCATTTGGCTAAGCCCCCACAAACAAACAGAAACAGGAATCGCATATTGACCATATGATCTGTCATTAACAGTCCAACCAGGCATAGAGCTTCAGTTTGTATACCTAACAGAGTGGATGGCAGAGAAATAGTCTACATGTAAAAAAATAAAAAAATAAACAACCGCATGGCTTACGTTAGCTTACGTTAGCTTACGTTAGCCATCTATTTCCAAGTTAGGGTTCGAGTCTTTCATTAGCCAGCTAGGCTCTCACTTGGACCCACTGCTTGGCGAGACAGGAAATGAGGTAAGAGAGCAAAGGGAAGCAGAGGGCTACTGGACTAATTGCCAGAGAGGAAGGGCTGTTGATGACTCTGCTGAGTCGCTGACTGAGGTAAATCATGAATGGCCTGTGAATGGTAGAACATTGTTCTGAGGTTACTTCTGCTCTGTAGCCTCTCGTGCCCAGGGACAGCGACAGTCAGTGCCCAGGGACAGCGACAGTCAGTGCCCAGGGACAGTGACAGTCAGTGCCTAGGGACAGCCAGTGCCCAGGGACAGCGACAGTCAGTGCCCAGGGACAGCGACAGTCAGTGCCTCTGACCAGAATGATTAACTAGTCAACAATAAGGGGATGTAAACCCTGCTGTGTTTGTGTTCTTCAGTCTTCACTGAGTTGACAGACCACACTCAATGTCAACATATTCATTACACATTACACACAAACTCAAATACCTCAGCCGGGAATGAGTCTACAGCCTTATTAGGATTGAACACCCATAAAGAATTTAGCGGTGAATGAAAAATGAGGCTTAAAAAGCAAATAGATAATGTTGTTTTCAACTCAATGAAAACTGTAGTCTGTGTACATCATCACTAACAACCTACAGTATACTGTATATATTTATATATATTTAAAGATCCATGGAATCTTGCCAGTCCATCTCTTGCACTGACTCCTTAGTGGACTGACGGGTCCAATCGTGGTTGCAGTACACTGCGTTGGCCGAACCTCTTCATCACCTAACAGAAACATTCTAATCATCCCACTGGAGTTGGTTTCACAGACAACGCAGTCTCACCACGACTTCTCCATCCTGATAACACGGGATCCTCAATCCAGCCACAGCCACAGGCACTTCAACGACTTGGGCTAACATTTGAGTAGAGGGCACCAGATGGCTGATATGCTTGTATGAGATGTAGATTTAGCCCTGGTGTCCAAGGCCGCTTCTTCCTCCGCATGTATCTACACCGAGGTGTTGTGTTTCAACGCCCCCCAGTGAGGTTTGGTTGGTTACACAGCTCAGGTTGAATGTAGGTCAACCGTCGTGGTGGTCCACGCCAACACACACTGTCACCGTGGAGACACGGACCTATAGACCGTCTCTTCTGTCCTTTCACCTGGGTCTCCACAGCCTTTGTGCCATAGAACTCTGATACAGGCTAGAGGGAGGAGCGCCTGTCTCCCTGTGCCCATTCGATACTCACTGAGGCGGAATGAATAGAAAAGGTCAGGTCAAAGAAGGCATGTGTTGTTTGGCTCTACTGTCCCTCCCGGGTCTCCGTAAGGGAGAGGAATCACTAGATCCAGCAGAGAACAATGGCCAGATCCACTTCACATTCTTCGTTGCTGACAGAAAAACATGAAACCACTTAGCACGTCACAATGAGTTTCTGTGGCAGGGAGACTCTGGTCTGCGTGGCCGCTGGGTGTACAGTTACATGGTGAGTTCAGGATGGTAGCAAAATCATACAATCTATCTATCTATCTATCTATCTATCTATCTATCTATCATTAGTGGGGGACAACATGTTGACTTGTAAGGTAAATACAGAGTTTAAGTGGGGCTGAGTATGCAATGGTTTCCTCAGTAAATATAGGCTTACAGTACAGTAGGCATGAGTGACTACAGTCGTCAAAGAAGCTATTACATTTACATTTACATTTATGGCATTTAGCAGACGCCTTTATCCAAAGCGACTTACAACAAATACATTTGTTTAAGTAAGTGAATCATCTATCCATCAGTCATCATAAGATAAAGTAATCAATGCTCAGACCAGGGGCCATAGGCAGTCACAATGCTAGAAGAAGGAATTTAGGGGTAGTGGGGGTGAAGAGGTCATTAATAGCTAATCAGAGAGATACTGTATCTCTTCAAAGAGGTCACGGGGTTGTTAAAGTGGCATGTTCTCTGTTCTTTCTACATAGGCACCTAAATAAAGAACCACGTCTGTGTGTTCTGCCAGGAGGCTTTAAATACACCATTATGCAAATGGAAATCAATTTCAAGTTTAGAAGAGTGGAATCATCGCTCAAACTATGTTGGGATTATATTACTTGTTGCAACAGATCCTGTAGTAATTTGTAAGACTGTGATTGAAAAATCTGCTAATTTCTATTCTCTTCTAGCTAAAATGCTACTTGTTTCCAAACCTATTCTTATTGTTCCTCACTGACTGTAGGTAGTGAATCAATCTGCTACGGTAGATTAAATATGGATGACCGATGTCATGCCCCTAACGTAAAATGATGTATAACTGATACAGTGTTAAAGACCACAAACATTCTGTCCAGACTAGTTCATGAGCAGTTGTCTGCCTGTCAACATGATGGTGGTTTCCCAGCAGCGCTGTGTTTCAGTCAGATCAGAAGCCAGTTGAGGGCGACAAGTTTTTGTTGAAATGCCAAAGTCCTTAGCTAGTGGTGTATAAAGGCCTGTGATGGCTCCATCAGCTACTGAAGCGGGATTTAAGGGTCATTAAAATGTTATGAGAGGTATGACTATGAGCGTTTTTGCGAGGGCAAGCAGCTGTTGTCACTTGAACACAGGCACGCAACGTCGTGCTGCTCGACACACGAAGCGGGCCAGGAAGTGACATCATGTAGGTTGATACTTAGAGGCTTTTTATATCAAGGGAAACTTCTGGAAAAGGACACTTTGTACGGTACACAGCTCCCAGAGTGGGCAGGTCTCTCCCGGGTCAAACTGTGTTGGAACCAAGACTACCCATACAGTATGCCCAAATCAAGGGTCGATGGCATTTTATGAAGAGGTCGTTTGGTCTGCTCTCCTTCACATGGTGAACACATTAACAAGATGAATACGAAACGAAAAGCTGTTAAACAAAATGTAATCATACTTAACGGTAAACTGAGTTGCATTCTAAGGCGATTTGCTCTAGAGATTAAACATAAGGCACTCTTTAGTTTGTGCCTTGTCACTGAGGCACCTCAACAAACCCTCCTGGTCATCATTCTCCACACACCCCCGACTGAGGTCTTTTCACAAACGACACCTGCCTGCTGTCCTGTATTACGGGTCATCCAATGGGTGCGGGCAACTTGGGGTTCTTGATCACGCTTATAGAAGACGACATTTTGGCAATAAAAAAAATTTCAGGAAAGCACAGACACAGCTTCCACACCGCCTGGCCCTAAGGCGGAACAAAGCAGAGGCTTATTGAGTTCTGATGAGAAATCTCAGGTGATATCAACCCTCTTGACAGGCCATTGTTTACAGTTACAGTTTCTTCGTATTTGGAGAGCAGACAGCGGAACATATCTGGAGAATATAACCGACGCTTCACTTTAAAGTTGCGAGGAGATTTATAACAACCCAGAAAGTTAAACCCCCTCATTTCTTTGTAGTACAAAATTTAACAGGAGGTGGTTTTGGTTGGCAGACAACATGAAAACTGATCATAATGACCTGCGGAGCGTATAGGACCACGTTTGCCCACCCAGACTGTGACGAGACACTGCCAGGGAGGGTTCTGTTGTCTGCCTAGCTACCTCTCCTTTGAGCTTTTACTGAAGGACCCACATTCATATCTGTAGACTTGCCAAGACACTGCTTACTAACACCATCTGTCTCTGAAGCTGAACCCTCAGGGCAGATTCACACCTGTAGCCCCTGAAGCCACGATGGGGCTGTGGAGTTCTTCTGCCCTCCAGAATCCCTTTGAACTTCCTAGAAGAACTTTAGAAAACCGCTGACACTTGATTAATCAGAGCTCTGAATGGTACCGCTTCCCATTTTCCCAGGCCAGGGGATTTATCCTCTCGCCCCCTTGAGAACCGGTTTCTGCCTCCTCCGCTTCCCTTTGATATGTCTAGCGGTAAGCTATTAGCGCGACCGTAAATCAACAGGCACATTTGCAGGATTGTTTTTTGCGAGTGCTCTTTTTAATATAAGGGAATATAATAAAGTGTCGAGTGTCATGTCAGAAGTGCATATTGATATATGTGACAGAGGACATAGAAACCAACATGGCACCAATATGCCATCAGGATACACTGTCGCACAAGCCTGTAAGCATTTCTCACCTTGTTACAGTAGAATGGCTGCATATGATCGGACGGACAGATGCCACTTAAATGACAACGACTTGGGTCCTGTGAAGCCCATGTAATCGTTGGCAGTGAGAATGATTGTTCTGACTGTGTGTGTGTGTGTGTGTGTGTGCGCATGTGTGTGTGTTTGCGTGTGCGCACGCGTGTGTGTGTGTGTGTGTGTGTGTGTGTGTGTGTGTGTGTTTGCCCAGAGGCTTGCAGGATAACCCCCTGGTGACTGGCAGCCTTTAACAAGCCCAATTATTGTGACAGTCGCTGGGCCGCGTCCGGCGGCTCCTGCTCCGCGATGCGGCCAGATAAGCATGTTTTTGTTTGCCGCTCACAGCTCTCCTCTCCGCCTTGACGCCTCACATCCTCGTTGTTTACTCTGACAAAGCTGCGGGCCGGCCGGGGGGCTCAGGGGGCACGGCAGATCCCAGCAGATTGTGTCAGTGAGAGGGACAGGGGTGGTGGGGAGGTGGGTGGATGGATGGGGTGGGAGGGGAGGGGAGGGAGGGCTATCTGGAATGATCAAGGAGTGCTGACAGCGGTGGGGTGGGGGGGGAGGGGGGTCCTTCCCTATGATGTCATCCCATCCTATCTGCAGACCTGACACTCCCTGGCCTAAATCACTCCCTGGTTTAAAACAACCTGCACGTAATTATGTCAATGTTCCACCCCACAGCCACGACGTTCAACAACCTCAGAGAAGTGTTGGCGCAATGTTACCAGTACCAATCAGGGGAGGCTGGTGGAGGTAGAAATCGGAGGACGGGGTCTTTGTAATGCATGGAATGGAATGAAGAATGGTATCAATCAAACACACGTGTTTGTCAGCATCCCTCATTCCGTTCAATGCATTACAATAAGCCTGTCCTCCGATTTCTGCTTCCACCAACCTCCCCTGGTACCATTGCATAATGGCATGGATATCTCACAAAGCTTAGGAGGAGATGCATTGGGGGCACGACACAGACATGTACAGTACCAGTCAAAGGTTTGGACACACCTTGCCAAGAGTGTGGAAAGCTGTCATCAAAGCAAAAGGTGGCTACTTTGAAGAATGTAAAATATAAAACATATTCTGGCTTGTTTAACACTTTTTTGTTTACTACATAATTCCATATGTGTTCCTTCATAGTTTTGATGTCTTCAATATTAATCTACAACGTAGAAAATAATAATAATAAAAAAAAAAAACATTGAATGAGAAGGTGTGTCCAGACTTCTGACTGGTACTGTACTGTACATGATATGAAAGCTAACGTATGTTAGCTCTCCCAGTGAGCCGCCGCTGCCATTGCCTGTGGTGTAAAGTTAGCATACAGCCATACAGTAAGTCTCCTACATCCTCCCTGATGGAGACGAAAAGCTCATTCCAATGGAAGGGAACATAACATGAAGTCAGCAAGCGGCAGCAGCAGTTGTCCATTAGCCAGAGAGCATCGTTGGCTCGGGCGATTGATTGAGATGGTCTTCTGACATTGTCCAAGAGGCCTCCCTAAGCCCCTTGACCTCCTCTGCCGTGACTCACCCCGGCCAGCTGTATTGGATACGAGGTTAGGTTACTCTGTGAAAAGTGAGGGTCCCGAGCCAGAAGTGGGACACTACCTCCCCCCTCCTCCCCCCTCCTCCCCCTCCTCCTCCCCCCTTCCTTCCCCGTGCCTCAGACCCCTGCCTGGTAACATCTCCCTGGGATGAATTTACAGGCGAGCCGGGAGCTATGAATCCTAGTGTGGCTATTGAGCTGCCTGAAGGACCCCAGCTAAGTGAAATTTGACTCCAGCTAAGTGAAATTTGACTCAATATAAATGACTCTCAGTATAAATGACTCTCAGTATAAATGACTCTCATCCCTGCATGTTCTCACCTTGACTGACAGGGATTTTTTAAGCGACTTGTTACTTGTATTTCAGCGCACCAATGCTTGCGTGGCACCTAAAGGGCTGTGTAGGTTAGCCTACTGTGGTTCTCTAAAGGGCTGTGTAGGTTAGCCTACTGTGGTTCTCTAAAGGGCTGTGTAGGTTAGCCTACTGTGGTTTTCTAAAGGGCTGTGTAGGTTAGCCTACTGTGGTTTTCTAAAGGGCTGTGTAGGTTAGCCTACTGGGGTTTTCTAAAGGGCTGTGTAGGTTAGCCTACTGGGGTTTTCTAAAGGGCTGTGTAGGTTAGCCTACTGTGGTTTTCTAAAGGGCTGTGTAGGTTAGCCTACTGGGGTTTTCTAAAGGGCTGTGTAGGTTAGCCTACTGTGGTTTTCTAAAGGGCTGTGTAGGTTAGCCTACTGTGGTTCTCTAAAGGGCTGTGTAGGTTAGCCTACTGTGGTTTTCTAAAGGGCTGTGTAGGTTAGCCTACTGTGGTTCTCTAAAGGGCTGTGTAGGTTAGCCTACTGGGGTTTTCTAAAGGGCTGTGTAGGTTAGCCTACTGGGGTTTTCTAAAGGGCTGTGTAGGTTAGCCTACTGGGGTTTTCTAAAGGGCTGTGTAGGTTAGCCTACTGTGGTTTTCCATCTGCTCCCAAATGTATTACATGTCATTGTTTGTATTAAGGATTAGCCTCACAAATCCAAAGAAAATATTGCGCAATAACCTAGACCAAAATGGTATCTGTCTGAATCATCACTTGCAACAGGAGAGGAAGTGGAGATAGAGATCATGTCTGGTGGAGAATCCCAGTCATACTCGTCCATCTGGGGAGGCTGGTGGAGGTAGAAATCGGAGGACGGGCTCATTGTAATGCATGGAATGGAATGAGCATACGTATTTGATACCATTCCCCCTTTCTGTTCCATGCATTACAATTTCTACCCCCACCAGCCTCCCCTGTAGTCCATGTATCCTGATCTGACATCATCATCATCATCATCATCATCATCATAGGATCAGGGCTCAGAGTCATTCCTTATCTGAGTTCCTTTCTGACAGCTGAGGTCATGGGAAATGTTGGGTTAGGCCAATGATCTCTTGAACACTAAGCTCAATGTACTGTACTCTCATTCCAGTCACGAACATGCTCATTCTTGACCTGGAAAAAGAGGCGATCTCTTTGAATCCTTGAAAAATAAACGTTTATCTTGAATCAACCCATTCAAACCATCAATCCACCCAAGTGTTTGGCTTTTCAGAATGTTCACACACATAAGCTGATCAGTATGGTGAATCTCAAGCAATATTTCTAATAGAATGTTAAACGCTGTATGATCTGAACATACTGTTCTGTTTCTCTTGCATGTGTACTTCAACAGGATCACACGTACAGTATGGCCGGCTCCCAAACACCAATCAATGACCCTGCTGGAGACCCTCTGTACCGGCAACATGTCAACACCCTCAAATCACATTGTATCAGAAAGTCTCCTTCATCAACTTCTTCATCATTTCTAACTTCATATTTTCAGTAAGTAATTCATAATCATTACTGTTATGCAAAAATAACAACAAACAACCAAAAATACACACACATCCTTAATTTTATACAGGCTTCGAAGTAGCAACCCATTGAATCAATATCAAATCTCTGGGGACTCACTCGTACAAGATGAGAGCATCGTAACAGCAGAGCAGGAAGACCACAAACACACTAAAACAGCCCATCTCAAACCACAGCAACAATAAACACAACCTACAGTATCAGCCACAACTTCTGAAACACCCACTTACAGAGTTGACTCAACACAAGAAATTAACTTGTGGAATTCAGATTATAGAACAATGAACTACATACAACAACAAATTGTATGTTGTTAATGTAGGTAAGTCATGTACAAAGGTAAGATGAGCAACTGTTTGCCCCTCTCCCTTTCCCAAATCCCACAAATAACACAGCTCCCCCCCCCCCCCCGTATTTTCCTCGTCAAAATCAACAGCCGCAGCAGGGGCTGACATGAAGACACACACCTGGGTTCAAGTTCAGATCCATGGGGAGACTGTCCTCTCCGCCGAGCCTTAAAGGAGCAGGAGCCGCTGCTGTAGCACTGTGGACCCGCACGGACTCATCTCCTCATCTGTCCCTAACCACCAGCCAGCCTGCCTCTCCTCCGACAGACACAGCCGCTAACGCTACGCTCTGCCCCCTACTCCACCTCCTCCTCCTCCTCCTCCTCCTCCTCCTCCACCACCTCCGCCGCCCCGCACCCTCCTCCCCACGCGGGCTCTCAGTGCGTGGGTTACAACCTCGCCGGCTCCTCAGGCTCTGCCTCGAACCACCAGCAGAGCAGAGACCTAAAACAAGGTCAGGGCACGGGTAGCACTAGCCGTCCGCTGCGTGCAGTATGTACTTAGCCGGCTTAGCTAGCTGTTCCGGGGCCTGGGAAGAGGAGCCGGGGAGGAAGTGAGGCTCAGGCTACTACTGCACGCGGAGCAACGGCAGCGCAGGGAGCCATTGACAGGGGGCCGACGAGGGGCCGCGACTGTACCGTCTGAGGGCTAGGCAGTGGCAGGAGCCAGGGGAGGGGGGGTGGTTGTAAATCACCTCAGGGAGGCCTCCCGGGACCTGTAAATCGAAGAGCAGGCACTCGGCCAAATTACTCACCCACCCAGCTCTATAAATACAGCTGGGGAGGGAACAAGCTACCGGGCCGCGGCGGCCATGAGGCAGCGGGTAAGACCTCTCTTCCTGCCTTGCCGCGCCGTGGTGGGTAAATCCATGCCATTCAGGAGCAACACAAGGTCTTTAATAATCTCCTCCTTGACTTTTTAATCTCATTCAGTCTAATAGCCCTAGCAAAACGAAACTAAAGCCTCCATTAAGGGAGATGCAAAGCCCCACTGACTGAGCAACGAAGCAAACAGATTGAGTTAAATGCAGCACTGTCTGTGGCATCGAGTGGAGAGGTAAAAAAAGAAATAAAAGAAGAAATAAAAGAAACAGTAAAAGCCATCCAAATATTTACCCGACGTGAAATGAGTTTACATACCATGCCCAAAACGATCAAGTCAAGTATCGCACTCAGACACATTCACTAACAGATTGCACAGCAGGAATGAAAAGCCGAGTCTAAATATGCCCTGCAGAAAGACCTGGCTAACCTGATACGTGGAGGAGGGCTGAGAGCTGGGGGGTCGGGGTAGTGAGGGGGTCGGGGGGGTCGGGGTGGTGGGGGGGTTCGGGGAGTTTGACATGTCAAATACCGATCCCCTCCATCCAAGCGTTATGTAAGCGTCTGAGTTTCCTGTCCTGTCCTGTCCCTGGCCCAGGCCTCGTCTGCAACCCCTCCAGATCTCATTGATCATTCCTCCAGGCACAAACACACACGCAGACACACACACACACACACACACACACACACACACACACACACACACACACACACACACACACACACACACACACACACAATCTGGGCCAGGTCTAAATCTCTGAACCCATTATGTAAGAAGGGACCGCTCCTGCACTCTGACTGCAATAGAACCGAATATAATTGATGTAGTGCCGATCCTGGGGGAACCTCTTGCTGAGAGATGGAAAACACTGTTGCACCAGAACCCACAGAAGACCCGATGAACAACGAGGGTCCAAACGTTGTCCATAGAGCAGTGGGAGCATAGATTGCTATAGGTGTTGGAGGTTAGTAGAAGTTTCTATGGAATCCGTGTAAACAAAAAGTGAACCCAGCACTACTTGCCCCATTCACTCCTGTTGTTATTTGCTTAGCGCTGGCTAAAGTTAGCTTAAGTTATTAGTCGCGATTCCAACTAATGTAATTAGTTGATTATTAGTTAATTAGAGTGTCACCTGGCCCGTAGAATACGTTTAAGGTAAGGAACCATCAAACTTGGTTTGTAATTTGGGTGAACTATCCCTATAAATCACGAGAGAATGTACTGTTTAGGTACAGTCCATGTTCTCCACTGTCCTGTCTTTCCTCATTGAGAAAGCACACGTGTTACGTTTCAATGGCAGGTAATTTACTCTAACTTTAACGTTCCTTAGCGATACAGTCGTCCATCATGGGAGACTTGTCCCCATGGGAACAGTGGAATGGTCTCCATCTTGGCTCTGGCCTGGCTGTTGTGTACACACCATAATCCAGTAAGGGAGATATGTTATCAATCAGTTAGTTCTGGGTGTAATTCAAGAACTTTCCCTGAGACAGATCCAAATATGTTTCAGCTGAACTTCATTTAACATGTATATACGATTATATTACAGTAAAAAAAGAAATCCCTCTACAAAACGCGACTTCATCTTTGTAATAAGCAATCACGAGCCGTACAGCAGTAATGGTAGTCGTCAGAAAGGGTGAATGTGAACTGTAGTCTTAAACGACGCAATACCTGGATATCTCATCCGCGGCTTTGATGGAACTTTGATGTTCGGTTGCAGACTGTCAAACATGAGCTCTGTCAGGAGAATGTGTCATTTCACATCCTCTCCGTGATTAAGAACCCAAATCAATAACACACACAATTGACATTTAATAATTTCCCTGCAGAGGGGAAACAATCATTCAAATTCAATGTTCAGACAAGTTCTATCGACCCTTCACAGTCTTACAGTCAATGTCTTCCTAGAAAAGCAGACAAATAGCAGTAGAATATTAAATAACCAGAGTTGCATTTTCCAGCCGAAGACAGTGTACAAAACAACACTTGCACATGCACCCACGCACGCACACAGGCACACATGTAGGCACCCACGCATACACACACACTTACACACTAACCAGCTTTCAAATATGATCAATCCAAAACAGCTTGTTGATGTTGCGTATCTTACGCTACACAGCCCAGAGACAGCATTTGCTGCCGCTTTATGATTCTGTCGATGTCTCTGACAGGTTTGTTTGTGGCTGATGCAGGACGCAATCTCATCTCAACAACATCCCTTCATCCATACCGGCCACATCTGGCCTCTCCACATCCCACTTCCTCGCCGCCTCTCACACTTTATTCCAGTGAGCTGTCATTGCCGCTGCCTTTTCACATCGAAGAGGATATCAATCATGATACAAGACAAATGGGCTTCATCAGCAACTGTGTGGGGCATTAGGCTGATCCCT
>NC_139659.1:1572008-1584508 GCF_951799395.1 Argentina silus
ATATTGCTGTTCAAATCTGTGTCATGAAGTTATGCTTCGAAAGTGTCGGTAGACACCAACGTCAATGATAATCAAGTGCCTGTAGGCTACATCTGCATGAAATTGACTGGATTGGGAGGAAATGTGTGTTGCAAGCAAATAACTAGAGAATGATATGTTATTATCAAGGCTGTGACTTGTATCTAGTAATACTGTAGGGGCCCACTGATTTGTTTTCCCAACTAAAAACTTAATCTGATGAAGGCCATGGGTGACATTTTGACAGTGCAAAAGATAATGTGTCAAAATGCACCGCATCACACTTCAAATCCCCCAGCATCTCATGTCTGCACTGTGACATTCTGGATCTGCATAACTCATCACATCCCTGCATGGACGTCATGGAGTAAAAAGGTTTTGAGATAGCTACCACGCCAAGCTAGAGGAGGTTTATGGCCTTGTTTGACACCGGAGGAGACCATTACTCAAACACATGCCCTATACCCCCCACCCCCCCCACCCCCCCCACCTCCCACAGCTAGTGTACTAGTTGTCATGTCTCACCAAGCATCTGATATGTGATGTTTAATGAAAATTGCTCCCTGCTGACAGCTTTCCAGTCGAAAATAAACAGGGAGAACATAAATTACCCCAAAAATGACATGAGTGGTTTGTCTGTGGAGGGTGAGACAAGAGCACTACTAAATAACCACCAAGCAGTCTCTGCCTAATACAGTAGAACACAAGACGCAGAGTGGCTTACTTTATGGATCGCAAATCTGTCTCCCAGAAATTGCATGAACAATAAAAGGGGCGGGAAACTCATTTTTATTTTCCAGGAGTCCCATCATTTATAATCCTTAGCCAGAACACTTTGCCCGAGCAAGTGGCGCTCAATAGCTGAATTCGGGCCCGTGGAATTGAACCGCAGATCAAACAGTGATTCATTGCGTTGGTGGGGAACGTGGCGGGCCTTCTGTGGGATTAAATCAACCCCCGGGCCTTTTAGACGCCCCATAAACACCATTATGTTATTTAGACGTTACGACTTGGGGAGGAAATGAGAATATATAAACTTGTGAAGAAAATAAGACGTGGCGTTGACCCTGAGGTGACCTCTGGGAGGGGTATACTGCGGTAGTCGTTAATGTGGCACCTGTGGTCCAGTCAATACCTTTTACGAGATTGCTTGGGTGCCAAGGATTTAAGGAACTGTGAGACTTGGTGATAATGTGTTGAAATGTGCGTGTACTTAAGTGGTTGTTAATTACGATAGTAAAAGTGGATTATAAATGAGGAATGTAATTACACAAGCATATTTTTTCTTCAACAGAGTTGTTTGTTTGTAAATTGGACAAACAAGCTCTATCCTTCACAGACTGTTATCTGAGGATGAGGGATTTGAAGCTTTTAACAGACAGATTCGGTGAAGCCCTGTGAAGTCATTATTATTAAGAAATAATTAGTTTAAATAATTACCGACGTCCTCAGATGTTAATTGGTGATGTTACGAACACATGCAGTGCATGAGTATTTCATATTGACACGGCTGAGAATGTTTGTCAAATTCAAACACAGCTTTTCTGGTGTAATGATAATGAAAAATTATTCTTAACAGCTTACGATAAGGCTTCGCAATGTCCTTGATGTAATGTAAACAAATAAAAAACATGGTAAAACCTTGGTAATGTAAACAAATCCACAAAACACCACCACCATTGAAATAAAGCAACTTAATTGGGTCTTGCTTTAATAGTAAATGCTAATGTCAAACAAGCACTTATTTGACATTCGCAAGAATATTCATCCCTGAATCATTTCGCTTAAATCAAATGGGGAATATCAAATGGGCATTCCGGAACAAAACACGTCAAATCTGCCATAGAGACCTCTGGTTGTTGTCATTCAAAAGGTGAGACAAATTCAGGAGCTCCTGGGTTCCATGCTCTTTTTTGAAGGCCTGCATTGCTGGCCTAAGCGCTCAGGTTGGCACATCATCGGCATGAAGGGGACAGCGCTTGGCTGTCCCACAACCACATATCTGTCCTCGACATCTAATATCAACCTGTAACAGTAGAGCAGCATTAAGCCTCAACTATGTATGTGAGGGGTTTCCTGGTGCTGACTGGACTGGGTTCAAATCAGGATACAGGACACAGACTGTCACATGCTCTGTCTTTCCATGGGTCTTCCCAATCGGTCTCTGTCCCTTTTCACCATACATTTTCGCTATAAGTAGAAAATATGATTTGATAGTGTTTAGAATTAACTAGTGGGTTGATCATTAAAGCTGTAATCTTTTATCATAAAAGATTGCCTGGGAATGGGGGAGTTTCCCTTGCATGATATTTGAATATTTGAAAAGTGGTGAACACTTTACATTGAGCTTTAAAGATAGACTCTGGGATATGATGTCACGGAAAATGGAGCAGCTTTCATCATCAAAGATATTGTAGTGAACAAGAGCATCCAGTGGTTTCACTGCCCTCCAGCATACTGTAAGACGAGCAGAGAACTGGCAACACGCTCTGTTCTCCCGTGTTGCATCTCTCCGTTTGTTCAAAGTCTCTGACATCGCCGCCCCACTCGTTTTGCTACGCCGCCATATCCCAGAGTCTACCTTTAACCTTTCACCTGCCCTGTACCTGTGTGGTGGCACTGCAACTGCTTTAGCACCAACACTGTTTTGACGTGTTCAACATTCTACAACTTCTCTTCCCGTGTGTAAAAAATATAATAGATTTAATCCTAATTGGACGTGACCATGTACTACGCATTGTAAAGGTGGGTTGGAGACACCGCAGGCTAGTTTCACTCGCTTACATCATCTGCAGTTTGACTGAACCGTCTCTGGGGAATCAAGCCTCCATAGCATCAGACGTCCACACGCACTAGCATCTGTTGTGGCTGTTTTTGTTGTAGCTGTTGATGTGGTTTTGGGCTAGCAACTAGCAATAAGCCATCATTGTCACAGATTAAGAAAAGTCAGATGATGAAAGACACTGTGATTGCGTTTCCCCAACACCGCAGACTATCACTGAAATCAGCTTCAACCATGATGAAAGACAATTGAATGATTACAACTTAGGTAAAGTAAATCATCAATGTATTATATTCAAATTAGCTATAAAAAAACCATCAACGTCAGAAGAAGAAGAATGGCATAATGAATCAAGGAATCAAAGCACAAAACATGCCATACCCTTAGAGGAACCTGTAGAGGAAGTGACTGTCGACAGGACGGCACCAGGACAGCAACGTGTTTATTGTCAACAGAGCACCTAACTGTTACTTCTGCTGGTACAGTATTACACAAACCAACGTGCATGACAACACGAGAATATCAACAAGAACAACCGAAGAAGAATAATCAGCCGAGAAGGAAAGAAACAACAGAAGCTGGAGGGGGTTAACTCCCTCTCCCTCTCTCTCTCTCCCTCTCTCTCTCTCCCTCTCCCTCTCTCTCTCTCCCTCTCTCTCTCCCACTCTACCTCTCTCTCTCTCTCTCTCTCCCTCTCTCTCCCTCTCTCTCCCCTTCTCTCTCTCTCTCTCTCTCTCCCTCTCTGTCCCCTTCTTTCCCTCTCTGTCCCCTTCTTTCCCTCTCTGTCCCCTTCTCTCCCTCTCTCTCCTTCTCTCTCCTTCTCTCTCCTCCCAGCCTCCCTCTCCTTCTCTAACAACCATGTCCCTTTTAATCTCTAGATATCCTGTAGACTTCCATTCCATATTCCATAACCGTGAGTCAATAGAGGGAAATAACAAACCGTCATACCCTGACCATGTGACCTGAGCCCCCCTGTTCTGTCCTTGGCCCATCATGACCCTGCCAAAGAGGACATGCTAATATCTATTTCACCCAGAGGTGCGTATCAGGGGAGGCTGGTGGAGGCAGAAATCGGAGGTTAGGCTCATTGTAATGCATGGGATGGAGTTTGATGGTGTTTGATACCATTCCTTTTTCCTAACATGCATTACAATGAGCCTGTCCTCCGATTGCTACCTCCACCAGCCTCCCCTGGTGCATATTCTCTGTCAGAAATAAGTGCTTGAGCAGTGGGACTTCAGTAATGTCTGCGTTCACAAAGCATGAACTAAACCGGTTTCTAATTAACATCCAAACAAATGTGAACATATTTCTGTTGCAAGGTAATCATAATCATGACTGTTTTCCAGGACAACAGAGCAGGTAACAAGGCCAGACACTGTTGTTTCAGTAAGAATGGATGATGAGGATTATAAGACTCTGTTCAGTCCCTTATCAAGGTGTGTTTTATTACGACCTATAACAAAATAGGGTAGCTGATGAATCTGTGCTTTGGTAAAGCTGGTCCCTTGACTGTAATTATGCCCTTGACTGTAATTATCTATGCAACCACCTGGGGGCACTATATCCATTCTTACAAACGAGAGTTGAGGAATCATATTCCTTTGGGCAGTTTCACCAAGTAGCTCCCAATACAACACTACACAAGTTTCCCGATAGCATAAGAAAATGACCTACAGTAACAAGTCCTTTGTGAGAGACTAAGACTAATATAAAACAAATGGTGGAACACAGCCGCAGACTTTAATAGTTGTAGTCTCGTAACTGCAGCATCTCGGCCTGAGGCCAGCCACCTGCCCATTGCAACACGATCCAAGGGGTCTGCCGTATATGAATTATGGGATGCCCCTGCAGTGGTCATGGAAACATTCCTATAACTCAACATGCCATAATGTGCCATGCTCCACCAAATAGTCCCTGCTCCAAATAGTCCCTGAGCTCTATTGTGGCGCATTTCAGTAAAAGGGAAGAGAGGGAAATGAGAGAGAGAGAGAGAGAGAGAGAGAGAGAGAGAGAGAGAGAGAGGGAAAGAGAGAGAGAGAGAGAGAGACAGAGAGAGAGGGAAAGAGAGAGAGAGAGAGAGAGAGAGAGAGAGAGAGAGAGAGGGAAAGAGAGAGAGAGAGAGAGGGAAATGAGAGAGAGAGAGAGAGGGAAAGAGAGAGAGAGAGAGAGAGAGAGAGAGAGAGAGAGAGAGAGAGAGAGAGAGAGAGAGGGAAAGAGAGAGAGAGAGAGAGAGACAGAGAGAGAGGGAAAGAGAGAGAGAGAGAGGGAAAGAGAGGGAAAGAGAGAGAGAGAGAGAGGGAAATGAGAGAGAGAGAGAGAGGGAAAGAGAGAGAGAGGGAAATGAGAGAGAGAGAGAGAGAGAGAGATAGAGAGAGAGAGGGAAAGAGAGAGAGAGGGAAATGAGAGAGAGAGAAAGAGAGAGAGAGAGAGAGAGAGAGAGAGAGAGAGGGAAAGAGTAGTTTTGCAAAAGGCTGAGCCTCAGGCAAGCAGAGCGACACACTGAGCACACTAAAGCAGAGCCTGCCAAAGCCCAGACTTCATGAGACGTCAGGGAGACGTCAGGGAGCACACGGTTCCTCTCCTTTCACATCAGCAGGGTGCTTCCTTTGCTTGAATGTAATTTATTTTTAGGAATCAGAGGATTGATCACAGCTCAACCTGGGTTGGCCCTCTGATCTCTGAACCCCCCTCTTTCTTCCTCTGCATGACACTGATGCCATTTATCTCTCTTGTCTATCTGTCTGAAACAACACCAACAACATCACCAGAACAGGACAGAGTGACATGAACGTACCCGAAAGAACCACTTGTTACCACAAGTTTACTACATAGTTTCTCAGTAAACACTGGGTAAACACCAGCTGAAACAGGGCTGTAAAATAAATGGTTACTGAATATTAATATACACAGCATCTCTGAACGAACTGGCTACCAGGGGAGGCTGGTGGAGGTAGAAATCGGAGGACGGGCTCATTGCAATGCACGGAATGGAATGGAGAACGGTATCCGGCTGAGTACAGATACCGTTCCTCATTCCGTTCCATGCATTACAATGAGCCCGTCCTCCGATTTCTACCTCCACCAGCCTCCCCTGGTAGCTAGCTACTACATATTCATGAAACCGCACGGAGGCAGGAAGGATCACCTGCAGACTGGGTGCGAAAATGTCATCTTGACCTTCGAAAGGGTACGCTATCCCGAAAAAAAGGAAAAAAGGTTTCCTTTTGTCTGTATAACAAAGGTGGCAGCTTTTGATTCAGTCTGACACACCAGGCAGTACATCTGCCACGGTGCCTCAGACGTCTGGCCGGGCTGGCTGAGGTCACGGCAGCCTGAGAGCGTTTCTGGGAGAGAGCAGCAGCCGCATGCAGGGGAGGACTTACTGGTCCTCATCCTGTCTGATCAGCAGTCTACTCACTCTGCCACTCTTGTTGCTACGCTGGATGTACTCGAGATCAGGGATTCACAAACTGTATGGTGCAGGGGAGGCTGGCGGAGGTAGAAATCGGAGGACGGGCTGATTGTAATGCACGGAATGGAATGAGTTTGATACCACTCCTGATTCCATTCCATCCGTTCCATCCATGCATTACAATGAGCCCGTCCTCAGATTTCTACCTCCACCAGCCTCCCCTCCCCTGGTATGGTAACACCTTACATTCAGTTGGTTTTGAACCTTTGTAGTAGTGCTCTTACTATCAGATGAACGTGGTCAGGAACTCTATGGTTATAGAACTTATAACCATGCTCTAAAGCATGGCGTTTGGTTTTTGTCATGTTTTAAAGTATGGCTTTTCCATTTTTAAGTATAGCCTTGCTGACCGACACATGTTCAAACATGTTCAAACATGCCTGCAGCGTGTCATCACAACAAACTTAGAACCAGCGTCACAGCCTCTCAGAGCCACTTCGCCCGGCCTCTAGAGCCAGATAACAACCCATGTTCAACTTGCATTTACAACTTGCGTGTGAATCCGTCAGCCGCCCGGCCGAACGTACGCGCCGACATACAGGCACTGCATCCAGTCTAAACAGCGCTAGCCATGCGTCAAATCTGCTACGTCAGAACTGTCTGTCTCAGTCTGATAAGCGCCTTTATTGCTCTCAACCTGCATGTCGATGTTTATCACATATCACGCAAAAATTACAGCGCCCGTTTCACAAACATTCCGCGCCAGCCGGGCCTGTATGACAGGGAGAGGAGATAGCGTCAGTGCGGGTGAGGAGGTGGGAGACCGCTGAGTTATTGGCTAAGCTGACGGGCTTCTTCTGCAGGTGTGTTTATGGTATTGGCAGACATACACAAGAAAGTTCAAGAGTGTTCTGTGCAGGGGAGGCTGGTGGAGGCAGACACCGGAGGACGGGCTCATTGTAATGCACGGAATGTAATTAGGAATGGAATGGTTATCAAACACATTGACATTTGACATGTCTGCCTCCACCAGCCTCCCCTGGTCCTCCGATGTCTGCCTCCACCAGCCTCCCCTGGTCCTCCGATGTCTGCCTCCACCAGCCTCCCCTGGTCCTCCGATGTCTGCCTCCACCAGCCTCCCCTGGTCCTCCGATGTCTGCCTCCACCAGCCTCCCCTGGTCCTCCGATGTCTGCCTCCACCAGCCTCCCCTGGCTCTATGGTTCCGAATGTGACCTAAAGTGAAGTGAGTGATCCCCTGTTGCATCTATAAACAATTAAAAAATAATAATAATAATTAAAAAGAGTAAAACGAAGTCATGAGCCAGCATTGTCTGTGTGTGCAAACCGTCTCTTCCTCTGTGACTTGAACTGCAACGAACGCTGTTAGCCACCAGAACATCTCTGGGCTGCGGAGGCCAGACAGGAGCCTCCAGAGATGGAAGTGGCTGGCGCTTCATCCATAGGGTGAGGAGGAAGGTGCTGCCAGGATGTGAGGGCCTTCCCAGTCATTTAGCACCCATACTGTGCTCCTACTCCGGCCCCCTGGCAGTCAACAGACACCTGGCGCCGGTCCAGTCTGCATCATTGCCCCCACAACACAATGGACAACTGTGTTTTCTGTCTTACGCCCCCTTCCTTCTGTCTCTTGCCCTGGCTCGTCTCTGGCTCTCGCTTTCTCTTGAGCCCTCTCTCTTTCTTTCTTTCTCTGGCTCTCCTTCTCATCCCTGCCTCTCTCTCTGGCTCTCTCTCTCTTTCTTTCTCTGGCTCTCCTTCTCATCCCTGCCTCTGTCTCCGTCTCTCTCTGTCTCTCTCTCTCTCTCTCTCTCTCTCTCAGACTCTCTCTGTCTCTATCTCTGTATCTCTCTGTCTCTCTCTCAGACTCTCTCTCTCTGGCTCTCTCTCTCTGGCTCTCTCTCACTTCCTCTGGCTCCCACCCTCCCATCCCTCCTCTCTCTCCCTCTCTCTCCCCCCCCCCCTCTCTCTCTCTCTCATCCTCTCTCTGTCCAAGCAGACCCAGATGGTCCTAGCCTTCCAATCTCTCTGTGTTGTGTTCACTGTGCTCCAGGGCCAGATTTAGACCAAATGGAATTTGTTTGTTAAGTTTTCCTCTCATTCTCTCTGTGCTTCTCTTTAGGTTCTTTATGAGCTGCTTCATAGTCTGCCCCCTTGTTTTCCTTCACCATCCATACAGAGAGGAAGCGGATGCCGTGGCAAGCCAGTAGCGTTTTGGCACCGAAAAAAAAAATGCTTAAACCATGATTGAGACTTTCCTGCCTTTTTATTTAATTTTATTTGACGTAACCTAAGAGAGCGTTATTGACCCATTAGAAACCCTGCTGATGGTGTATACAGAACAGAATTAAAAGTTATTTTCCACACGTTTTTGAGCGCATGAATTCATTTATGACAGCTCTGCTGCTTTGTGATATGGCCAGAACATGCCCACAGACTTTTATGGAGTTATAAGAAAGCTCCCCACAAACTTTTTAATGCTATTCCTATAAAGTGGCCACAGGGACTGTATGGTTTATATGGAGTGTGTGAGCAGGATAGACTGCTGTGTTTCACTGTGAAAGTTTAAGCTCAGCAGTGCAATCAACACACTTTACTTTCCCTACCAAAATAACCTGCGGCAGATGGGGGGTGGAGGGGACGTGTGTGTGTGTGTGTGTGTGTGTGTGTGTGTGTGTGTGTGTGTGTGTACTTCCATGCTTGTGTGTGTGTGTGTGTGTGTGAGCTTCCATGCATGAGTGTATATGTGTGTATGCGCTTCCATGCATGTGTGCGTGTGTGTGTGTGTGTGTGTGTGTGTGTGTGTGGGAGGGGGGTGTACCCAGCTGGCTGCTGAGGACAGTGGACCGTGCGTGCGGGGAGACAGGCCGTGGGTCTGTGTTTCTGGAATAATCAGTGGACATTCCACAGCCTCTGCAGCACGGTGTGAGACTGGGACGGGGGGGTGGGTGGGTGGGGCTGGGGGGTCGGGGGGTCGGGGGGGGGGGGGGGGGGGGGTCAGCACTAACTCAATCCTGACTGACGGGCTGCTTAATAACGTTGTTCCTGACAGCAGGCTGGCTAGCAGGAAATCAATGGGCCAGTCAGCAGCACGGCCTCTACACACAGCTGATGAGATCCCAGGTGCAGGGGGGGGGGGGGGGGGGGTTCTGCTGTCTGGGGGGAGGAAATAGAGAGAAATATTAGAATCCTTTAGGATGTCTCGTTGTGGTGTGGTGGATGGGTAGTGATTAGTGAATGAGTGACCTGAATAGCGTTGCGTGGTCAGGGTGTGGGTCATAGCTGTCTCTCAGAACTGTGATTTATTCATTTATTCTAATATTTGTTTCATTCTGCACTGTTGCTGCTGAGATGGGTTGTGTTGTTTGCTCTGACGAAGGAGCTTGCTCTGGAACGCGTCAGCAAATAAAACATTGTTGAAGGGATTACATTTCCGTCCAGAACCTTGTTTCTTTATCTATACTTGATATTCCACGGAATGAGCACTTCCCCAGCGGTCCAACTGAAATTGGAAAGAGTCTTGAGTGCCAGCACTTTTATGCAAGGTTGTATTGTACCTTTATCTGCAAGGTCATATTTTATAGTCTTGCGATACTGTCACACAACACCATCTGGGAATATTGAGGGTATAACCAACAATATGGAGTTGCATAGATCCCAGATCATTTGGACCCCAGTCATGGTGTAGTCACTGTGTGAAATCCCTTTAAATTACAAGTGAAAGAGAAATTGGTCCATATGACACTTTGGAAAAATGAAAACTTGGCTTCATGAAAATAAACTTCCCATAGCACGCCGAGTCTGACAGCCATGCAATTACAGGTGGAGAGAATTCAATCTGTGGTATTTCAAATTCACTCTGGCCCAATCTATCTCAGGTGATACACAGCCAGCCTCCCAGAGGACTAATACTGATAAAATATAGTTTTCTATAAAAACAATATTTTCTATTCGCACAGTGGAATGGTGGTGGGTATGTCTCTAGGCTGCAAATATGGTCACACTATATTTCACTGTATTTCTACCACAATATCTCCCCAATGTTGCAGAAAACATCTTGATAATGTCAGCCATCGCATGTGTGTACCTGAACAGACACTATAACTCAGTCAATGCACTTTATGAAGATATCTCAGATTACGTCTAAAAACAGTAGACATCTATCGTACCTACTTCAGGAGAAACCTGGAAGTGAATACGTAAGGCAAGGCAAGGCAAGGCAACTTTATTTATATAGCACATTTCATACACGAGGCAGAGACTCAAAGTGCTTCACATGAAAACATGTCATACAATAAAATGAAATAAGAAAAGAGTAAAGTTATAAAAGTGCACAAGTTAAAAAGTAAAAAAATGCAATATAGTAAAAGTGCAATGTAGAAAAAAAAGAATAGACTCGTGATAAGAGCCACATCAGCACAAACTCCGCCAACAACAGAGTTGTGACCCAATGAGGCGTGTATGTGCTCTGGACGTGGCAAACCAGAATGCTCCGCTTCACGCTGTTTTGATAGGGTTGTACCAGATGCCCAGTCCTGATCCACCTCCATTCACTCAACACAGCATACAGAGGTCAGACATCTGACACATGGATGCCCTCTGCCTGGAGGAGCAGAGAGAGAGAGAGAGAGAGAGAGAGAGAGAGAGAGAGAGAGAGAGAGAAAGAGAGAGGCCCTGATGCCAAAGGACCATGCCCACCATGCCGTGATGCCACGATGAAAGGCCCACTGCCCAGTGTCCCCGCCGTTCTTGTGTTCCATTTCTTGTGCTAAATCAGCCACTTTCAGTGTAAGGCGTAGGAGGTTGGACAGATGTCCTTGAGTTCTCCACGTAAAGCAGCCGCTGATGCCCCTTTCACTGTCCCGTAAGAAAAAGGTCATTTTGGGTGTGTCGGCATGGACCGATGCTACTATGTGGGGTGTTTAATCAACGTGGAAATCTGATTTTGAAACTAGAAAGTCGATGCTGTAGATTTTCACTGGTTTAGACAGCTTCTCTCTTACATGTAGGCCATGAACGTGGGCTGCATGGTTCTCCTAGTTGTGTCATCAAGCCTGGATGCAAAATAAACTAATTTGCTGTTAGATGCAAATTAGCACAGAGGCCTTCGCTCTCCAGAGAACTGGACAGGGGTGACAGTGACTGATGCTTAGCGCCCGTAATGTAGTTAAACTAGGAACGAACGGTAGAAACGAGTCCAAGGTCAACTTAATCCCATTTATTATAATAATAATGGGCTCCAGACAAAACCACATTATTTTGATCCATTACGATTACAGGGCTATTGCCAGGATAAAAGCTCTGTAATGCTCTACCACACATGCTGAATATTATATATATATATATATTATATTATATATATATATACCTCTAATATTAATTGATATGAGGAAAAAAAAGAGCGAGTTCATATGCTCTTTCACAAATTAGAGGAATACTCTGGAAATGTAGATTGAAGACCCGTCTCTTCAGGCTACATCTTAATGGTACCTCCTAAAGACCTCTTCACCCCCACTACCCCCCTGTACTAACCCTAACCCTAAAGACCTCTTCACCCCCACTACCCCCCTGTACTAACCCTAACCCTGACCCTAGAGACGTCTTCACCCCCACTACCCCCCCTGTACTAACCATAACCCTAGAGACCTCTTCACCCCCACTACCCCCCTGTACTAACCCTAACCCTGACCCTAGAGACCTCTTCACCCCCACTACCCCCCTGTCCTAACCCTAACCCTGACCCTAGAGACGTCTTCACCCCCACTACCCCCCTGTACTAACCCTAACCCTAACCCTAGAGACCTCTTCACCCCCACTACCCCCCTGTCCTAACCCTAACCCCAACCCTAGAGACCTCTTCACCCCCACTACCCCTCCTGTACTAACCCTAACCCCAACCCTAGAGACCTCTTCACCCCCACTACCCCCCTGTACAAGTTTCTCTCCTGTTAATGACATTTCTTCTTCTGGCATTGTGACTGCCTATGGCCCCTGGTCTGAGCATTGATCACTTTATCTTATGATGACTGATGGACAGATGATTCACTTACTTAAACAAATGTATTTGTTGTAAGTCGCTTTGGATAAAGGCGTCTGCTAAATGCCATAAATGTAAACATGTAAAAATGTATGATTTGTATAGACTACTGTCTCTCCAGATGCTGTGATTCGACGTGGGCACACACTGCCAAGCAATCCTGCGGTTCGAGGCGGAGCAGCTTGTTATGACCCTGACTTTGACTTTGACGGCTTCCCCAACCCCTGCCTTCCCC
>NC_139659.1:1589508-1594508 GCF_951799395.1 Argentina silus
GCTTATTGTAGTTTCACTTCCCCCTTCCTTAAGCAGCACTTCTGTCAGAGGCCGGGGAGGCTGGTGGAGGTGGAAATCGGAGGACGGGCTCATTGCAATGCATGGAATGGAATGAGGAACGGTACATGTGTTTGATACCATTCCTCATTCCATTCCAAGACCTCCACCAGCTTCCCCTGATCAGTAGTGAAGAGTTGGTTTCAGGACTCAACACATTCACAGCGCATGTTTCAAATGATATAAATATGTGCTGCATAATTATAACATATAATTATAATACTATCCAAGTTTGATTTGGAAGTTCATTGTATTTGCTATACTTTGCAAGGAATGACTCACCGTGTAAATCACAGCAATTAATGATGAGTAGAACTCTAACACACAGCACACACAATCTATGAATACAACCATTCCTTGTGTGTGAGAGATTGATTCCACAGGGCTGCATTGGAGGCAGCAGACGGAGACACAGACACCATCAGGAGGATATTAGGACCAAGATCAGTGTTTTCTTTTTAATCTCTTCTTAAAACTCATTTTTTATAGACTGTTGTAGAATGCTGTCCTTCATCGTTTTTAATGTATTGTGTTTTACTGTTACTGTTTTCCTCCTGATATTTTAGTTTTATTTGTATATTTGTTTATCTGCACATTTGTAAAGCACTTTGTAACACTGTTTTGAAAGATCTTATGTAAATAAACTGTGTTATGATTATGATTATGATTATGGTTATTATTATTATTATTATTATTATTATTATCATTATTATTATTATTATTATTATTATTATTATCATTATTATTATTATTATTATTATTATTATTATTATTATTATTATTATTATTATTATTATTATTATTATTATATTATTACCCAAATAGATCTATACATATACGTATGTGTCTGTGACCAGTGTGCACTCAGAGCCAGTGTGGTATGCATGTGTGTCATGTCTATCTCTATCTATGAACAGAGAGGCTCCATTAATAGAATGCCCAGCGGATTAGATTACCAAAGATAATACATGATGTATAATTAGGTCCCTCGTATTGCTGCCTAACATATGAAACATTATCAGCGTGGACAGCTGGGGCAGGGGAGACTCTGTGTCTTCCTTTCGCTCGTAGAAACATGACCAGATTATGCATATGTAAGCATTCTCGGTTGTACTTATCAATAAGAACATACTGTACGTGCATGATTACACTGATGTGGGCCTAATGTCCCTAGGAGATTGCAGTGCATTCATGCCATGTTGAATTGATTAAAATTGACCTTATAACACAAATCGAGGATAGATAGAATAATTTACCTTAGACCACATAGATGAACCAAGTCTAGAATGAATCTTCAGGACCCAGCACAATAAATAAACTCATTTTCAAAGGAACCTGAGAGTACCTGAGTGTTTTCTGTGTGGGCAGCAAGTGGCATTTCACTCTTCGAACTTTGGCCAATCTACTAATACCATGTGCTCGCCATTAAAACAGCCTCTTATCTTGAGGAGGCTCTAATACGTCCAAGATGTGTATCGGTGTCGAGTGCCAGCGGTAAAGGCCCATAAACATTTACAAGATCTGAAGGCAGTTTCCTGCTGAGAGAAAGCCTTTAATGAGGCATGACTGTGACTATGGAGCAGGAAGCGGAAACTGTACCTGAAAGGCCCATCTGAGGTGCATTAATGAGACTCATAAAGATGGCGCAGGCTTGCCCCATAATGGAGGGGGAACAGGGGGATGCACAGGGCGGGGACAGACTTACGGGACGACCTGTTTGATGTGGTCAACCGGATCTGCCTAATGTCAACCCCCAGACCGGAAGCTAAGCTAGCCACTCAGCACTTCATCCCCATGGTGACAGGAGGCTTTCATTTGCAGGCCTGGCCTTTAGCCTCTGGGCTCTTTGTGAACATGGAACAACACGCATCAAAAGGCAACGCTCTCTACTCTCCTTTTCCATCAAAAAGGGGGGGGCATGGGGGGGGGGGGGGGAAACGCCTATAAGATTAAATACAACAACAACACAGAGGATGACTTCAACCTATAAAAAGCCATGTCTTGCCACACCCATCGTGGCTGTTGAGGCGTGCAGGCTGTTTGTGGCTACGGAGTGCCCAGAGCCCGACGGTACAGTACTGTAAAACCCCGACTGTAAAACCCACAACAGCAGGACTCACGATTATTCCCCCACCACCTCACACATGCCACACTCTCCATAATAACCACCCTCCAGTCTGCCGTTGTTCTGCTGCTGCAGACACAGCAGGCAGCGGCTACCTGAACCCAGCTCAGTGGCCCAGCTTGGTGACACTCTTAGGTCAGTCCTCTACTCCCCCGAGCCATGATCACCGTCTTGTTTCTGGGGCTGTTGCTGGGGCTGTTTCTGGGGCTGTTGCTGGGGGACAGCAGTTCAGATCTCAGCGTGACGTTGCACCTCTCCGCCCTCTGCAGCCCGGGCTGTTTTATTGCGCTCATTATTGTTACGCATAGACAGACAAACTGTGGCAGGCTGGCTGGCTAGCGCCACACAGATAAGCTTAGTTTAGCTTAGCTTAGCTTAGCTTAGCCTTGCCTAGCGCATGGGAAGATTTCCCATCTATTCCCCCCGGAGGCACTCCGAACTCTGGATGGATAACAGAGGGATGGGAAGAGAGAGAGTGTGGGAATACTGGGGGAAACGGAAATATGATATCACGCACACAGCTCCAGATCGCTATCAGCTTGGGTGCATGTTTGCTGACTGATAGCAGAGGTTAGCACAATGTCATGGAACGGGTAACCTCGTCCCCAGGCTAATGTGCGCAGGGCGGAAGTGTCTGGGAACGAGACTATGGAGTGGGTTTCCCCCTCTAGACCAGACATTAAGAAGATAGACCCGTCATTATGTCATTGGTATTTCCTACGAATGAGAATCTGTGGTGAAAAAATACTTATTCCTCAAAACCCATTGAGAAAAAGCTGAACTTGTGGAACTCCCCAGATAAGATAACAGACTGCCTCAAGAGTTTGTTTATTGAAGACCATGGGAGGATGAGGGAAGTGTCGAGCAATGAAATAAAGAGCGGTCGACTGTGGTGAACGGACTGACAAACAGCTGAATGTAAATGGTCACCGCCTCAATGGAGTTAATTAGAGACTGTCCATAGCTGAGCACAGTCCCATAAAAAGACCATTAACCTTGACCGTTCCATCACTGGCCTTTTCATTCAATCATTACCGCGGCCCTTGGACTCCCGTCCCAATGCCCTGGACTTGGCTTTAGGCGTTGGAAGTATAACTCAGGAGCACCCAAACTTTCCCCCAGGCTACTGGACCTGATTATTAGTACGCTAAATGTGTGTGTGTGTGTGTGTGTGTGTGTGTGTGTGTGTGTGTGTGTGTACTGTAGCTCTAACAATGTCTAGCCCCCCTCTCCCCCCCACCACAAGACCCCACCATCCCTGTAAATACAGTAGGTTTTCCATTACAGACCAATCTCTGGAACACACCACGTTGCTCTAATTGTTTTCCATCCTCTGAAGAGTTCAGACTCCTGCAGATCTTAATGTAAAAGTATGTTAGACATGAAATGACAGGTATTGCGCATTTGCCAACGTCATAATTGAACGTCAAAGGCAATTGTACCTAATACTGAGAGAGATGTTACCATTTAGCTGGGCTCGTTTTTCCAAACCCTCCAATTCCGTCAGCCCGACAGAGAGGCCAACCCAATTACTAAGTCATCTCGTAAATGTAGGAAGAACAGTTTTAGGGGATAGAATCATTTTTTTGGCATGGAGAAAAAAGCTGTAATACCTTAAGAGCTGTATCAAGAGCAAGATAGCAGTAGCAGTTCAAAAATGTGATTAACCTCAACTTTCCATTATATCTGGGCTGTTTCATTCGATTCCACCACTTCAGGTTTTATACGATCTTTAACCCTCAAATATGAGGTCCATCTCAGGCACTAGTTTCATATCGCTTCGGACTTTAAATCCGTCTTCCCTACTCGAAGTTCTAGGCCATTCTGTCTTGGACACCAATTGCCTTCAATTTCATACAGACGCACGCGCTGGACAGGCAAATAGCGTGGAAATTCCCACCTAAATATTCAACAGATGCAGATGTGCTGATGTCGATGTCTCCACTGCATCAGAAACACAAGATGGCTTCTCTCTCCGAAGGTGTCTTTGATGTTGAATGTGATCCCCCTAGGTGAAGTGCATAGGGCTCCTCAGAGCAAAGCCCCGTCTCCATATGCGGGCCAGGGATTTGCTGCTTTTCACATCTGTGCTCTGAGAGTCAGCTACCCTCCTGTGCCCTGTGTTTAACATCTGGTGGCAGCTTCAGATGTGACGATTAGTGACAGGCTAAATGTGATGGCAGTGGGAGGGGATCTTAGTGCGTGGTACAGTTTACCCTGTGTTCTTCACTTTGAGAACGTCTTCTAAAGGTGTTCTTCACTTTGAGAACATCTTCCAAAGGTCTTCTTCACTTTGAGAACGTCCTCTAAAGGTCTTCTTCACTTTGAGAACGTCCTCTAAAGGTCTTCTTCACTTTGAGAACGTCCTCTAAAGGTCTTCTTCACTTTGAGAACGTCTTCTTCACTTTGAGAACATCTTCCAAAGGTCTTCTTCACTTTGAGAACGTCCTCTAAAGGTCTTCTTCACTTTGAGAACGTCCTCTAAAGGTCTTCTTCACTTTGAGAACGTCCTCTAAAGGTCTTCTTCACTTTGAGAACGTCTTCTTCACTTTGAGACCGTCTTTTAAAGGTCTTCTTCACTCTTAGAACTTTTTTTACAGTGGCTCCACAGTCACTGACATCAAAGACAAGATTCGATCCCCGGATAATGTGAGGTGATATCAGAAACATAATACATTATGGATGGGACGGAGAGTGTGTGAGTATGCAGATGAGAAAAACACTACACTCAGGGAGGCTTCTGGGGGTAGAAATCGGAGGATGGGCTCATTGTAATGCATGCAATGGTATCCCACGTTGTGTTTGATACCATTCCTCA
>NC_139659.1:1604508-1652008 GCF_951799395.1 Argentina silus
GCTAACAGAGTCTCACTAATGAGGCAGCAACAGCAGGTTCCCTCTGCTTCAGAACCTTCCACTGCCTGTTGCGTTATGCTGTACACTGTCCTGTGCATTGCTTCGTTTCAATGTTATTCCTCCCCCTATTCATCCTCTGCTGTCTATGTATAAGCACGCACACACACACACACACACACACACACTCACACACACACACACACACACACACACGTACATGCACACGCACGCACGCGCACACACACACACACACACACCCACACACCCGCGCACATGCACACACGCACAAACACACACACACACACACACACACACACACACACACACACACACACACACACACACACACACACACACACACACACACACTGTCTACAAAGGCCCAGAGCAGACTGCCTGGTTACAGTAACTTGAGAGACGGCCTTTTGTGTGTGTGTGAGTCATTGTCTGCTCTTCATTAGCTTAGCCAGGCCCTGCTCCAGCTGATGACTCTGCCAGACCAGAGCAGTCAAATGTAGTCAAAACAGCACTGAGGAAGAAAAGTCTGTATCTGTCGTGCTGCATCAGCCATATCATTTGTTTATGTCTCCACCGAGCGCAGTCTCTGTGTTTAGTCAGTGTGCAGTCTCAATGTGCAGTCTCAATGTGCAGTCTCAATGTGCAGCGAAAATCCTGCAAGACATTTCACTTTTATGCATATGGGTGTTATACCATGGGTTAGGGTTAGGGTTAGGGTTAGGGTTAGGGTTATACCATGGGTTAGGGTTAGGGTTAGGGTTAGGGTTATACCATGTTGGGGAAAAAAGCCTTTCTGTACAGTACCAGTCAGAAGTCTGGACACACCTTCTCATTCAATGGTTTTTCTTTATTTTTATTATTTTCTACATTGTAGATTAATATTGAAGACATCAAAACTAGGAAGGAACACATATGGAATTATGTAGTAAACAAAAAAGTGTTAAACAAACCAGAATATGGTTTATATTTTAGATTCTTCAAAGTAGCCACCTTTTGCTTTGATGACAGCTTTGCACACTCTTGACTGGTTCTGTACATGTCTGTTTTTGTGCAATGGTTATGGATACGTTGATTTCCGACGATTAGGCCACGGACACCGTTTTCAAAGTGCAAATGTGATCAAATCAGGCTCCTTAGATAAGAAGATTGCCTGTGAGATTCAGATTCAGCGTTATTTCTTGCATCTCATCTCTGTTGTCGCCTACAGTGTAGGAGTATTTCCTGGCTCCATGTACGTTCATTATTGCTCTCCCACTCCCACACAGGCTCTCTCACACCAGGCTCGTGCATATGTCTGCACCGAGACCAAGAACCTCATTTGGCATAATAGTTCCGAGAACTGATCTCAGCGCCAAAGGCGCCAGAGCCACAACGCGGCTTCATCCTGGTCGATGTGAAAAAGCGATCTGATGCGATCTGAGTCAACTCTGAACTGATTGTGGTCACATTAAAAAATAGGAAATACGCTTTTTTCTTGTTTTAAGAGGAAATAGATAAATAGTTTTTGACTCGCTGTTTTGAAGGACGGTTACCTCCACCGTACGTCATCATACCAAGTGTTGTTTACGCTCTGAGAGCTGTACCAGAGGAAATTGAGGGTTTCCTGCTGCCTAAAACTTCAAACTAACTTTGAAACGTATCCAATGTCCTTTGATAATAATGTGGGTATTTGTTTTCAGATATAGGTGTCAACTGAAGAAGGTGATGTGATACTCTTAAAGTGAGCTGTATGTACGGAGATTTAACAGTGAGATTTAACAGTGATTTAACAGTGATATTTAACAGTCAGATTTAACAGTGAGATTTAACAGAGATTTAACAGTGAGATTTAACAGAGAATTAACAGTGAGATTTAACAGAGATTTAACAGTGAGATTCAACATTGCACTAAACATGAAAATTAAGTATCCAGGACAACACAGGCCGACCGCTTCAAAGAGGAGAGATTGCTGCATGAAATAAAGGGGAGGTTCTGAAGCTTTAAAGTCCCCCAGCAGTAATGTTAGCACAATTAACAACAAGTCTGCCACACACACACACACACACACACACACACACACACACACACACATGCACACACACACACACACACACACACACACACACACACACACACACACACACACACACATGCACACACACACACACACACACACACACCCTACCCCCCTCTGTAACAGTTCATAAGAAAACTGGGAATGTGTTCACGTCTGACTTTACAACTACACATTTTTGGAGGAGTCCCACAGAAACCCCAGCAACAGTTGCCTACACCAACATACCACTCAGCGTTCCAAAAATACCACCAGTGTGGTTCCAGACAAGTGGGCTAACACTGTCTCTATCTGAATCTAATTTGGACGTTATGTAGGACAGCAAGTGGTATATGTTCCGGTAGCCTACAGTCCCAGAGCAGAACTGTGGTTCTTAACCAGACGTGGATCACACTTGCTCTGTCTGCACGACTGAAACTGCTTTTGAGCTGCATGTCCTGTACCACTCACAGTACATGTAACACTATGACCCAGAACAGTGGTGAGATTCGTGAAAGCTTCGTAGCTAAAGTAGTTCTCTCTTTTGACAATCCAGGCCGACTCCTCCCCTAGACCAGAAAAGTGGTTCATTTGAACAAATCCCGTTCGTTTACACCCAGAAGATTTACCCGCAAACATTGCTCGTACAACTCTCTTGTGGCTCTGCAGCTTGGTTGTAAGGAGAAATGAAGTACTACTTAAGCTACAAAGCCTTTTGGCAAACTGACCCCAGAACAGTAACTGCCTGTGGTAACACAGACCAGAGGAGCGAGTGACTTACCAGGGATTTGGTCTCCTCCTCGTCCTTGTAATAGTAGAGCTGGTCCCCGCGGAGCACAAACCAACGGGTGTGCCATGTCTTCACAAAGCCCCCTTGCTTCCTCAGCCACCCACACCTGACCACGTTCAGTCTGCTGTGACCGGGACTGTGACCGGGACTGTGACCGCGACCGTGTCCTAGACCGTGCTGGGGGCTGCTGAGGGACACCGCCTGCTCCTCCATGATGAGGACAGTAGATCTCTCTGTAGACAGAGAGAGGTAGAGCGTGAGCGGGTTGTGTTATTGACACTGACTTTGATATAGAGGATGACACCACAGGATAGAAGAGAGAGGGGTGGAGAGAGAGGGGGGGGGGGGGGGAGAGTCTAATCTACAGTATCACACACACACACACACACACACACACACACACACACACACACACACACACAGATGAAGTAGTCTACATTCCACAACAGCAGTAGGTTCAGTCACTTTGATCAAACATTCAACACCAACAACAGGAAGGGCACTGAGCAGGATCAGATCGGACCACAACCACATTGGACTTTTTTGTCTGGTGCACACTGGGCTGCATTTGAATGTTTCCAGATAAGCAAAGCAGGGTTTATGGAGTGTGAGCCTCACAGACACATGTTCCCTCTGTCTGTGGTGAGAGCGGAGGGCAGGGTGGGAGTGGAAACGGAGGAGGAGGTATTGTATTCAGAAGCCAGATAACGGACTCGGCCAAACTTTTCACTCAGTTTTTTTTTCGTCTGCTCTCTCAGCTCACTCCACACCTCCCTCTCCTCCCTCTCTCTCTCTCTCTCTCCCTCTCCTCCCTCTCTCTCTCTCTCTCCCTGACCCATATTTTCCAGCCATACTCTTTATGCTTTATTGCCTGATGACAAGGGTGTATAATTCATTTGCACACAAACAATAGACACATGATACGATTCTTTTGGGGAGGTGGTTTCTCATTCTTCTACGTGTGAACAGAAGTCTAGGCTGAATGCTAGGCTAGGCTGGCTGAACTCTGTTCCAGACACAAGTAGGTCAGCTCGAGAATGTTCTATATCTATATACATATGACTAGTCTTATGCAGAAACACCAAAGCGTTTTTTCCTCAACGATCTATGGAGTAAACGTCTCAAAGGGTTAAAATGCTGCTCATATAGTCATCACTCCTCCCACGCACCACCTGCACCCCATTGTCACACCTAGTTTCCACCCAAGCCCTGTAGGACTCCATGGGAAACCCCGAGCTCTGACATGAACACTACCATAGGAAGTCTATCTCCCTCTGGTCCAGACTGCATAAACAGTACATACATGACCTTTACTTTGACATATGGGACCCCACTCCCTCTGACAGGGGAGGCTGGTGGAGGTAGTAATCGGAGGACGGCCTCGTTGTAATGCATGGAACGAAATGAGGAATGGTACACACATTCCGTTCCATGCATTACGATGAGCCCGTCCTCCGATTTCTACCTTCACCAGCCTCCCCTGTTCAAAAATGTATTCCCCCCTTTCCTTGAAGTCATCGCTGATCGAACATGACTGGATTGGTCAAATCAAGCTTTCCACTACACTGATTTGACCAATCAACTCACGCCACCTCAGCGCTTTATTCAAGGAACGGAGGAAGGACACATTTGAAGAGGATTCATTATCGCTCCCAGGCCAACTTCAGACACTCACAACACAACACACCACAACACAACACAACACACCAGCCTGCTGCAGAGATTAAAGTCGGTCCGCTGCACCAGAGGAGAGAGTTAGTTCCAGGGGGAAAAACAGCACAGGTGTTGCCAGTATTTTTTCAAATCATCGTTACAATATTTTTCCATCACAGGCAGAGAGAGGGACGGCCATATTCCCTTCACTTACAGCACACACACACACACACACACACACACACACACACACACACACACACACACACACACATACACAATACAAAACAGACATTGCAACAAAAATACGTATGTTGACACTGAATTATTGACAGGCTGAACAAAGTGGTATGTGACATTTACTCACACTGTCACTGGTGTGAGGGTCACACGGGCCCAAGGGAAATGTTCCAGGATTAATTACAACTTTGTGATCTTCCCACGGCTGAGGGGCTCTACTGCAGCATCAACAACACACACCTGAACTCCATGTTTAACGTGTCAATAGTGATATTGCTATCCGGTCACAGCTGTCAAAGTGGATTTGCTGCAATTAGACTCAACATAGGTGAGCATTTTCTACTCTACTGTGTGTGTGTGCATGCGTGCGTGTGTGCCTGCCTGCCTGCCTGCCTGCCTGCCTGCCTGCCTGCCTGCCTGCGTGTGTGCGTGTGTGCGTGTGTGCGTGTGTGCGTGTGTGTGTGTGTGTGATACTCCTAATCTAGTCCCATCTGTGTGTTCCCTCCTCCCCTCTTCAGAAATAATCACCACATAGTCAGCACAGAAGGGAGCTTCTCCAGACTGACCAGATCAAAGGAAGTCCCCGTCGTCAGTTCTAATGACCACACCTGCCTTTCAGAAGACAGCTTTTGTTTTGGCTAGTTTCCCTGCAGCTGATGGAGACGCCCAGGAGGCATTTAGAAGATGCAGGTGAGGATCACTTCATCATTTACTCCAACACATCCTTGGCTTCTTCATCGTTGCAGACATGACCAACATGTCCAACTGCACACAAACAAATGCACCCAACTCACTCTATTAGACAATGAGTTTGTAGAAAAACAGTTTGTGAAAGGTCATCATGCAAGACTCCCGAGTACCAACAGACATCAACGGATTACTACCCCACTGTACTGATGAGGTAGCAGCTTGTGTGTGTGTGTGTGTGTGTGTGTGTGTGTGTGTGTGTGTGTGTGTGTGTGTGTGTGTGTGTGTGTGTGTGTGTGTGTGTGTAGAGAGTGTGAGAGTGTGTGTAGAAGTGGTCAACAGAGACAGAACATGAGCACTTCAACGAAAAACTGAGACACAACTAAACTCCAACTAAAAAAAAAACCCCAACCAAAACAGAGTTTCCCAGAGACTGACACAGTTCCTGTTCAGTGTGTTTCATTGTTTAAATGACAGGAGCCTGACTGTGGTTGATAAACCTGCTGCTGTCAGCTTCTTACATTGCCACGTTGTCATTAGTGAGACCTTCTGTTGGAAGTTCCTATGGCCCGGAGGCCCAGATGATATCCAGATGTGCTCTTTCTCCCCCCCCCCACTCCCTCTCTCTCTCTCTCTCTCTCTCTCTCTTTGTCCCTGTACATCCCTGTCTTTCCGTGACTCCCTCTCACCCACCCACCCACTCCTGTCTGTGTCTGTGTCTGTGTCTGTGTCTGTGTCTGTGTCTGTGTCTGTGTCTGTCTCTCTCTCTCTCTCTCTCTCTCTCTCTCTCTCTCTCTCTGTAGATTGTTCCAGTCTCCTGTGGAACAAGTGCAGCAGCAGCAGCAGCAGCAGCAGGGTTGTGGACAGTGACTCTCTGATCCGCCTCCACATAACGGCCCCTGTTAGCAAACAGTTAGCGCTTCCTGGTTGGAACCACCGAGCCGGGCTAGCTTCCCAACATTCTGCCTGCCCTGCTTGTTCCCCTCTGGGTCCTGTTATTCCTTCCGAAGGGAATTACGTCTCTTGTTTTAACAGCACTGTGGGTCTTTTTCCACAGCCTAAGGCATTGTAGGATGGTGGTGTCCTTGGTTATGGCGGTGGTGAGTTCAAACACAACCACTAAAGGGCCTCAGGTGAGAGAGGAAGGATGGAAGTGTGAGTGTGTGTGTGTGTGTGTGTGTGTGTGTGTGTGTGTGTGTGTGTGTGTGTGTGTGTGTGTGTGTGTGTGTGTGTGTGCGTGTGCGTGCGTGAGTGTGTGTGTGTGTGTGTCTAAGAGTGTTATTTCGCTCTCTAAGTGTCAGCATGCCTGAGCAGAGGGTCCAAAGATAAGCATGGAGTAACTCCTACCCACCCCTCTGTTATCTAAAAACATGTGGTAAACACACACACACACACACACACACACACACACACACACGCACACACACGCACACCACGAGCCACGAGCGCACAGAGATGACACGCCCATCTGTTGACGGAACCCCCTGATGTGTGTGGTGCCAGTCTCGTGCCACAGCTCTGCCCCGTGCCAGGCCTCCTAGGCAGTGATTTATCAGCCCTGTCTGGAGTGGCAGTTGTTGTTCCAGCCCCTGAGGCTGGCCGACCCAAAGCCCGTATGAAAACAGCCAGTCTCCAGTGGTAGGGAGTTATCTAGGTTCAGGGGTCATTGATGGCTGCCACAACCTTTATCAGCACCATTTGGGAGAGTAAATGACAGAAGAAATGTGATTGTTTTTTTTATTCTTACTCCATAACAGCCTTGATTTATTGGGGAGTCTAGGTGACAGGCTGTACAGTCCCCTACTGTTTATGACAATTGTTTGTATAACTTTGTGAGAGTATTGCATTACATACCAGATATATATCAAGGTGGTTAGGGAGTGTTTAAAGGTAAATAATCATAATTTCACTAATTCCAAGTGTTTAAAAAAGTGCATTACTGAAATGGAAGTGGAAATGTGAAATGGAATCACACCCATTTCCCAGCCTCTGGCCTCATTGCCACTTGGCCTCGCACAGCCTACAACATGTATTGTTTTATTGTTCTATTTTGTACATTTGTTATTGCTATTTTGTTAATATTTTGCTATTTTGTAAATGTTTTGTTAGTATTTGCCTATATATTGTTCTTTTATATTGCTTTTTATGTCCCATGCACCAACCTCACCAAGCCAACTTCCTGTATGTGCAAATATACTTGGCCAAATAAAAGAATTCTGATTCTGAAGGCACAAAAATTGTCTAGAGCGGAGTGACAAACGTAGGCCTTGTGTGTTTGGGGTGGTACCGTACGTACGCTGAGTGCCTCCAGGACCGTGTCCCCCCTCTTCTGACGGAGGCATGGATGCCCCCAGTAACACTGCCCCTCTCTGTCTCCAGAGCCCCATGCCCTGACCAGCCTAAAAGCCTCTATTGATAAACCACCATGAATAAAACATCCACCACAGTCTGGCAGAATAAGCATTCGGGGTGAGTATGTATTATTTATGACATTATTCATCCTAATTGGAGAGAAAGAGCTGGGGAAAAAACAAAGAAATGAAAATACTGGACTTTAAATGGGGCTTGTATACAGTATGAATGGACCTGCTTTCAAGTCAGCCATGGAATGTGTAGGTCCAGTCTCATACAGTTGTGTTGGCTGTCGACCGTGTTCTAACTCTAAAGGTATACATGTCATCACGCAATGGTCCATAATGTAGCAGCCACAGCATTTACAGTCTGTTTTGATGGAATTTTCTCACACTGCATGTGTGTGTGTGACCGTCGACTTCACCACAGGGGTTGCTGGGAATAGGAGACCTTGAACTTTGACCTGTACCATAAACATATGTAAGAGGGACAGACACTGATCTGACCACCGCTGGGCTCCTCTGGCTCCAACCATATGTTTGTAAACAGGATGTGACACGTTCCCTTGAGCGTTCTCTTGGTCACAGGGAACGAACTCTGTGGCCCTTCTAGGAAGAGACATTATTTCTGTAGTCTAGGAAAAGAGAAGATAAATGTTCGGGGGTTTGTCAGAGCCTAAATCAGTTAGTGTGCTATTTGAGACATTTACCCACTGTGGTCCTCTGTGACTCAGTTGGTGGAGCATGGCGCTAACAAAGCTTAGGTTGTGGGTTTGATTCCCGATGGGACCATATATACTGAAATTTATGCACTCACTGCAATGTAAGTCGCTTTGGATAAAAGCGTCAGCTAAATGGCGTATATATATTATTATTATTGATTCTATTGAATCCTATTATGAGGCAGAAGCGCTGTGCATTAGAGCATAATGCATTTGTCTGTGTAATGCCGCCGTGTATTTGTTTGTGAATTGCTTGACTGGTTCAGTTACATTACTCCTCTGTCCTGCGTGAAGCAGCGTGAGACCAAACTAGAATTTAACTCTGTCTGCCTAAAGAGGGACCCCCCCCCTCTCTCTGACATTGTCCATCAGTTGTGAAGAGATTCTCAATGACTAGGCAATTGTTTGTTTTGGCTAATCTGATGTGCCTCTCTCAATCATGCCCTGAAATAGGAAAAACCCTCCTGAATACCCAGCTTCTAGTAATGGAAACTCAAATTGGCCTTTCAGCCATCCTGTGGAACTTGAAGGCATCAATCCTGTTGATTGGACTAGACTCATTTCGGTAAACATAATGGATTGTGGCCTCAGTCCAGCTATTTCCATTATCATTAGATTTATTGTCATCATAGAACTTTCAACCACAAAACAACAACAACAACAACAACAACAACAACTATTAATACACATATTGGCATCCATCTTGTGTAGTAAGTGTGCTGGATGAGAAACTCTCCTAAGTGGAGTGGCCCAATAACAGTCCACTCCTTTAATACTTTGATAAAACTTTAATAGTGGCTTTAATCAATATTAATGTCTATGACCTTCTGTAGGTGACTGCATTGCACATGACGTGCTGGAAGGCCCGAAGCCTACTCAGAGTTTGCTTTTTCAAACAGTCCACAGTACAGTGTGACATTTGTTCAGCCACAGCCTGCACATTTGCTTCCACTTAATCCCTCCAGCCCAGACACAGTGAACAGTCAACTAGGACCTGATGAAGCATTTGGAATAACATTTCAGCGAGTGGGATCTGAGGAAGCATGTGGAGAGTAACATTGTAAGGACATTTCCAGACAGGCTGTCCTGAGAGTGTGTGTCCACCGTGTTATTCTGCGGTAGCAGGGAACAGACAGTCCTGAGTGATAAAGTGGTCCCTGCGTGACCCTGTATTAGAAGGGAAGGCTTGAGGTCACAGTTACAGGGATGACGCCGTGGGTAAGACATTAACACAGCTGACTTGTTACTGAGGCGTCAGATTCACTGTTTACTGTGTGATCTGCAACAGGGGAGGCTGGTAGAGGTAGAAATCGGAGGACGGGCTCATTGTGCATGGAACGGAATGAGGAAAGTGACCTAATCCAGCGAATCCAGAAGTTGCAGATCAGATGGACGCCATTCCTCATTCCATTCCATGCATTACAATGAGCCCGTCCTCCGATTTCTACCTCTACCAGCCTCCCCTGTTGCAGATCAGGTTCCCCCTGCTTGCATAGCATGTTTGTTCTCAGTATGGGAATGTGATGGACCTCACAGCAGATGGACCTCACAGGACACAAAAGCCTGTTTCAATGTTTGACATTTTCTTTCTTTGCAGCCCTCCCCTCGTTTAAAGGAATGAGAGAGTGTTCTGCTGCACTTGGCTAGCTTGCCCTTTGGAGAGCAGTGAATAGATGAAACAATCACACGAATAAATAGGCTATTTTTCAAGATGGCGAGAAATTACTTTTAAACCCCTAATTTTTTACTTGAGCAAGACAGCAAGAAAGTACTTCAAAACACCCATTTTTTTTCACTTGAGCAGTGACATTTTAAATAAGACGCATTTGGTTGTGTTCCAAAGCGGGGGCCATTGAAAAAGACAAACGAGCCCCATTGATCTTTACGAGGGTGCTGATCAAAACAAGTGCGAATGATCTCCTTAATCTACTGACTGAAACTGCACTTAAGACCTATAATGATTCCCAGCTGAATTGCGAACATAAATTCTTAATTTTTTTTTACTAAGCAGACAGAGCCATTAACCGGACCATCTGCCTGTCTGTGTGTCCGTCTGCAGTCCCTGAGAACTGCAGCTGAGCAGCTGCTGCAGTACCCAACAGGCTCCGGTGCTAGACAACTAATGCTCCGCCAACTCTCTCGGTGATGCAGGGCTCAATTGACCATGAGGAATACAAGGCACTGTGGCTGGCTAAGAAGCATCAACCGGTGAGCCTGAGTAGGTTTGACGATACATCAAATGGGCAGTAGCATGCCAGAGGAAATGCTAATTTATCTCCACACAAAGACACCCTGCCCTTCTGTTGACCAAATCCTCTTTAACACGGTTTACAGGGGTATACACATCAGTCCAAGGGCTGGTTTAAGCTCACCGTGGTTTAGAATTGTAATGACCATTAGGTTGAACTGAAGATGAAGCTTTAAAGGTACAGTGCAACAAAAAACACCCTTCCCACTTAGCATTAGCAATACTGACAATAACAGTATTTTTTTTGTGGTTGTTAGGGTTAGGGTTAGGATGTTAGGGTTAGGGTGTTAGGGTTAGGGTTAGGATGTTAGGGTTAGGGTTAGGGTTAGTGTGTTAGGGTTAGGATTAGGGTTAGGATGTTAGGGTTAGGGTGTTAGGGTTAGGGTGTTAGGGTTAGGGTTAGTGTGTTAGGGTTAGGATGTTAGGGTTAGGGTTAGGGTGTTAGGGTTAGGGTTAGGGTGTTAGGGTTAGGGTTAGTGTGTTAGGGTTAGGGTTAGTGTGTTAGGGTTAGGGTTAGGGTTAACCCCTTAGGTTAGGGTCAACCCTTAGTGTGTTAAGCAAGCAGAGAGCCTACCTTTTCACCACATAAAAGGGAGCCTGTCTCTCTTTCAGAGCAGCCCCTAAACACTGTTCCTCTGTAACATTAGCAACATCTTCCCTCTCAGGCTTAGGGTTAGCAGCGATTGGGCAGCGGTTGGGCCGCCTCAGTAACAGAACCCACACATCAACTGTTGGAAATTGCTAGCCTTCGAGCTAGTAACTGTAGCGGAGTCACGAGCTAACTTCTGGAATTACAATGACACAAAGTTAATGACTAGTGTATAATTATGCACGGAGCCTTCTGCAACTCTACGAGGCACAAGAAGACATCATATATGTGAATTTTAAATATTTAAAATATCAATTTTAAATATTTCCATCTCCACTTCTGGCTAATTGGCCTCGTTACAGAAGTCTTCAGCTAGCCTGCGCAAGCACAACAGCAAGGTAGCTTAGCACAGAGGTGAAATCAATCACCGTGACAATACAGGGCACCAGGGGATGGAAGAAGAGAAACAACAAATGTTAAAACCACATGTTCATGGGCTAAAAATGAGAATAAAACAGCTCCCATAACCGTACTGAATTTCCAGTCGTCAACTGGGGGTCAAATTTGCCGGAAACACTTTGAAGTGAGAAGTAAGATCAACTGTAGCTGGCATGGCAAGAATCTCGAGAAAAGCAGATGCTCCACAATATGTGCTTGTAAAGCACTTTAAATACACACACACACACACACACACACACACACACACACACACCCACCCACCCACCCACCCACCCACCCACCCACACACACACACACACACACACACACACACACACTCACCCACACACACACACACACACACACACACACACTCCCCCTCATCCCGCCATCTGTGGCCCCTGGGCAGTCCCGGCACAGTGGGGCCTGGTGCTAAAGACAAATATAACCAGCCGTTACCAGCGGCTGGCGAGGGAACAACAGGGACGTTGTGGAGCCCCTGCTGAAACGGCACGGGGGTGCGAGGTGCTGTGTGCTTTCCTGTGGTGATGTTTGCTCGGGAGGGGTCAGGAGGAGGGCACTCGGGAGGGAGGGAGGGAGCGAGAGGGGGGGTGGGAGGGAGGGAGGGAGGGTGCTCAGCACAGTCCATCGGATCCCATCCACATGACCGTGGCCGCTCGCCACTCGGGAGGATACCGACTGTGACGTCTCCACCGAAGGAGGATTTTGCCTCGTGCCACAGTGTGAACCGTCAGTCATGGTGAATAGCACTGAGAGAGCAGCGGTCCACCTTTACACCCTACCAAAGACAGTTATACTGTCCTGTAGGTTGGGGGTAATCGTGCCTGAACACTGCGGTTCATCTGAACATGAGGTTTCTTGATTCAGAATGTTATCAGTGTGTCATGGCGTCATCCTTTCCTGCTCTGTCATGATTCAGAGCCTGTTGTGTCTACAGCTCACCGAAGCACAACTGCTCTGCATTTAGGCAGCATATGAAATCCCTCTTATAGCCATGATGATGTGGTTCAGTTGCTCTGTTCTACTGTAAGCCCTCCCCTCCCCCTCACACACACACACACACACACACACACACACACACACGCATACACACACACACACCCGATGCCATATGTCACAGTGTGTCTGTCTGACCACAAATTCCTGAAGAGGTGGAGGAGATCTCTTGTTGCACGTTGACTGGAGGGCCCATTGACCTCTGAGTCAGACTGGATACCTTTAAGAGGCTAGAAAAGTCACAGTAAACCCAATCAAAGCTTTTCACTGTAAGCCTCCTCAGACCCCCAAGAGTCTTGAGCCTATTGTGTTGCTGCTGCTGTATAATATGATATTGGTACAATCGAACTGGGCTAAGTGCGGCTGGATTAGCCCAGACACAGCAACAAGTGGCTGGCCCCTCAGGTCAGAGGTCAGGGAGTGTTGATTGACCTATGGTGGAGAGGCACAATTGATAACAGCCTGTGGCCTGTCTAGCTATGGACCAATGGACACACAGACAGCTTCCTGTGATTGTGAATTCACCGACCAATGGCTGAAGTTAGGCTGCTCAGCAACAATCTACAGCCTTATCCCACCCTCATACCCATCCACATTCTCCCATGGGTCAATATGCATATCAGGTTAGCAGCATAGTAACCAAGGAGCAGAACACAAACTCCTTCTCATTGATAACAGCCAGTTTCCCACAGATACATTTCCTGCAGGGGATTTCAAGTAGGAAAATCACTTGAACAACATTGGCTTTGTGCCTATGGCCCCCTCATAGACAAGTCACTGAGTATGACTAAAGAGACTTTGCCTCTTCTTCCCCCAGCTCTCCTCTCCCCTCTCACCCCACATGCCTCACCCCCCACCCCCACCCCTCTCTCCCTTCCTCGATAAACAGATATCATAAAGCCAAACCTGGCTGTCCGAGTGCAGCTGACGGTGGAAACCTGATCCCTGGGCTCACCAGTGGAGCCTGTGCACTGCAGACATTCCTGATAGGGGGCACACACACACACACACACACACACACACACACACACACACACACACACACACACAGACACAAGCGAACGCGCGCGCACACACACACACACACACACACACACACACACACACACACACACACACAAACACACATACTAGTGCACACACACAAACACACGCCTCCCTTACAGGGGAACAATGTCCGGGAGAAGTTGTGGTTGGTCTGTGACGTCGCCCTTGCAGAGCCCCACTTAGTGGACACATGATAGGGCTCCACATTAATCCCCATATGATTAAATGTCCCTTTCAGTTGGCCAGCGAACGGTCCAAGAGGCCCTCTGTGGATGGCAAATCCATGTGTCACTGCCTCTCTGTCTATCTGTCTACCTGCCTGTCTGTCTACCTGTCTACCTGCCTGTATGTCTGTATGTCTCTCTGTCTACCTGCCTGCCTGTCTGTCAGTCTGTCTGTCTGTCTATCCACCTGTCTCTCTGTCTGTCTGTCTGTCTGTCTGTCTGTCTGTCTGTCTGTCTGTCTGTCTGTCCCACAAGGGCATAGTGCAGGGGTCATGACCACATCTGTGGTAAGAATGTAAGAATGAATGGCCCTAAGACTGATGTTACTGTACCAGATTAAATGCCCCTCCGCAAGGCCCCCCCCACAGTCTCCTCACCTGGCCCCCCCCACAGTCTCCTCACCTGGCCCCCCCCCACAGTCTCCTCACCTGGCCCCCCCACAGTCTCCTCACCTGGCCCCCCCCCACAGTCTCCTCACCTGGCCCCCCCCACAGTCTCCTCACCTGGCCCCCCCCACAGTCTCCTCACCTGGCCCCCCCACAGTCTCCTCACCTGGCCCCCCCCACAGTCTCCTCACCTGGCCCCCCCCACAGTCTCCTCACCTGGCCCCTCACCTGGCTCATTGTAATACATGGAACGGACAGGCGGAATGGTATACCTCCACCAGCCTCCCCTGGTACTCACTGAGTGTTCCACTGTGACACAAGGCCACCCATGTACTCTATGTGAGAGTTGACTCATGACATGCCATGGGTTTCTGTTGGGTTTGTTATGCTCCTCCGTCTTCCTCTCTGGTTTTCGAGGAGCGTGATGATGACTCAGACTGAAATGACTCACTAATTGAGGGGTAAAAGTGGATCATGAAGGCGAACTGTAGTTGGTGGTACTTACGACTCCTGAACAGAGCAAAACACAGTGTTTACACCAACCTGATGATTAAAACCAGGGATGGAAATAAACCAACAGGAATGTCTTCTTCTGAGAATTCATTTCAGGTATCAAATGGAGTGGTAGATGGCCAAACTCCAGGAAGCTCTTTCATATCTCTTATATATTAGTAATGAGAACGTACTGGGCGAGCAGTTGGGTTTGTGGGGAAGTGTACTGTACTGTACTGTTTATAGTACACTGTGTCAAACAGAACTGATAGAAACACCACCTGACTCACAGTCATACAGTATGACAAATAAAAACCTGAGTAATGGAAACACAAGATGGCACATACCGCATGTCACTGGAACAAGAACATGGAGCCTATCGGCTCTGTCATCATGATCAGAATAAAGCATCACATGATGTTCTGTGTTCTGATGTTCTGTGTTCTGATGTTCTGTGTTCTGATGTTCTGCTCCATAGGGACGATTAGACAGTTGAGCTTATCTTCAGACAGTCCCACTGATATCTGCTCTTGCTTAGAGTGCGCAGTTATGCGTGTGTCCCTGTGTGTTTGTGTGTTTGTGTGTGTGTGTGTGTGTGCGTGTGTGTGTGTGTGTGTGTGTGTGTGTGTGCGTGCGTGCGTGTGCGTGTGTGCGTGTGTGCAAATGTGTGAACTCATCTCGTGAAAAGGACATGACCTCTAAAAGCTGCCAAAACACAACCAACCAACCCACCAGCAGCCCCAGATGTCAACAAAACCACCTCAACGCAGGGTCCAGTACTGCACCTCCACCAAAAAGCACCAAACAAACCACCAACAAACACTTTACTCACCCTCAAAAAAAAACTGCCTTTCAGGGATGATCGACCGTGCCAAGAGACAGAGACGGACAAGAAAGAAATCCAAGATCCAATCCACAGACACGTTCGTCCCAGTGAGAGAGAGAGAGAGAGAGAGAGAGAGAGAGAGAGAGAGAGAGAGAGAGAGAGCAACAATCCGGGGGAGAGAGACACCGTACTTCAGCCCCTCTCTGTCTCTGCTGTTGTCACCTCCATAGAGCCCGGTCTGGCCAGCTGCCTGTTTGGAGGCGCGGGGCTGAAACGAGCTGTCATAAACTTTTCCCTTGACTGCTCAGACCATCTGCATGCTGGGAGCGATCCGCGGGGACGGACGGTCGGCAGCCGCGATCAGCAGAGCAAAGCCACATGGGGCTCCAGGAGCAGGCAGTCAGCACACACACACACACACACACATATATACATATACACACGCACCTACACACACCGTCACACACACTCTGAGCAGGCTAGGCGATACAGTCCACAGACACTCACACTCAACTTCGGCTCTGAGGGCTGTCTGTGTGTGCAGGCAGGGACAGAAGCTGCGGCAGGAGAGAGAGAGTGAGGGAGAGAGAGGGGGAGAGAGAGAGAGGAGGAGGAGAAGGAGGAGGGGGAGGAGGGGGAACGGGTGTTAGTGTGAGCATGTTTGAGGAAGTCTGAAGATGAGTCTCTCGCTCTGACTGAGCCGTCCCCTCACAGACTTTGCCTTGGGTTTCAGATTCCACACGGGCAACTGGCACATACACACACATACACACACGCACACGCGCACACACACGCACGCACGCATGCACCCACACACACACACACACGCGTGCGCACACACACACACAGCGCACACACACCCTCCGTAGGGAGAGACTACCTCTGTGAGAACACCTCTGTCCTGAGCCAAGGGTGGAAACAGTCTAGTGTTCTGTGGCTCAGTCTGTCCTCCCGCCATCTGTTCCCGTATCCCCAAAGAACTTCACAAAAAACACTGAGGAAAAAGTTTTGCCTTCGGAATGAGAAGCGCAGTCATTCACAGACAGCTGAGTTCATCCACATTTGACATACTAGTGATGATAAATAACTGAATGACTCTCCTAAATTTACATTTTCTATGATGTCATCTGCCCTTTTTCCCCTCATGAAACACAATCCAGTGCAGACTGTAAGTTGCCCCAGATAAGACTGTCTTCTAGATGACACCGAAGACAAACGATGTGTATGCAGCCAGTAGAACAAACAGTCGGCTCTCAACTACTGTGTCTCACACACACACACACACACACACACACACACACACACACACACACTCACACACACACACTCCTGCAAGCCCAGCTGTATACACAACAATGGAAAGGGCATCTTGTTTGTCTGCAACTGACTTAATTGCCCCTGTCCATCTTCTCACAGTGTTCATTCTCTGGACCCTAATTCACACCACAGAGCCAAACCGAGCTGAGCCTAACTGTGCCGGCCTGGTTACGGGGACCCCACCGTTGCTGTAACCTTGCTGGAAAGGACAATGTGAACAGAAAACACCTCAGCCAGCTCAGAACAGTTGGGACTGCCTGCGTTGTGTGTAAAGCCCCTTGAAGACCAATCATGGCTGAATGAGGATGGTTATTCCAAGTTTGCAGGACGGCGTTCCATCAGATAAGAAGAGGAATCCTGACAGGAACCGTCGTGTGTCGGGATATGAGAACTCAGGGATCTGTCCATAAGCTTCTTATCTTTCTCTCATCATAACCACCATCACAGTTAATCAATTCATTACACCACCTACGTTATTCAAGTGAAGCACAGGGCGGGGAAAAGCGAAACAAGGCGACAATCTTTTGGATAATCCCCTCTACCTGGTTTGGAGACAGATATGGATATTGACATGCAGAATGAACATTACACATTAGAAAAAGACTGTGGTGTTATATTGCGTCCAAAGATAACCATCTAAATTGTGATGGTGGTTTAAATGCACTGTAACTTACAATGGAAAACGGTGACATGAAATGTTACATTTACATTTGACATGATCAGATATACTCTGCGCCCGTGGTTTTGTTACTGTAGGAAGTGTAAGTGAAATGTGTCATCTTTTGTTATGCCTCAACACGCTGTTCGCTCTAAGCTGCAATTACCACCTAACACACTTTCTCAGTTGTCATGTACAGTATGTGTTAACAAATGATATTTAGTTCTCCTGACAGTGTACTCAGTCAGTCACTTACATTTGATCTGAAGTCTCTGAAGCCTAATTTAACCCTTGACACATCTGGCCAATCAGTACCAGGAACGATGTGGCAGAGGAGCTCAGTAAAGATGTACCTAATGTCTCTTAAAATACAGCAGCTAGCCCCTGGTCTGGCCAGGCAGACACGCAGACAGACAGACAGACAGACAGACAGACAGACAGACAGACAGACAGACAGACAGACAGACAGACAGGCAGACAGGCAGACAGACACACAAGCAGACAGGCAAACAGGCAGGCAGACAGACAGACAGGCAGGCAGACACGCAGACAGACAGGAAGGCAGACAAACAGACACGCAGACAGACAGGCAGGCAGACAGACAGACAGACAGACAGACAGACAGACAGACAGACAGGCAGGCAGACAGGCAGACAGACAGACAGACAGACAGACAGACAGGCAGGCAGACAGACAGACAGACAGACAGACAGACAGACAGACAGACAGACACGCAGACAGACAGACAGACAGACAGGCAGATTCTAGAGTCCTCTGGGGCTAATGCCGATCACAAAACATGGCAAGGTTTCTGAAATACAGGACAGTGCAGTACTGTTGTACAGTAATTACAGTGTTATGTCACAGGTATTGTGCAACATAATGAAACGTGTGCCCTCAAGAGCAGAGTTAAGGAAAGTAAGTCAATATCATGAACATGTTCTGAATCATGGCCTACAGAACACTTTATAAAAAGGTATGTGTTGATTTTCCCATGGTTAGGTACTATAGAGCCCTCTGGTGTGTGTAAGCAATATTCCCCCGACCCATAAATTAGCTCCTTAGTTACTTTACCCTTTGGCATGTATGAGCTACATTAGCACGTGGCAAAACTATGCCTCAATGGGAAGAACTCTGTTAAGAGGAGAATTCATTGAGAGGCTAATTAGCTCGATTGTTAATAAGCTTTTGTCTGTTATGAATAGTCCATTAGAGGCCTCATGGTCAACAAGGACATCTCATGTCAGACTCACTCCATTCTCGATAGGAAGGTAATGGTTGTGTTTCTGTATGGTGCATTCAGTCAGCGTTGTGAAAGCAGAGGTGTATAAAGGATGGGACTGTCTAACAGAGCAGCACTCTTTCCTTCTGATGTAACGGGGAACGGTGCCATGTGCAGAGCAGATGCTCTCCTTGCATCTCAACTTTCTGTTGTTTGACTATGTGAAGTTGTAGAGACTTAGTTGTTTGCTGAGTACACTCTTCCAGAAGAAAATGATCCACCTAGGGGATTCTTCAGAGGGTACTCCTACAGGGACAGAATGGCTGTTTTCTGTTTAGATCTAGATAGTATCATTGGGTATTTATTGGGTGTGTATTGCACGGTTCTCCCCAGGTTTTTTGAACAGCGAGGCGCTGGATTGCATGATCAAAACCCGACTTGCATATCAAATGCGCAAGAAATCCACACTTTCATTTTTGCTTTAGTTTTTAACAATGATGTAGTTGGTGATCAAAGATAGTTACTCCATCATTACTAAATATATATTTATATATGTTTACATAGTGGCACCGTCAAGTTTACTGCTTTACTTCAAATCAAATCAACCTGACCCTGATGTGTCTTGTGTTCCGTAGGTCTGAAAGGGGTGGATTCTGTCCTGTAGGTAGATGGTAGTTGACTCAATCTATCATAGGGCAAGATTGAGGTTTTACTGTATTTTGCAAATTGCTTACAATATGGGGTAGGTTTGGAACACACACACACACACACACACACACACACACACACACACACACACACACACACACACACTACACACATACACACACACACACACACACACACACACACACACACACACACACACACGCACGCACACAAGCTTTGGACATCCCTCGACATGGTTTATTGTATTTGTATAACTTGGAATGTGAGAAATTAATCCTATGTGACCTGGTGACGTCATATTGTTGGAGTGGCCATCCATAAACAAATCTATCTCTAGCAAGTCCCTTGAAAACTCATCTCACATACTCTGTGAGAGAGTACAACTCATCTTACATACTCTGTGGGAGAGATAACTCCTCTGTGGGGTTAAGATGGCTGAACCCTCATGCAGGGGCCTTCGGGGGTTCAGACGCTCATCACAAGTTCTCATGGCTCCGGAGCCAAAGGACTGTGATCTCCATGTCAGAGGCAGAGGATGGACCCCCACACAGAGGTCACACACTCACGTACACACACGTACACACACACACACACACACACACACACACACTCACGTACACACACAGACACACACACACACACACACACACACACACACACACACACACACACACACACACACACACACAGACATCAGGGTTATGACACCAGTGTTACAGTAGTATGCAGACCCCAGCTGCCTGAGAAATACTGAAATACTGCCGGCCCCCCAAGGGGAGACGTTTACATGTCACTAAGAATGTGTTTGTTTGGTGTGAAAGCTATCTGTTGTTGACACATACCAAAGAGCTCACTCATGCTGTTAGCATACAGTCATGATATGTGACTGTCACTGGCTCCAACCCTGTGTGAAATACTAAAGAGCATTTTTAGATAGTAAATAAAAAAGACATTCTTCAGAACATTCACATTAGCAAAATTACGTTAGGCTCCAAAGAGACCCACTCATGTCCTCAGGCCAGATGCTGTCAGTTGTCAGCCCCATTAGAACAACTGATTTATCATGAAATATTACGCGTCTGCATTTCAATCTGTCTCGAAATCCACCACATAATCATTATCTCAGGTGTTCCCCCAAATCCTGACCTGCCAAAACATGGCGTTCTCACTACATTCCTGTCACTGACAGCTGTTCATCAATCACAGAGCGGGAGGTTAGCCGGTGTGAACCCGGAGGTATCTGGTGACAGGTATGGGGTCCTCGGACCCCTGGCCTTGTCTCCTCCTGACACATACATTCTAACAGGAATGGGAAGGTGACATCACCCTCCATGGCCTTGCTGACAGGTGCTGTAGGTCAGCGCCCCCCCCCCCCCCCCCCTCACTGCCCCCCTGCCCACCCCCCAACAATGTTTACAATGCCCTCCAGGGGCGCTGGGGATTAGAGCAGGTCTCAGTGACAAGTGTTGTTAGTCAGGTCACATTGTCACAAGGGAAAACTCTGACAGAGTTCTACAGTCTGCTCGCTGAAATCCTACGACTGCATTCACACTGAGCCTTTTCTGAAAGCTCTTGAGTCTTGACATTCCATGCGTTCAATGGGGACAATGAGCTCCTAGATCATCGCAACGTACCTCACCTCACCTCATTTTTTTTTTTTTTTTTTTTTTTTAAATCGTTCAATATTTCAGTGTGCCTCATGAAGCGCCTGTCTGGCACTTTTTGGAGCCAGGAAAGAGCGACGTGTGAACACCCGCTGACACATCACACCCATCCAGATCCTGATATAGTACTCAGAGTCGTGAGGGCCTTGCAGTGTTGTAATGCCGCCATCCAGAGTTGTACAACACTATCAAAGCTGGTTCGACCTGTGATGTACTGGCAAAAATGGCAACCCGGGATTTTGCGGCAGGTTGAGAAACACTGATTCATGGTGGCACCCAAAACAGCATTCTGCACGGAACAAAAATGATTCTTCAAATGGCTCTCATTTTGTTTTCTCGACAGGAACAAGCCAAATAACTATTTTCGGTTTGAGGTGGAACCTTTCGTTCTGACAGCAACCTCCGAAACATCTCTCTCACTCCGCTGGGAGCCTGCCTCAGCGAGAGCATTCTTCATGGATCATCCGGAGATGCCGTTAAAAGGAGATGATCCGTCATGGTTGGAGGGAGCCGTGTGGGAGCTGGAGGCTGAGACAACAACTAGCCTCTATATGACTCCAGGATGTTTGCACTGTTGACTCTGTAGAACACAGAGAAGCTCCCTGAAGGAAATGAGAGCGCTAAGTTAAACTATGACAAGTCAGCTGCTTGACAGAGTAGGAGGGGGTGGGGGGGGGGGGGAGACGCCAAACTGCACATATCAGCCAGCCCTGAGAGAAAGCAAGAAGAGAGAGAGAGAGAGAGAGAGAGAGAGAGAGAGAGAAAGCAAGAAAGAGAGAGAGAGAGAGAGAGAGAGAGAGAGAGAGAGAAAGCAAGAGAGAGAGAGAGAGAAAGAGAGAAAGCAAGAGAGAGAGAGAGAGAAAGAGAGAGAGAGAGAAAGCAAGAAAGAGAGAGAGAGAGAGGGAGAGAGAGAGGGAGAGAAAGAGAGAGAGAGAGAGAGAGAGAGAGAGAGATTATTAAGTCATTGGAATGATACATTTTCATTCAGGAAACCTGCGTCTCAACAGCTATTTCTGCAAAAAGTACACAAGTCTGCAGATTCTCAAGGCCAATACCTACATTTCCCTGAGAGAGGTATGAACACATTTCCTTTTCCTGGCATAAAGTACACAGCAAATGTCCACCCTGAGTGTCACTATGTGCTCTGCCTGAGTACACCAGACAGCTTGTTCTCACTCACAACAAATAACAGGAGACACACACACACCCAAGCACCTGCGAACACAAACATGCACACACACACACACACACACACACACACACACACACACACACACACACACTACACAGTGTGTAATTGATTCCTATGCAAATCAGAGACCTTATAAAAATAAAGATATTAATTCCAAAATGACACAAACTATTATCCTTGCATTAAGATGGACTCAATTGAACTTATTGAGAGATTTGTTGATGACATTTTTGCAATTTAGCTAATTTTAAGAGTGTCATAGCAAAGGGTCTGAATACTTATGTACATGAGGTATTTCTGTATTTCAATTTTAATAAATTTCCTGAAATTTCCAAAAACCTGTTTTCGCTTTGTCATTCTGGGGGTCTGTGTGTTTGGGGTCTGTGTGTTTGGCCTCAAAATCTGAACAGGCAAAGAAAAGGCAACCAGGACAGCTGCTCTCTGGACCATCCTCAGGTCCCACCTATATATATAATATATGCCATTTATCTGACGCTTTTATCCAAAGCGACTTACATTGCGTCTTACATCCACCTGAGTCCAGAAGTCACAGAGTAAGACTTGTACAAGCTTTACAAGTTCTACTAAGTTACAGACATCAACGTTTATTGTAAATCAATCACATCATGTTTCACTCTACCTTCCTTGGAAACTCATCCGTCCAAATGTTCTTGAGACTTTCGGTGACTGAACCAGGGGAGGCTGGTGGAGGTAGAAATCCGAGGACGGGCTCATTGTAATGGCATGGAATGGAATGAGGAATGGTGTCAAACACACACGTTTGATACCATTTCTCATTCCACTGCATGCATTACAACGAGCCCGTCCTCAGATTTCTACCACCACCAGCCTCCCCTACAGTGTATATTAATAGATATATTGAGTTTGATTCAACGGGCTAACCTTTGAAAACAGAGGTGTTTGAATTTAGTTTACTGTCTGGATGAGAGGCTGTTAGACTGAAGGCCCTTAGACCTCCTGTCTGACCTGAGAGCCTGATGCCTTGATAATTACCTAACGATGCTCAGTGCTCTGTGAAGTATTCTGCGTGGTAAGGTGCTGTAATTCTGGAAGATTCCACATTAGACTTTCATGAGATGACGATGATGAAATGCAGATTCTGCCGTAGCGTTTGAACCAAGTCATGGAGGTTCATGTTCCAGGTAAAGGTTGTTTAGTGCTGGCGGGAAAACAGATCTTGTTTTCAGAGTTGTACTGTAGCACAGCTCGTTCTGTAACAGCGCATCGCTGAGGAATCTGTTTGAAGAAATTATCTTTTTTTTTTTTTTTTTTTTTTTTTAGTCAAGGTATCGAGTTGTATCATCGCGGTGTGCAGTGTGTGTTTTCACGGGATGATACGGTGTGTTCTAGCATATTCTGCAAAGACGAGGGGTAACGGTGGAGCTGCAGACGCCTCCGTTGTTTTCCACCTCCAGACGGAGTTCCATCTTGTCCTGTTTTCTTGTACTCTAATGCCCTCTCATGGTGACTCACGGCACTGGTATCTCCACACAAAATGAAGGGATGAAGGGACTGATAATGATGGGCACATTATTATTATTATTATTTATTTATTTATTTATTTTACAATTCTACTAAGTTGTTAGAATAGAATATACAAATGAAGGTAATAATTTAATAATATTCCAAATGAAGAACTTGTGTTGCAATAAGCCTTATTTTTTTTTTTGCAGAAATACAGAAAAGAATTTGAATTAGTGTTGAATAATGTTTTTCTGCTTTACTTCCACATACAGTATAATGTCCATGATCCTCCCCAACCTTCACATAATATGATAAGGAGGAATGAGCCACATAATGTATGTCAGTGGATCTTGATATGGTGCCATGAAAGCCCAATGCAGACGCCAAGATGCTTTTCAGGCTCATGTACTTCCCCATGTCCACTAGATGGTCCCCTTCTACAGGACGACTGAACTAAACAACAAGATGGGTCTAAGACCGAGACCATAACAGTGACATGGCTCTCTATGCTTTTGTCTTTAAAACCACTGTTAGCTGCAGTACAGTAGAAGCATAGCCTGGACTCAGGAGGAGAAGCTACAGGACTTCAGTCTAGTTTGACTAGAAACACACCTGGAGTAACCGGGGGCTTGAACAGGGTCGAAAAGCCATTCTGCAAATGCATTGTGACACATCGTTGGTATAATAAGGAAATGAGAAATCAAAGCAGGATATTGCTAATTGCTATTAAACCTAAAATAATAATAATAATAATAATAATAATAATAATAATGCATTTATTTTGTATAGTGCTTTTCTTAGTACTCAAAGACACCACATTCCATGGAGAGAACAAGAATAGATAGATAAATAAAAAGTCAAAGAAAAGCACAGTCAGTAAAAACAACAATAATAATAGTTAAAGTGTAATCAGATGCTATCAAATCAGATGTTGTTGTTTTTTATATGTTTATATGTATTTAGAATGTATGGTGTGTGGTTTACATTCACTGTGAAATCACTAGGATATATACTAAGCCAGGCTATAAGGGAAAAAATAAATATATTTTTATAAAGTTATATTTAGTCTTGTAGAATTGCAACCACAAGATAGACAACATACATCATACATGTGTATTACACCAGCCAACACGCTGTTATACTTCACTGTGAGAGGGAAACTATCTGCTACGGTATGAACAACAGCTGGATGGTGGCACTAGATGGTGTCAAAATGTCAGACTAAAGATTAACTGTAATTCATATCGTTTCACAAGAAAGGGGCCAGATGAATAATACATTGTTTAACCTGGTTATCACTGTCTGACAGATACGTTCTGTAGATAACATAATATTTTCTCAGAAAATATTGTGGATATTGTGTGTCTGGGGCAACAAGGGCGTGGTGGTAGGATAACATTTAGGTTAAATAGGCTTTTTCTGGTGCAGGAAGTGTACAGAACAAGCCTCACAATGAAGACTATGCATTTGACCCAAAATGTTCAAATAAATCAAGAACAATATGCAAAAGAATCAGCCCTGCTCCCTTTCACAAATACAAATGGAAAAAAGAAAAACATATTTCTGTACAGAGTATGTAACTATAACGGACTAATCCTAAATCAAGCTGATTGAGATGGTTTTTTTTCAAATGTGACACTATACAACACTACATTTTAGTCATAACTATTTGCACCTTCATTTATATGTTACAACAAACCACTTTTAACAGATATTCTGGACAATAAGTGATGTAACAAAACACCTTTTACAATGCTCATTACCCAGAAGTGATCAGTCTCCCACCACTTCCTAAAAAACATCTAGAAGTTGGGGTCAAAAGTTTGTCAGGTCACAGGGGTCAACGCCTCAGCCTCGTGAACTCTGAAAGCACCGCTGAGGAGCACCAGCAGTCAGCGAGGATCCCTGAGGAGCGCCAGCGGGAGGGAGACGCCATCAGTCGACGAACGCTCGAGGCCGAGCCGGACAGCGTGACGGCATCACACGGGGCTGCGTGCAAACGCACCACTCGTCACTTCAAAGCTGGACGTGGAGTCATTCCACGCCGTACGTACGCCAACAGTGGCATTCCACGGCATTCCAAAGCCCAATCACTCAGTTTTGGTTCCTGAATTAGATATCCGACTCATTGTTGTCCGAGTGCTTGAGCCGTCCATCACGTTAATTTCCCTCGAAGGCCGCGCCGCGTTGGCTTTTATGATCTACTCTGGGGCCGAGCCAATAAACAACCTGTTAAAATAGGACCACCACGCACTGTAAATAACACGGGGGGGGGGGGCGCGTTTGCCGTAAATCAGGCTTATTTACTGTGGCGTTCACACACCTTTGTTTCAGAAGGGCGGTGGTGACGTGCTCGGGGAGTTAGATAAAGGGTATTTCTCACCAACACTTTCCTGTTATTTAGCAGGAGCCCTTTGTTTGGTTGTGAAGTCCCAGTGTGTTGGTTCTCAGGGGAATGGCAGGAACATGTCAGGCTGAACACTATCAACACCCCTCTCTCACAGACAGACAGATCGCTTGCTCATGCTCTTATCACACCTGTCTGTCTCGCTGGCGGCCTGTCTGTCTCGCTGGCGGCCTGGCTGTCCTCCTGGCTTGTTGTTCTGGGTTCGCTTTGTGACGTCGAAGCCTGTTCTGTTCCATGGGCTCTTTTACCTTGACCAGGTCAAGGCTGAACTGAGGATATTAGCTGATAGGGTTTCAGAGTTCTGTTATTGTCCTCATGGTTGGCTGAGTTAGACTGTAGGGGGGGGGGGGCGGTTCCCGGATACAGATTAAGCCCAGTCCGAAAGCCTAGTCTAAATACAATTTTCAATAGAAAATCTCCATTGAAGATGCATTTTAGTCTTTAGGATTAGGCTTAATCTGTGTCCAGGAAACCACCCCAGGATGTTCTATAGCTCTACTTCCCTTTTCCTGACACAAGTATAGTGGTCATTTCAGAGATAACGTCTTGGGTCTGTTTATTATCAAGAAGGATAATCCTCGGTCTGTTGTGGTTTTATCCTGTGTGCTTTGCCAGTGTTAAAATGACCTCTTTGTCATCAGAGAGTCGGGGAAAAGGAGATTATATATATATATATATATATATATATATATATATATATATATATATATATATATATATATAAAATGTTGTCATGTATTATATGATATTATCATGTTATTATCATGTTATTATCATGTTATTATCATGATATTATCATGTTATTATCATGATATCATATCTTCATGTACAGTACATGATAATAATAATGTTGTCATTGAAATGTACAGTAAGAGAGATCAAGATACTTTCCAAAATCAAGGAAATATGGAGGCCTTTTGGTTTGGGAACGGCTGATGACGTGTCGGAGGATATCATGACTCACAACAGCTGATCTCCCCGTTCAGTTCTTGAGGATAGAAATAATAAAAAAGAGAGTGTTAAATAGCCGGAAAGGACATACCAGGATATACCATCTGGAAAGAGGAACAATTCAGAATAGTTAAGAATAGTTACCCCAATCTAAATATAACACCCTCTGATTCACAGGAAGTTAAGATTCAGAACTTGGTCACATCCAGTGCATTCAGAAAGTATTCAGACCCCTTCACTTTTTCCACATTTTGTTATGTTACAACGTTATTCTAAAATGGATTTTCCCTCATCAATCTACACACAATACCCCATAATGACAGAGCAAAAACAGGTTTTTAGAAACAATAAAAATAAAAAACTGAAATATAGCACATTTACATAAGTATTCAGACCCTTTGCTATGACACTCAAAATTGAGCTCAGGTGCATCCTGTTTCCATTGATCATCCATTTTTAATAAATTAGCAAACATTTCTAAAAACCTGTTTTCGTTTTGTCATTATGGGGTATTGTGTGTAGATTGATGAGGAAAAAAATTAATTGAATCCATTTTAGAATAAGGCTGTAACATAACATAACAAAATGTGGAAAAACTGAAGAGGTCTGAATACTTTCTGAATGCACTGTACATATAACTATAAAAAAACAACCTACATACCACAACAGAATAACATGTTTAATCAGACAAGAACACTACTACACTAATTCTGCATTCTGCTTCATAGCTTCTTTGAAACACCATTTGATAACATTTTGAGGAACAATCTCCAGAAAAACAGGTAACACTTTATAATAACTTAAATTGTAATATAATATATAATGCATAACATATAATCCATTAGGCGTATGGATGGTAATAGCGAATGCTTATAATGCTTCATTTTCAATGGTTTCAGTTTCTTCCTCACAGCTTCCTCACAACTTGTTGTTGGTGTGCGAACGTTCCTCCTCTGAGAGAAGTTGTTTGTGTTTAGGTGTTGCAAGTTGTGTTTCAGGAAAGAATTCAGATAGACCGGAGAGGAAGCTTGGTGTCTCTAAGCTGCCGGGACGGTCCTCCGATGACGTGTGTCACTTGACAAATTCCAGCCTTTTAAATTCCTGTCCTGGGCAGACACAACAACAACAGGAAGTGTGGCCATTTTCACAGGTGTCAGGAAGCACAGGAAATAAACAAGCTGGATTCTGGAAAACAGTTGTGCACGGTAAAGTCTCAGAGGTGAGGGTAATAACAGCTATTTTTAACCCTGACCGGGGTATTCTCACTGCGTAGGCAACAGAGGTCCCTATGGCCTCCAAAGTGACTACGTTGAGGGACAGTTTTAGACAATCAACTTCTTGTTCCATGTCCATCTACATACACTTTATATAATCTACTCTTGATGAAATAACCATCCAGTAACTCTGTAAGTAACTGTAAGTTATTTATCAAGTTGCGTGACAAGGCAATGTTGATATCATTATGATTGGTCACTATGTGCTGAGGCTATTAATGTTATCATAATTGCAGAGAAATAATATATTTGGTGCAGGGGAGGCTGGTGGAGGCAGGAATCGGTGGACGGAATGAGGAATGGTATCAAACATGTGATTTCTACCTCCAGCAGCCTCCCCTGATTTGGTGATTATATACAGGAGTTGATCTCTTTGTGACTTTGCTTGAGGGCTTACTGTACTTGTATTTGTATTTGTACTGTAACTTTCATACAATTGGAGCAATGAATACTACAGACACAGAATTTCATTCGAGAACTTTGGTTTAATTGTGAGACCATACACTGTACACTGACTGTTGAAATATGACATAATATATTTTGTTCCATGTGGGCACAGATATTAGAAAAATAAAAACTCCTTTGGAAAAAAACAACAACAATTCAGATAACATACTTTACTGCACATTGGAGAAAAGAGGAGATGCTGTATGCATCAAATATTTGGGGGTCATATCATATTTGTACAAAATGTTCATAAAACGAGTTAGATGGATAATCTATTATGTTGATCAGTTGGTCCCACCGATTTCTCTTATCACTGGAGGACTTTAAAACATACCTACTGTAGTGTAACTCACTAGCTCAGAGAGGCATTTTATTGTAATAGACATTCTATATCATATTCATACTCTGTTTAAATGCAGAATTCATGTACATTTGTATTCAAACAGTTTACATCACAGTGCATTTTACCCTCTTCATATTTTATTACAACACAACAACAAACAGGATCATAACGGTGACGGGGAGTTGGTACTGTACTTTTGAAATATCGTAGAAAACCGTTTTTTTCTTTAAACATAATAAAATATATCCTTCAGTCATTTAAGTTACTACTATGCTACATTTACACAGAATAAAGTAAAAGTCTTTGGTATTGCGTGTCAGCGAGGGGTCAACCACTTTGGAGCAGAGGATCTGTCTGCATTCTGACTGTCCTCTCCTGAGCCCATCTCACCTCCTGAAATGACAAAACAAATGCCCTTGGTCAGGACAAAACCCTTCATTCAACATAATACCAGCAATGTGCATAAAGATGAAGAAAGTGATTCAAATAACAACTATAACATCATCATAAACGCATTACAATGCTGGACTGGCATTCGATCGTGTCTATAACCAGATATCAAAATCTATAACCAACACTGTTGTCACTTTGGCTCACTTCTCATTCTCTCTCACTGCTTTAATAAGACTCCATTTGATAAAGGAATCGATTGGTCACTCACTCACACACAGGTCACATCTCAGTCACGTACCTGGATGAGACTGAGCCTTTAGCTTGCTGGCGATTTTGGCGAAGAACTTGAAGGTGAGACAGGCGCCCGTCTCCCTGTCACAGACACCTCCGGCTTTGCAGCTGCACGTCTTGCGACACTCTAGTCCATATGTTCCGTACATGCAATCTGTCAGAACGCCAAAGACACGTCCGTCATTATTTATTGTACATGACAGAGAGAAAAGAAGGTAATTGGAATAAAAAAACAAAACAAACAACGTCTTGCGCCTGCTAAATGATTTAAATCTACGGTAACACGTAAATGTAGGTAATAAGGCAGACTGAAATTGTCATTTACTGATCACCTCATGTCATTTACTGAGTCATTGATGTATATACTGTATGAGTGATGAGTGTGTGTGTGTGTGTGTGTGGGGGGGGGGGGACATTCTTAATACCATTTGAACAGTTTAAAAGACGCTTTTAATCAAGGCTGCATCACTAAGCGTCCATAGTGGAATATAGTAGCAGAGAAGATCTTAAATTCATATACTCTCTTTTTGTCACATCTGTTTCAATTTGTGTAACTCTTATGACTTTTATGAATACAGAAAATGTCAATAATGGTAATGACAGTAATCATGAATGAAGATATTCCTGCAGTAGGCCTAGATGGGATCGAAAGGACCCTCATAGCTGTAGGCTATTGGAAGCATATAACACAGATACAACCGTATCAGCACACCATACCTAAACTCATGTGTCATACAGGGTATTCTGAACAATTGGCTATCTTTTACATAAATTCGTTCGTATTCGTGACAGACAGTGATGCGTATACTACTGTAGGTGCGTCACGGTGAATATAATTACCTTTGCAAATGCCATATTCATCTCCATAGTCGTCCTCGTCCTTATAGAACTCGCAGAATAATCCTGGTCCGCACTTCACCCCGTGCATCCCCGACACTGTGCGGTAGCAGTGTTCCCCTCTGCCGGCTGCACAGACCTGGCAACAGCCGCAGTCATCCAAGACTGTCCGTCTGCAGCGCTGAGTTCCTCCACACAGCTCCACGTTGCATCGCTCCGGGCAGTTTACAGCGTACTTGACACTTGCTCCCCAAGCCTCAGCATCTCGCGCCACCAATATAGACAATACTGTGAAAAGGAGAAAATACATCCCCGGATCTTGGATTCGTAGGGAGCGCAAATTACTGCCTTACTGGATAGATTTGGAAGAGCTCTTCTGGACAGACGACGCCTGGCTGCTTGGGTGGACCGGAGTGACTTAATACACCAGGTTGCATGGTTATCAGCTTTAAAACAAGTTTGTTTTGCTCATTGCCCTCGTCAATTTCCTCAATCCGGTGTTGTCGTCTATTTGCCAGCCTGCCCCCTTGTTTTAGAAATCCGGCATGGAAGTGGGATTAACACTAAGCTGTCATCCATGAATTGAAATTCTTGCAAACTGATGTCATTAATTATGTTTAGTTTGTTTGTGTGTCGACGCATAAGGTGGGCCTTTGACCTGGAGTTCCTGGTTCCTCACTTGACCCTATTACAGTTATGTAATTTCTTTAAACTAAATGGTTGATCGATAGATTTTTCTATGAAAATTAATTACGCGCGCACAGACACAGGCACACACAGCCACAGGCATAGACACAGACACAGACACAGACACAGACACAGACACACACACACACACACACACACACACACACACACACACACACACACACACACACACACACACACACACACGCGTTAATTATTATTGATGACAGCACATGCATATCCATATCCAAAATAATAATAATACATTAGGTCTAGTAATGCCAGAAGTTACAAATTACAGATGTAATTAATTAGGTTCTATTCAATTAAATGTTTAATTATTTTATGTATATATTGATTATGTATGCAGGCCTATTGCTTCTTGTCTTTTACAGAGGAATTCCTAGGCCTATTTCCCCCTTTTCTCTACAATAATGTGAACTCTGTTAGCTCATAAAATAGTACATTTTGACATGATCAACTCTGATATTTTAATCCAACTTTGTTTAAAATGTATTAAAAATTCTAGCATTGTGACTGCCTATGGCCCCTGGTCCGAGCATTGATTACTTTATCTTACGATGACTGATGGATAGACGATTCACTGACTTAAACAAATGTATTTGTTGTAAGTCGCTTTGGATAAAGGCGTCTGATAAATGCCATAAATGTGAAATGTAAATGTAAAATGTAAGTGTTTAAAAGTCACATTGGTGTCCTGCATGACGTGGTGTCCCTGCGCTGCTGACGCCGGACGCGCTGCGCTGTTCGTCAAACGCGGTTCTGCGCTGCTGTTCTTCATGGCAACCAGGCTGACTGACCGAGAACAGCGGACCGCTTCCCTCGGCCTGTCCTGACTGGAAACCGTAGCCCGATCGGGAACAGCTAGATACATGATTTAACCGGTTATCGAATCGTTATTATTAACCATAGCCGGCTACAGAATAAGCTTTTTTGCCAAACTTGTTTGCTGTTGTTGTTGCTAACTAGCTAGCTGGCTGTCAACTGAACTGGAGGGCTTGGTCAGCGGCAGTGGTCGCCAGCGCCAGCTGCCTGTAGCATTAGCTAGCTAGCACAGGCTCGCTACTAAGCTTGCGTGGAAAGCAGACAGAGACACCCGGTGTGAATGACACTTACAAGAGAGGTAAGCTATCATGTCAAATGCATGTGTGTTACGTGTGTTATTGCTGATGGCAACTCGTCAGACTCCTAATTGCTTATGCAACGTCTTAGGAACGTTAGCTAAGCGATGCTGCAACAACATGGCTCGTTGCTAGCGAATGTCAAGCTGACATGTACCGGCTGGTGCAGCTAGCTAACGTTAGCTCGCACTGATAGCTTCCAATTGTATTCGATTTGTGTCAAGATGCTGTGACCAGCTTGTCTTGTCAATAAAAAAAAAGGCTTCTCTGTGTCTCAAACAGCAAACATGATAGAGACTAGATCGAGCTGACTACTCATTGTAATTGGGAAGTAATGACAACTGTGACTCTAGCTGTCATCTCGATACTACTGTACCGCCTACTACTCCCTGTAGTGCAGGTGTTACTGTTAGGCTAGGTATTGAACCTCTCCCATGCAACCATTGCCTAGAACAGTAACTAGCTGCAGGAGCTTCCTACAGGCTCGGACGTGTTTCCATCCTCAACCAGTGACTGTCTTCGCAGACAGATGTTTACAGTAAACCTGTGTCAGCCATGCATGGGAATACCCGTGGGGATAGCTGCCAGTGTAACAACTGTTTTAGCCTAACGCCTGGTGTATCATGACAGACAAACCTATCCTTGGAGAACGAATGTGTGGCATCTATTGTACCCCGTGTTGTCGTTACAGTTACAGTTGACAGTTGACACTTGTTTGCCAAGGCATGTCACAGACAATGACATTTGTCATCTTAAGCATGGAAGCAAGTTGCAGCTGGATTTGGTACACTGGGAGCCCAGCTCGGTGGCTGTGCTCAGTGATGGTTGAAACCTGATTTCAGGATTGATTGGCATTAGAGTCCGGTGTCTGCAGGAATCCTATTGATTGCGATCCGTTGTTGACGCCTGGCTAAAAACAGATAGCTGGCCCAGATCGTGGTCAGTTTCTAAACTGGATGGATAACGTTTATTTAGAGAAGCTTAGCATGGACTTCTGTTTTGTTGTTCAGTACTCAGTACATGGTGGCATTTAGATTTCAGTTCAGCTTTATGACCTCCCCTTAGTATTTGCATGTATTATTAGTAACATGTAACCTAACCTGTACATTTGCGCTGGCATATAGTAAATAAGCAAGACAGCCTGACAGGTCTGGGGTTGGTAAACCTGATACTAGACAAAGTGGAAGGCCCTCATTGACGTTAATGTTACTGGTGATAGACTGGCGTGTCTTTCCATCTTGTCCGTCCAGATGGCAGGTTGGTTAACGTCTAGTTGGGCTCAAGGGAGGGTTGCACAGTCAGCTATCTTGGGAGCAGCAGGCCTCTACTCGCTGTCAAGCACCGGTTACTGTTATGTTGCTCTCTTAAAAGAAGCTTCCTGTTATTTCTGTCTACTGGAAACCATATAGGCCCAAGCTAGGCCTAAGGCTTGGGATGGGCGAGGGAGCTGCATGTGGCCTGTCTTGGATGAGCCTTTTGACGGTAGCACTCAGAGAGAGAGAGAGAGGGAGGGAGAGAGGGAGAGAGGGAGAGGGAGAGAGAGAGAGGGAGGGAGAGAGAGAGAGAGAGGGAGGGAGGGAGAGAGACAGAGAGAGACAGAGAGACAGAGACAGAGAGAGAGAGAGAGAGAGAGAGAGAGAGAGAGAGAGAGAGAGAGAGAGAGAGAGAGAGAGAGAGAGAGAGAGAGAGAGAGAGAGAGAGAGAGAGAGAGAGAGAGAGACTCACATAATTGTCGGTCCCATAAGTAGCCTAGCTCTCACACTTGTAATGGGTCATGTTCCTCAACCATGTTGCACTTAGCCTACCGGTAACGCACGTTGCATGAAGGCTGTAGGCTGATGAGTGTCAATGCACTGTCCATTTCTTCTGAACCTCAAGTGTCTGAGGAGAGAGAGAGAGGAGGCACTTCAACAGACCTTGATCTCCCAGATCAAACAGGGTGATATTGGATACTTGTCTTCAACCCACTCTCCACTACTGTAATGTGTGGATCGAAGAGGAGCTGACCTAGCCTATTCTAGATGAAGGGCAGGCCTAGGGCTCTCAAACTACCGACCACTTCTCCATGGTCGTCTGTATTTGATCTACATTCTGTATGATAGTCAGCGCATCCGTAACAAAGTGTAGCCGAGCCTCTTCCAAGGCTAATTAATGATGTTCTTGCATTCTTTATCGACAGCTGAAGGCTCTGTCTCGTCAGAGTTGTTGACATGCGTTGCTTGCTCACAAGATCAAGGCCTGTTCTGAGAATGCTGTTGTTCCACACTGACAACGACAGCCTAGATGTGTGAGTCGTTAAGGCTAAGCCCTAGTCGATGATGATATCATGATATCCACCTAACTATTGAGATTGACGGTGAAATGTGTGTGTCTCCTACTGTACGTGGACGACATGCCCAAACTGGAGATAAGGCCCAGGCATGAGCTGGTGGAGCCAACGCATGTCTCCAGCTCCCAGGCAGGGCATCTCAGTAGGAGGCTAGCATGAGATCTCTCTGTCACCTCTGTTACACAGTTGGTTAGGTAGTCATTGGCATAGTAGTAGTTTGTGCTTCAGGCATATTGTTACAGCTTAGGCAGCTTACACTGTAGATGGTGTGTGTGTGTGTGTGTGTGTGTGTGTGTGTGTGTGTGTGTGTGTGTGTGTGTGTGTGTGTGTGTGTGTGTATTATGCCTCTAGGTGTGTGTGTTGTGCGTCTAGGTGTGTGTGTGTGTTGTGCCTCTAGGTGTGTGTGTGTTTCTATGTGCTGTGCCTTATTTACAAACAGTGGAGCCTCCCCTATGATCCGAGCGGTGTAAAAGTGGTTTTGAGAATGTCCCCCGTACGGTTGGAGGTAAGCCTGTAGCCAGCAGGGCTGAGCATGGAGCAGTAGGATAGTGTGTCATCCAGTCATGTGACCACTGGCCAGCTGAGGGACGATGCAGTGGCGTGACACTGAAAACAGAAAGTATTTATAAATAAAATCACACGAGGGCTCACGTTGCCTTACTATCACTACTCCTGTTGACCACAGCAACTTGTTATGATAGTCCATATATGGGTTATCCACATATGGATCAGAGCATCAGAGGTGTTCCTTTACTGCGCTGGAACGTGTGTGTGTGTGTGTGTGTGCCCTACCTAGCCTATTTTCATGTCACGTCGTGTCTAAGACAGAGCCCCAGTTTTTTGGGCTTGCGTAAGCCAGAGGGCATGAGAAGACATTGAAAGCCTCTAGGGGGAGCCGCGCTCTAAGCACGTTGACTCATTACTGTGCTAGATTAGCTGCTGCTTATCAACGTCACCACGCCTGAATCTACAGGCCCAGCTGGCGTCATTCCCCCCCCCCCCCCCCCCCCACCGGGGGAGGCAGGGCGAGGGCAAGGACTGATACCTGCAGCGCTCTCGGAGGGGGGGGGGGAGGGGTGGGGGGAGAAACGGCAGGACATGGAGCTCATGTCTAAATGAAGGAGGGCCTCGGGATGGAACAGGCCCTTGGCCTTGGGTCTCTGGCAGCAGACATGGGCCTGCTGTGTCCTTTATGTCTGAGAAACAAATGCTGCCCTCAATCCACACACAGAGAGAGAGACGGAGACCAGAGGAGATGCCATTCATTTGTAAACGTCAATTTAGACAACATTTTTAACCCTGTCTAAATGAGCTATGCAAAGTTCTCTGGTCATATAGAATTTGTGCATTCTATTGTGTTTCTGTCTTTTGTGGAAATGTTATGTTCACCCTACAACCTCTAATCCAGGTTTTTCTCCCCTTCCCCTCTCTCTCCCTTCAGCTGCGCTCCTCAGTGTAGATAATGATCAGTAATGGTGCCTTGCCAGACCCATGTGATGCTGAAGTGGCAGGAGCATCTGAACAGTTCCTGGGCGTCGGAGGACAGCGTCCAGACGGCTACGCGCCCGGGGGCCGCCGCCCTCTACGCCAAGCTCCTCCACAACAAGGAGGTGGTGGGTCTGGCCCAGCCCGTCCAGGACCTCATCGGCCCGCGCCTGCCCGACTTCCAGTATGAGTCCAGCGCCGGCGAGGAGCGGGAGGAGTACCTGTCGGCCCTGCTGCACAGCCAGCGCTGCCTGGCCCACCGCATGCTGGCCCGCACCCCCTACGCCCTGGGCCTGCACCACAGGCTGGTGGTCCTCCAGAGGATCTACTACGCCCTCCACAGCAAGTACCACGACCGCTTCCGGACCACCCCTCCGCCCCAGGCCATCGCCAGCGCCGACAGCGGCGCCCTGGAGCCCGCCTCGGACACCTCGTGGCTGGCCGGCGGGGGCGGCGGCCGGGCCAAGTCGGGCACAGACGTCCTGATCGAGATGGGTGTTCGGACGGGCCTGAGCTTGCTGTTCGCCCTGCTGCAGCAGAACTGGCGCTACGCCCGCGAGGACCCGGGGGCGGCGCTGTGCAATGACGTTCTGGCCACCGCCTCCTCTGTGCTGGCCTCTCTGCCGCCGCTCTCGCTGGCCAATGAGAACAAGATCCCCGCCGTGGGACTGGACTGCCTGGCACAGGTGGCTGACTTCCTGAAGAAGACGTCTGTGAGCGGGGGAGGCGGGGGCGGCGGGGGGGCGGACCGGGCCGGCCGCAGGCTGGCGCTGGAGCTGCTTCTGGGCCTTGCCGTGCAGAGGGGCTCCCTGCGCTTCCTGCTGGAGTGGGTGGAGGTGGCTCTGGCTGCCTCCGCCGCCTCACCCTCCTCCGTCACCTCTTCCTCCTCCACTTCCTCCCCCTCGTCCACCACCTCCTCCTCAGGAGCGCAGCAGGCAAAGTCAGAGGGTGGAGTGGGATATGACCTCATCCATCAAACCCTGCTCCAAATGAGGCAATACTCGGTAAGTGTCCTTCCTTCCTCTCTGCTCAGGCTGGAGCATCAGTAAAAGCGGTGCTTATGCTAAGCTATTTTTATTTGATCATTATGTCTCTGGGAGAGGGTGGCCATGCCTGGCCAGACAGAGTATCGATTTAAAGTGCTCTGAGTAAAGCACCAGGATGATGCAGTGCCAAATAGTGATGGATTTAGACACTGATTAACTCCCTGTATGTGCCCTGTCTAGATACACACACACACACACACTCACTTACCTTCTAGCCTCGAGCTAATCAGCCGGTCTGCATTCAGTACCACCGACATCCCTTCCAATGGAGCCTTTGATATTCCGCCGAGGTATTGTGCAGGAGGAGGGCAGGAGCATTTCCCCGCCATTGTAAATCACATTTTCTTTTTCATTTGACTCTTGTTTCCTGGCGCGATGCCTGGAGCTAAAAGCCCGTTCCTCTGTGCAGCCGTGCCCAGTGTGTCCAGTTGATTTATCCCTCTCTTAATCAGTGGGAAATGTTCCACCAGAAGGCTTTTCTTCTGCATGATTTGATGAAGAACTCCAGCCAGATTTGTCAAGTTGACCTCAGCTGTAGATATGAGAAGAGGACGTCCAGACAGGCTACTGTTGAGTGGGCTTGTTTTTGTGGCTAATGCCGACTGGCTTACATTTCTTATCACTTGATATGGTCCCAAAATATCAGCGCTTTATGCATAAAAGGCTCATTTCCTGAAAGCAAGCCTAGTGCTTCCTGGACTAGTCTCATGATAATGTGTTTTGTGCTAACCTGGCAGCAAACTGTTCTGGTGAAACTGTTGTTTTTTTTATTGAAGAAAATGAATTGTTATTATTTGAATTTCCCTTCAGGGCTTCCGCGGCGACTCTCCCAGTACTCAGGTGCTGAAGAAGGATGTCGATGGACTCTGCAGCCTTTCCCACGTCGCCCTCTGCCTGTTCGAAGAGGTGCGTTAGTACAGCAGCTCGCTGAAGTCATTCAGGGAAGAAGCCGGTGGTCTTTTCAAGTTCAAGTTTAATGGACATCCACATGGCCGTTTACCAGTTAACAACAGAAACAGATGGATATTAACGGTCCAAAAATACATCACTTTAAAAGTTGGGACTTCCAAAATCTGTCTTCATCACTATTGTACAATGACATTGACTGACTCTTGTGGGTGTCCCCTCTCCCTCCCCAGATCTGTAACCTGGCCTCCAACTGCCTCTGCTCCTGTAGCACGGGCTCGGCCACCCCCGGCGTGGAGAACGACGCTGTCATGGTGTACGTGTGGGGCAGCAACAGCAGTCACCAGCTGGCCGAGGGCACGCTGGAGAAGATCCTGCAGCCCAAACTGGCACAGGGCTTCAGCGATGCCCAAATGGTACAAACAACCCCATCTCCAGCATCTTGTGACTGCCGATGGCACTTTTGGTTCTTATGGAAGGTTTTACTTATACGATGACTGATAGTATAGTTGATTCACTTACTTAGACAAATATACTTGTAAGTCGCTTTGGATAAGGCTAATAGACTTGCATGTAGACAATGTCTTTATGACGTACAGTATATAGAGGGGGAATATGCTCAGTCTTGCCCAAGGCTGTAGAAGTGGGAACAAAATGCTTCCTCTTTTCTCTATGGCAACCACATGGAGGCAGCATGGTTAAGTGGATTACATGCTGTATCGCTAAATGCATTTTGAATTCATGAGGGAATGATGCCATTTCCATTTTGGGATTAGTTCACAATTGAATGACCGTATCTTCTTTCCACTTCCCCTCTCCGCAGATCGAAGCGGGCCAGTACTGCACCTTCTCTGTGTCGGCCGACGGCTCGGTCAAGGCCTGCGGGAAGGGCAGCTACGGCCGGCTGGGCCTGGGCGACTCCAACAACCAGTCCATGCCCAAGAAGCTGGTGCTGGAGCCCCCCAGGAACATGCGCAAGGTGTCCTCGTCCAAGGGGTCTGACGGCCACACGCTGGCCGTGACGGCGGAGGGGGAGGTGTTCAGCTGGGGGGACGGAGACTACGGCAAGCTGGGCCACGGGAACAGCGCCACTCAGAAGTACCCCAAAATCATACAAGGACCTCTGCAGGGCAAGGTACTGCGCTGCACTGTACAGCGTGCTGGCAATGCAGTGGAGACCCATAGAAATAGAACGAATAGAACAGATATCCCCCATTCGAATCCACATTGAATTAAATAGATTTCCCTTGCTCGTTGTGACCCTTGCTCGTTGTGGATTTATATGTAAAGAGGTGTATTGTAAAGGTGTTTATCATAGATTTGTTGGAGATGTGTGTTTGCGGATGTTGGCACAGTTCATTGAGAGTTCCTTCCTCTTTGTTTCTGTCCGCCAGGTTGTGGTGTGTGTGTCTGCAGGCTACAGACACAGTGCTGCCGTCACTAACGATGGAGAGCTGTACACATGGGGAGAAGGGGACTTCGGAAGACTAGGTACAATATTTGTAACATCCAGTAGGGAACATAGGTAATACTGGAAAATGGAATGTGTTGGTGACAAACTTCCTAACCAATACCTCAATTCGGTTCCTTTCTATGGCATTTTTGAACTGTGCGAGATAAAGCACAGATGGCAGCTCGCTGAGCTGACGGGAGTCCTCTCTCTCTCCTGCCAGGCCACAGTGACAGCCACAGCCGGAACGTCCCCACCCTGGTCAAGGACATCAGTGGGGTGGGCCAAGCGGCCTGCGGAAGCTCCCACACCATCGCCGTGGCTCAGGACGGGCGCATCGTCTGGTCATTCGGAGGCGGCGACAACGGTACGAGTGTTCAGGGATGAACTCCGGTCAACTTAGACACACAGACACACAGTAAACACCCGGCATCTGCAGTATCTGTCTGGCTTAATGAGGTTCCTTGGTCATGATAATACTGGAAACCCAACTACGTTTAGAAACGTCACTAACACCTAAGACGATTCATATTTGTCCGTCTGTGAGAAGTCCTGTGTGGCTCAGTTGGTTAGAGGACAGAGTCCTCTAGGGTAGATTCTTGCTGGGGCCAAATATCCATAAACAATCAATGCACACGTGTTTTCTGAGCTACTGGGGTTGTGAGGGATGTTGCTGTCAGATGTTGCTGTTTTTGCTTGTGATGGATCTTGCTGTGACAGATCTTGCTGTGACAGATCTTGCTGTGACAGATCTTGCTGAGTTCGCTTGTGACGAATGTTGCTGTGTTTGTCCCCCTGCAGGTAAACTAGGTCACGGGGACACCAACCGTGTGTACAGGCCCAAGGTCGTAGAAGCGCTGCACGGCTTCATAATCAGGAAAGTGTGCGCTGGGAGCCAGTCCTCTCTGGCGTTGACCTCTGCAGGACAGGTACGGTACTGCAACATGTATATTGCGTATATCCCCTTTACGCAAACAGTATTGAATCTGCATCTTATTCAGGGAGGGTGGTTAGTGAAGTTTCAAATAGAAATACATATATTGTTGTTGCAGAGGAATTGTATTGGTTTCAGCTCTTTATATGGCATTTCTATTTGCAACGTTGTTGATATTTATCCCTCCTGAATAAGCTCCTGTATCTTTTCTACATGATGTGTTTCTACGAGTGTTGCCTGACGTTGTGACCTACCCCAGGTGTTTGCGTGGGGCTGTGGTTCATGTCTGGGTTGCGGCTCCTCTGAAACGACTTCGCTCAGGCCCAGGTTCATTGAGGAGCTGAGCGTGACCAAGATCATTGATATCTCCTGTGGGGATAGCCACTGTCTCGCTCTGTCCCACGGTAAGAGAGGACATAACCTTCTGTTTCTAGACATGCTTATCAGAGGTCACTCACGATCATGTACAATGACCCCACCAGTGGAGGCTGGTGGAGGTAGAAATCGGAGAACGGGCTCGTTGTAATGAATGGAATTACATTGAGCCCGTCCTCTGATTTCTACCTCCACCAGCCTCCCCTGGACCACAATATATAAGCATTTAGCTTGCCATCTTCATCAAGAGTGAATAGACTAGAGCTGCAGATAAAAAAAAAAAAAAGTAATAAAAAAAAAAAATAATAATTAAAAAAAATAGACTAGAGAGGGGGTACACAACATATGACCCTCAAATATGTCAACAAACACCCCACTCCTCCACTAGAGCGCAACAACAACTTGTTTGTCTTTGTCTGCTGTTTGTAGTGTTAACTGTAGGACATTTGTCTGCTGTTTGTAGTGTTATCTGTAGGACATTTGTCTGCTGTTTGTAGTGTTAACTGTAGGACATTGATGAGGTCGTTTTGTGTCCCTCCTCCTCAGAGAACGAGGTGTACGCGTGGGGCAACAACGCCATGGGCCAGTGTGGGCAGGGCCACACCTCCACGCCCGTCACCAAGCCGAAGAAGGTGATTGGCCTAGAGGGAGTGTCCATCCAGCAGATCACAGCGGGCACCTCCCACAGCCTAGCCTGGACTGCAGTCCCCACTGACAGGTAATAATAATATATATATATATATATATATATATATATATATATATATATATATATATATATATATATATATATATATATATATAATTATCTATAATAATAATAATAATGCATTTATTTTGTATAGAGCTTTTCTTAGTACTCAAAGACACCACATTCCATGGAGAGAACAAGAATAGATAGATAAATAAAAAGTCAAACAGAAGCAGCAGCAACAACAATACAAATAGTTAAAGATTAAAAGGACGTTTAAGCAGATGGGTTTTGAGTCGGTAGGACCTCAGAAAGTAGAGCTGCAGTTGGAAGATGCAGCTAAAAGTTTCAACGTTAAAAATAGTCAGGCTTGATATCCGTGTGATATATTTGTATCTGTGTGTGTATATATATATATATATATATATATATATATATATATATATATATATATATATATATATATATATATATATTTGTATCTGTGTACCGTGAGCCCCTCTGTAGTATTCAGTGATACAGTGCTACACTCTAGCCTGATTTCCCAAAAGAGACAAATAAAGTAGGTTATTGAATTGAATTATTCATGGTTCTAATCCATCTATTTGATTAATGAAGGAACACATGTTCCTCCGTCGTTGGATCTTGTTCTTGACATTGTCTCGTCTAGTTAAACTAATGTCATACATCAGACGCTTCTGTTTAGTGTTGGGCGTGTGCTACCTGCAGTTTGTCCCCTCCTTCCGTGCTGCGCTGTGCTCTCCCTCACCTCACCTCGCCTCACCTCACCTCACCTGGCCTCACCTCACCTGACCTCACCTCACCTCACCTGACCTCACCTCACCTCACCTGACCTCACCTCACCTCACCTGACCTGACCTCACCTCACCTCACCTGACCTGACCTCACCTCACCTCACCTCACCTGACCTGACCTGACCTCACCTCACTTGACCTCACCTCACCTCACCTCACCTCACCTCACCTGACCTGACCTCACCTCCCCTGGCCTCACCTCACCTGACCTCTCCTCACCTCACCTCACCTGGCCTCACCCCACCTCACCTCACCGCTCCTGCGTCGTCCATGGGGGTGCTCCTGCGTCGTCCATGGGGGTGCGTTTGTGTGACTCTTGCCTCCCTGTTTGGTAGGCAGCTGGTGGCGTGGCACAGACCCTTCTGTGTGGACCTGGAGGAGAGCACCTTCACGTACCTCCGCAGCTTCCTGGAACGCTACTGTGACAGCATAGGGGGGGACACCCCGCCCGCCCCCTTCCCCTCCAAGAGGTACGGCGCCGTTCTGCACCGGAATACCCCAGTCACACCTCACACCACAGAGCCGAGCCGAGCCGAGCCAGGCCGTACTGGGTCTGGCCTGGCTACGCAGCCACCATGGCAGCTGAAACAGAGCTGGAAAGTATGGTGCGACAGGGAAATGTCTGAGCCAGCACAGTTTGGTTTGTGTCAGCCCTGGCGTGGTCCTCTGTGGCTCAGTTGGTAGAGCATGGCGCTAACAATGCTTAGGTTGTGGGTTCGATTCCTGCTGGGACCATATATACTGAATTGTATGCACTCACTGCAATGTAAGTCGCTTTGGATAAAAGCATCAGTTAAATGGTATATATTATATATTATACAGTACCAGTCAAAAGTCTGGACACACCTTCTCATTCAATGGTTTTTCTTTATTTGTATTATTTTCTACATTGTAGATTAATATTGAAGACATCAAAACTATGAAGGAACACATATGGAATTATGTAATAAACAAAAAAGTGTTAAACAAACCAGAATATGTTTTATATTTTAGATTCTTCAAAGTAGCCACCTTTTGCTTTGTTGACAGCTTTGCACACTCTTGGCAAGGTGTGTCCAAACTTTTGACTGGTACTGTATATATATATTATTATATATTATATATTGTATATTAGTGCAGTCGTCTTGCTCCCAGACATTTCCGCCCAGATGCGTGAAAGGACGAGGTTAGCCCCGTAGTGTGTCAAGCACCTATGATACTAGGCTCATGTTATGTAAGAGCCTGCATTCTCAGTAGGCTTTCTAATATGGGGATCTGATTTATTCCATATGAAGGAATGAGTGTAACGAGGGGAGAAGCAGAGGATGGCTCTGGTTGGCTGTGAAACTCTCGCTGCCGTAACCAAGTCATGCTTTGAATCAATGCGTACAACAGCTCCACTCTTGACCCCCTTCCTCCTCTCTTGAGAAAATGAAACCCTGAGGCCTTATCAAATTAGCTCAGATGCTCTTTGTGAGAGTGTGGGATCATTTGATGCGATTTAAGCGTTCCAGCCGTAGAGCTACGGTTCCAACCCCCGCTCTCTCTCTCTCTCTCTCTCTCTCTCTCTGTCTCTGTCTCTCTCTCTCTCCCTCTCTCTCTCGGAGAGGGAGAATCTGGCACCAATGTCGAGGCAAGCAGCAGGAGCTGGAGGACATAAGGGCCTGATCTGAAGGACACTTGTTCTTTCTGCTGGCCTTGTTAAAAGAGACACACACACACACACTTATACAGACACTTACACACGTACATGTACACTTACACTCTGACCCCCTCTCTCTCTCTCTCTCTCTCTCTCTCTTTCACAGGGAGCACCAGCAGTTTGTTCTTCTGTGTATGAAGCTGCTGTCCATCCACCTGTCCCTGGCCCACGCTGGGGGTACAGGGGCCACAGTCCTGGGGGCCCAGGGAAGGCCCCTCCGCAACCTGCTCTTCAGGCTCATCGACTCCAGTGTACCTGACTCCATACAACAGGTAAACAACCAACCAACCAACCAACCAACCTATACAGACAGACCAGCTCCTATCAAAAGGACCACGTACAAGTCCAGCCTATCGTGGGTTTGGGAATATAAATAGTTTCCACTCCAGTGACAGGAAACTGAGTGGCCGGCTGGGAATGTGGCTGTATTTATGGAAGAACAGTCTACTGTTATGAGTCATGTGTTACATCCTGTGTGTGTGTGTGTGTGTGTGTGTGTGTGTGTGTGTGTGTGTGTGTGTGTGTGTGTGTGTGTGTGTGTGTGTGTGTGTGTGTCCCTGTGCAGGCGGTGATGAACACCCTCTCCATCGGCGCGTCACTGCTGCTGCCCCCCCTCAGGGAGAGAACTGAACTCCTCCACTCACTCCTACCTCAGGGCCCAGAGAGCTGGGAGAGCCTCTCCAAAGGCCAGGTAAACACTCAGCACACACACCTGCGCCACGCTGAACCTCGCTGTGCCGCTCCCTGAGGTCGGACACCTGAGCACTGCTCCAGACACTGTACAGAAGCAGCATGTGCTAATAATACTCATTGCCTCAGAAGGTTGCATTTCTACAAGCTATAAGATAAAATTCTGTCCGTCATAACTGATCTTTGTACGAATAAATAATTGATCACAAAAAAATAACATTTCTATGGAATACCAACTGGTTTTAGTCATAGTTATAAATCAAATAGACAGATCAAGTCGACAGATACATTTGTGTGACCTTTTTGGTTAGAAGCTAACCCTGAACTGTCAGAACTACTGGATTATAGCAGTCTTTAATAATAATAATAATAATAATAGATTCAATTTAAAAGCGCCTTTCTCAGACTCAAGGACACACCAAAAAAATACAAAAAGATCAAATCGAAGTCAAGATCAGATAAGTAAAGTAAAAAACAGAAAACAAAGATGCAGGATATTTGCAATGGAAGACTGGTAGAGTGGACCTGTTACCCCTGGCCCGACCTTTAACCTTACACTGTGCTCTCTCTCCTTCTCTCTCTCTCTCTCTCTCTCTCTCCCCCCCCTCTCCTCCCCAGCGCCTACAGCTGGACATGGTGCTCAACAGCCTCCAGGAGCAGTCCCACGTGGCCTCCCTGCTGGGCTACAGTTCTCCTGGGGAGCTGACGGCCGGCGCCCCCCCTCCGGCCCCCCCCACCACCACCACCACCACCAGCCCGGACCGGCCCTCAGGGAGCCCCGAGGCCCACGACCACCTCCACCTGGCGGAGGTGCTGCTCAAGACCCTGCTGCTGAGCATCGGCTTCTACACGGTACGAGTCTTTGGGGGGGTTGAACAGTTACAATGTCGGGCGGCCATGTTGGCTTGGCACTCTTGGTGGTGGTGAGTGTTCCGGAAGTCTTTGGCAGTTGGTACGTTAGTCACTACAGAGGCCAACCGTGGCTTGGAGATGTTCCTTTCCGTCATTGATGCCTGATCAGGCCGGCACAGTACAGCTCAGCTCGGTTCAGCTCGGTAGGATTATTATGGTAATGGGGGTGTGTTCTTGTTGTTGCTTACTATAGCTGGCCAACCCTGTGTGTGTGTGTGTGTGTGTGTGTGTGTGTGTGTGTGTGTGTGTGTGTGTGTGTGTGTGTGTGTGTGTGTGTCTCTGTGTCTGTCTGTCTGTCTCTGTGTGTGTCTGTCTGTCTGTGCGTGTGCACGTTCGTGTTCGTGCAGGAACGGGCCTTTGGCGAGCTGGAGAAGAACAGCGACAAGCAGCAGTCCAGTCAGCCCCAGAGACAGACGGACCCTCCCTCCCACTTCCACCACCTGCTGTCAGCGCTACACAAACACCTGCTGGCCCACTGCTACATCTACACCAACGCCGAGGTGGGACCCCCGCACAGCCCGCCTCCGCACTGTCCTACTGCACCCCCCCTTCTGAACGTAGGCCTACACACAGTCTCATACCCGCTAGGACCATGTATACTGAAAAAAGTACACACTCACTGCAATGGACACTCACGTAACACTTTATTAGGAACACCTCTACACCTTCTCATGGTGGAGGTGGTGGAATGGTGTGGGGAATGTTTTCTTGGCACACTTTGGGCCCGTTAATACCAATCAATTATCGCTTGAATGCCACAGCCTATTTGAGTGTTGTTGCTGACCGTGTGCATCCCTTCATGGCCACAATTAGTGTACAGTGTATAGTATAGTGTTCCTAATAAAGTTACACTCGATGAGTGTAAGTTGCTTTGGATAACAGCGTCAGCTAAACGGCACATATGATTTCATATCATATTATCATACTGTCTTCACAGTATGATAATATCTCAAATATGTTTGACCCGGGTCTGGTGCGCAGGGCTCCCGACCCTCCTCTGTATGTACAAACATGACGAGCGTTGCGTTGATCATAATCCTACATTTACATTGATGGCATTTAGCAGATGCCTTTATCCACAGCGACTTACAACAATACATTTGTTTAAGTAAGTGAATCATCTGAATCATCGATCCATCATTCATCCATCATAAGATAAGATAAGTAATCAATGCTCGGACCAGGGGCCATTGGCAGTCACAATGCTAGAAGAAGGAAAAATCCTGTGTTCTTCTTCTTCCTGGTCCCCCCCCCCCCCCCCCCCTCCGTCTGCCCCCCCCCCCCCCCCCCAACAGGACGATAGCAGTGTGACGCTGCTCCACAAGCACCTGTGTCTGCTGCTGCCCTACGCGGCAGAGACCTTCAGGAGGTCCACGGTCCTCCTGGAGGACAGCTCCCTGGACAAGCACGTCATCCTCAAGCTCCACAGTAAGACCCGGGGCGCCG
>NC_139659.1:1654508-1664508 GCF_951799395.1 Argentina silus
ACTTTGTGGCGCTGCCAAGTTCACAGCGTGGCGCATCGCCGCTCGGACGTTCTGTACCAGCGTCGTCTGCGCTGGTCCGTCTGCGCCGGTCCATTTGGGTTTTTTGGAACGTGTTCCAGCGTGTTCCCTTCTGGGTATTGTATTGTTGTATTGTAACTTCAATCTCTCTGAGGACTCGGTGGGAATGAAGCAGTCCATCAGCGCTCTCTGTTCTCCGCCCAGCCAATCAGTGTCTCCCCCCCCCCCCCCCCCCCCTCTCTCTCTCTCTCTCTCTCTCTCTCTCTCTCCCTCCCTCCCCACAGACTCCAGCACCGGCTGGCTGACGGAGGCTGTGCTCCTGGGCGGCTCCGACGCCAAGCTGGCGGACCTGAGCCTGGACGAGGAGAGCAGCATGCTGATTGAGCTGGCTCTGGGCTCGTCTAGAGAGCCTGCCAGCGGCCTGTGGAGGAAGATGAAGGAGTACGGCATCAGCAGAGGTAGGAGCGCAGAGCACTCATACACACACACATACAGCCACGCATATCTACGCACACATACGTATACACACACACACACACACACACACACACACACAGGTACGCATATCTATGCACACACACATACACATGCATGCGTACACACACAGGTATGCACGTGCACGCACAAACACACACACACACACACACACACACACTCCCGTTGCTTATTCTACCACAATTCTACCTCCCTCCTGTGCGGCGAGAGCCAGCCTGCGTGGGTGATGATGTATTCTCTGACGACCAAGGCGGTTCACCAAGCGAGGGTTGGTTTCCTCCGGGAGAAGGAAGTGTCCAGGTCTCCTCAGTCATTCCATGTCGATGATGCTCGACTTTGCGGGAATTCTTGAGAGTGAAAATGTTATACAACGCGTCCATCCACCGAGTACAGTATCTAGGACTGTGGATGAATTTTCGGATGAAGGAGTTGTACTTTAAGTAATGTGTTGTCCCTCCCTCCCTACCTCCCCCCCTCCCTTTCTACCGCCCTCCCTCCCTACCTCTCTCTCTCTCTCCCTCCCTCTTTTCCTCCCTCCCTCCCTCCCTCCCTACCTCTCTCTCTCTCCCTACCTCTCTCTCTCTCCCTCCCTCTTTTCCTCCCTCCCTCTCTCCCTCCCTCCCTCCCTACCTCTCTCTCTCTCTCTCTCCCTCCCTCCCTCCCTTCCTGCCTTCCTCCCTCTCTTTCTCTCCCTCCCTCCCTTCCTGCCTTCCTCCCTCTCCCTCTCTCCCTCCCTCCCTCCCTCCTGGGACAGACTGGGACTGCGGTGGTCCTACGGGCGACTCCCTACTGGAGACGGCGTGCCGCTGCAGCCTGGCTGCCCTCCTTAAACACACGGGGCTGCAGGACGAGGCCTACTGGCAGGACAAGTGAGTAGAGCTACGCTACGCCATGCTATGCTGCGCTACGCCATGCTATGCTATGGTACGCCACGCTACGCTACGGTACACCACGCTAAGCCATGCTACGCTACACCATGCTACGCTACACCATGCTACGCCATGCTATGTTCCACTAGGCAGCTTCAATAGAGCCAGGCCCAAACAGTGGAACATTTCTACTTTTCACTTATGTAGGTACAGGATTTCAAAAAATGACTGATGCGATAAGTATTTCAGGAGCCTTCAAATTATTCTGGATTCACAGACACTTCAAGATTCAAGATTCACTTGAAACCTTGATTTTACTCTCGTCTGTGTCTAAATCCTTTGATGAATGCACCCATTAGAGGTCTACATAGAGCATTAGAACAGGGACTGTTGAAATGACAGCCTGGATCAAATCAAATCAAACTTTATTTATACACACCCCTTTGATACACAATCCCATGCGCATAACAGGAAGAACCCCGCGCTGCAAAAAACAGCACCTAGACTGTACAGCCGTATCTGTGGTAGGAGAATAAACGCCTGTTAAAAAACACTGCTTCTGTGGTTACCTCTCCTCTCCTCTCCTCTCCTCTCCTCCCCTCTCCCCTGACAGATACGAGCCCTGTGAGATGCTGATGGAGATCTATGAGATGGTGTATAAGATCAGGAGCACTCTGCTGGCCCACAAGGACACCCCAGGGACCACCGCCAACCCACAGGCGCTGGCAGCCACCAAACAGGTCTCTACTGGGTGTACATACCACCCTGTTCATAGTCTCCTCAACAAGAGACCACTTTCTCTGCTGTATGATAACCATTAAATAACCATTAAAAGAACTTTAGGGTACATTTAAAAAGAAAGAAATTAAATCATCATTTAATAACTATTGAATTAAAATCAAATTAAAGTTCAATTAACGGAATTAGATAGCCATTAAAGCTGTGTAATTCTGTCTTTGAAGAGTTTTTTTCGGCGGTCCTATCTACACACACACACACACACACACACACATTTTCCTGACAACGTCCCTGAGTTGTATTCCTCCTCTGTTCCGCTCCCTCCAGAGCTCCCAGGGTTCCCAGAGTCCCGGCGAGGACAGGCAAGAGGCGGGCACCTCTTCCGGGGGCGAGCAGGCGGGGGGGAAGGACGCCGAGCTGGGGGGTGGCGGCGGCCATGGGGGGCAGGCTCCGCCCTCCGCCGAACACAACCAGGAGGAGGGGCCTGAGGAGGACACGCCCAGCATCAGCAGTATGTACCTGCCGGGTAAACACACACTGACTCTTTCTCTGGTCCACCCGAGCCACGCGCAGCGCAGGAGGAGAGGAGGTTCTGGTCCCCACGGCTCTGGGTTATAGATCTGGACTAGATCTATAGTTTGTGGACTTCTTATTTTGTTTGCATGTTACAAATGATGTTTTTCCCCTGACCAGGAAATGACTTTGGATGGATTTTTGGTTTTATCTAAGAAATGAAAATGTTCCAAATGAGGTGCTTCTCCAAACTAGCAAAGTAGCTCAGTTCCTTCGAGGACTATGTTTTGAATGCTGACACACACACACACACACACACACACACACACACACACACACACACACACTCATGACTAAGGCTGAAGGCTGTTTCATGCTTTTTAATACATGTCGATCGACATATCGTCTTTTGACAGTGTCGCTCACCTTCGAGCATTCGGCGAGGGTGAAACCAGCATATCCATGGCAACGAACTTTGCCTTCCATCTAGTTAACCAATCACACTGCTCAATGATCTATGAAGGCGTCAGCGACTTAAAAAAAGTTCAGGAGGTGCGAAACTTAAGTGTCGACTAGACATTTCTGTCAATCGACAGTTGTTGGCAGTGTCGATGTACAGATCATAAATTAACCTTAGCTCACCAACTGCCAAAGAATTCCGGAACACTCACCACCTAGAGTGCCAAGTGTTTTATGTGGTGTCTACCTAGCAACAATACTTTGATTGGCTACAAAATGAAGCATATTAATTGATGCATTTTTGGTGAATAAAGTCACCCTTGGCACTCTAGAACGTTGACCATTTGGGTCGACTTTATTCACCCTCTGCACTGAATGAGTTAAGGCTCACCATCCCCGCCGTCCCCGGTCCCTTCCGTGTCTCCACAGAGGTGCTCCAGTGTTTCCTGGCCACGCGAGAGGCCATGCAGCTCCAGCAGAACGAGACGGTGTATGAGTCGTCAGGGACCAGCACCCTCCCCAGCAGCACTGAGAGCCCCGGGACCCCTGAGAGGGAGCCCCCCCTCAGGCAGTGGGAGAGGCGGAGGGGCTCGGAGGAGGGCCTGTCCTTCCCTGCAGCCTGCCACCTGGTGGTGTCCCGCTGCGTCTTCTTACTGCTGGGGGTCCGGCCCGCCTGGCAGGAGCCCAGCGAGGCAGAGAGCAGCCAGGCCGAGAGCGTGGGACCCAGGTGTGTGTGTGTGTGTGTGTATAAACATGATGTTTGGATTCTGTTTGCTTTCAGAGTGACCACCCTTAGTATTCATATTGTGGTATTCATCCACCTACTGTAAATGTCTCGTCCCCACAGGAAATCCACTTCATCGCCAGATTCTCTGCTTAGCCCAAAGACAGAGCTCCGATTCAGCACAGAAAGTCGAAAACAAGTACGTATTGTCAATAGACATTTAACCCCACACTTACAGTTAGGCCCGGAAATATTTGGACAGTGACACAATTTTCATAATTCTGGCTCTGTACGCCACCACAATGGATTTGAAATGAAAGTGCAGACTTTCAGCTTTAATTCAATTTTACACACAGTACATTTTCAGGGGCTCAAATGTAATTGGACAAATTAACATAATCATAAATAAAATGTTCATTTTTAATGCTTTGTCGAGAATCCTTTGCAGGCAATGACTGTCTGAAGTCTGGAACATGGACATCACCAAATGCTGGGTTTCCTCCTTTGTGATGCTTTGCCAGGCCTTTACTGCAGCTGTCTTCAGTTGTTTGTGGGTCTTTCTGCCTTTAGTTTTGTCTTCAGCAAGTGAAATGCATGCTCAATCGGGTTGAGATCAGGTGATTGACTCAGCCATTGCGGAATATTCCACTTCTTTGCCTTAAAAAAATCCTGGGTTGCTTTCTCAGTATGTTTTGGGTCATTGTCCATCTGTACTGTGAAATTGTACGCTGTCCAATCAACTTTGCTGAATTTGGATGAATCTGAGCAGACAGTATATCCCTAAACACTTCAGAATTCATCCGGCTGCTTCTATCTTCTGTCACATCATCAATAAACACTAGTGATCCAGTGCCATTGGAAGCCATGCATGATGTGATATGCTTCAGACCATGAACAGTTCCAAGCCTTCTCCATACTTTTTTCTTCCCATCATGCTGGTACAGGTTGATCTTAGGTTCATCTGTCCAAAGAATGCTGTTCCAGAACAGGGCTGGCTTTTTAAGATGTTTTTTTAGCAAAGTCTAATCTGGCCTTTCTATTCTTGAGGCTTATGAATGGTTTGCACCTTGTGGTGAACCCTCTATATTTGCTCTTGTGAAGTCTTCTCTTTATGATAGACTTGGATAATGATATGCCTACCTCCTGGAGAGTGTTCTTCACTTGGCTGGATGTTGTGAAGGGGTTTTTCTTTACCATGTGAAGGATCCTACGATCATCTACCACTGTTGTCTTCCGTGGACATTCAGGCCTTTGTGTTTCGAGCTCACCAGTGCGTTCTTTTTCTCTCAGAATGTACCAAACTGTTGATTTGGCCACTCCTAATGTTGCCGCTATCTCTCTGATGGATTGTTTTGTTTTTGCAGTGTAAGGATGGCCTGTTTCACTTGCATTGAGAGCTCCTTTGGCCTCATGTTGTGCTTCCAAATGCAAACGCCACACTTGGAATCAACTCAGACCTTTTACCTGCTTAATTGATAAAGAAATAACGAAGGAATCGCCCACACCTGTCCATGAAACTGCTTTTGAGTCAATTGTCCAATTACTTTTGGTCCCTTGAAAAAGAGGGGGCTACATATTAAAGAAACTTCCTCCAATTTGGATGTGAATACCCTCACCCTTAAGCCCATGTTCATTATATAACTGTAGCCTAACCCTGTCCAAATATATATGGACCTAACTGTATGTATCATGCTAACACACTGCATTCTTTGTGTTCTCATTTAGTCAGCAGACCAATCCAGAAACTCTTTTAGGAATAAAATGGGTAAGTAGGAAAGTTATTCTGCAAGTCTTCTAAAAAATTACTCACACCACACCAGGATGCCAACCTAAAAGCCCGTACAGCTACACCCTCTTAGCCATTTTGATCACAATGATGTTACACCATACAATCAACAAGATAAGAGGGCATTAGACATGTTAACACCGGACGCTCTCCTCCCCCCCCAGGGTTGCCCCTCTGTTCCCTGGGCATCATGAAGGACGCCTGGGAGCGTCTTCGCCAGTGCATCAGCCCCACCACCACCCTCTGCCAGGGCGGCGCGGGCAGCTCGCCCGTCCTCGGCCAGATCTTCCACTTCCTGTGCGGGAGCCTCCTGCGGCCGTCCACTTCCTCCTCCAGCCTGCTGGAGAGAGAGGCGGGCAGCCAGGCCGACCCCAAGGCCATCACCCTGGCCATGTCCCAGCAGCAGCAGAGGGCCGAGGTACTGACACCTGTGGTCTAGACTCTATATAATGTAACCACCCGATTCACCGGTCAGCGGGACACTATTGTTGTAGGTTTGGGGGCCACAGCTGTCTCAGTGAAACAGTAGAACAAGCTGTGCGTTCTCCTTCTGACGTGTTCTTCTGTGGTTGCCGTAGGTGCGGCTGGAGGCCCTGTGCCAGATCTCCTCCTTCCTGTCGGAGATGGAGGACAAGAGCAGCGGCTCATCGTTGGCGTCGCCGCCGCGCTTCCCCGGTCTCCTGCAGTCCGTGCAGCTGCAGTTCCTGTCTGGCTGCTTCGGCCTGGCCACGCCCATCACTGACTGCCTTCCGCCGGGCGCCAACGACAAAATGAACCACTACACGGTAAGGTCCAGCACAGCATAGCACAACATAGCACAGCATAGCCCAACATAGCACAGCATAGCAAAACCCACCAACACAGCCCAACATCGCACAGTACAGCGTAGTATAGTACAGCAAAACCCATCACAGCTACATCAATCAATCAATCAAACAACGCAAAGTTTCTTCAGAAACTTTCCTTTTCTCGTCTCTACCGCCCCCTATATGAATACATCATACATGGTTAGCTACACGCACAAAATCGCTGAGAACCAACTAAACCACATGACAATATTTATGGTCAGTAAAGCGTATCGTATGTTAATGGTATGGTTATGTTTTATGTTCCACAGTCTGGCACCCAGTCGGCCTCCATGGCTGCCCAGAGAGAGCTGCAGGGCGCAGCACACACCCTCTACCAGCAGGTGGTGCGTGTCCTGCGACAGAAGGTCCTTCTGGAGAGAGAACAGACAGGTACTCTTTTAGTTTGTATCCACCAGGGCCGGCTGGTGGAGGTCGAAACCGGAGGATGAGCTCAATGTAATACGTGGAATGGAATGAGGAATGCTATCAAACACATTGTGTTTGTGATTGTGATACCATTCCTCATTCCATTTTCGACCTCCACCAGCCTCTCCTGGTTTGTGTCAATCCTGTCCTATCCTACTTGGGTCTTTCCAGACCTTTTTAGGTCTGTGAACACTGTAGGCCTAGAGGCTAGGAGCTGAAATGGAACCAGGCCTTAGTACCTACTACCGTCAATGTAACATTGTTTCTATAGCTGGTCGGCGCCTCTCTTTTTCCCCATTTTCTGTCAAAACAACATGTGTCTGTGTCTCTCTTCCAGGGTCCTACCAGCACCTGCTCCTGGCCACGGTGTTTGCCCTGAACTTCCACTACCAGCCGGTGGACCTGGTGGTGATGGTCAAGAGTGGCATCCTGGAGATCCTGTCGCTGCTGACAGACAACACGTGTGTCCTGATGAACCAGCGCTGGCTGGCCGCCTCCGTCTCTGGTCACATGCTGCTGAGCAGGGCGGTCAAGCTGGCGTGCGCCCGTCTGCTGCAGATCCTGGCGATCGCCGCCAGGTGAGAACGGTGGAGAAGAACGAGGGATTTGACGGAGGAGTGTGTGTATGTGCATGTGTACGTGTGTGTTGAGAATATGTGAGGTGATTTTAAAAACGTTGTCACATTGTGAAATTGGGTCCAGGGATGACCAACAATGCTTTTTGAGAAGAAAAATGCCTCTTTTTTTTGTTTGTTTTCTAGTCTGCTAATTTAGTATAGCTGAATTATAAAGCACCATGAATTCCTTGGATGGAAGGTGCTTTTTCAATACAAGCCACTTGCATCTTATAGACATACACTCCCCTGTATGCCAGTACATATGGCAAGAGAACTTTGAAGCATGCAGGTCTAAAACTGTCTGTGTCTGTGTCTGTGTGTGTCCCTGTCCCTGTCCTCAGCTCCTGTGAGGACGCCCTGCCCCTGGACGTGTCTGAGGCTCTGATGGACGTGATGTGTGAACAGCTGCAGAGCCTGTTACACATGGTCCACCAGCAGGAGGCGCTGGTCAAGAGCAGCTCAGTAGAGGAACCGGAAATGGACACCACCAGCAGGAAGGCCAAGCTAGAAGGTGGGAAGAGGGAGAGGTGTGTGGGGGGGGGGGCGGGGGGTGTTCCGGGGTGGGTGAAAGTAGTGGTCAATGCCCTTCTGGTGAGGTCGTGTGTCAGAGCAGGCAGGGGACTATTCAGGAAGGATTGGGTCATTTGTAGCCCTAGTGTTGGTAATCTCCTAATGTCTCCTCGCTGTAGGTACGGAGGGGGTGAGGAGCAGCAGGGTGGTGGAGTCCCAGCTCGCTGACTTCCTGGTGTTCCTGCGACGCATCCTGTCGCTACGGGTGACCAAGAGGGTCTCTGCCTTCGTCAAGTGGATCGACCCGCTCATGACCATCATCTCCCACAAGTGCTCTTCAGGTAAGACCCACCGCTGCCTTTGATTTCTAACGATGATTATTATTATTATTATTATTATTATTAATTGATGTTATTGGTTCATTATGTTGTCATCGGGACAGAAAAGTGTAAAAACAAATTTTGAGTGGGAGTGTTGAGTGTGATCGTACCTTCGCTAGGTTCCACACGGTTCCGAAACTTGCGAACCAAACTGCTGGCCTTCCACATTCTGGAGGGCCTTCTACCTGCCTGTTCCGACCCAGCACACATTCAACAGGTGAGGCTGCCCTGCACACATGACTACTGCTACTGTCAGTCACCCAAAAAAAAGAAACCAATTCGCTCAATGGTCCTGGCTTTTCTTTTTTCCTCTCCTTCATTCCCTTTTCTCAGATCGTCGATCGACTGTTCAGCCTTCTCTCCATTTGCATGTGGGAGGAGTCTTTAGCTGTGAAGAAGAACCAAGAGAAATCGTCCGAGAGCACTAACAGGGTAATTCACACACTCATGGTAACAAACTCGGACATTTGATTGACTTTGAGTGGTGTTTTGGTGTTGAGGGAACTAACAACGTTTACTTTACTGTGTGTGTGTAATTCCAGGAGGCAGGCAGCGATGATGAATGTATTCCTATAGGAGATTTCTCCTTCGATCCGTACAAGCTGATCTGCTGTTCTCTGGAGAGTGGGAACGTCCTGTCCCACGGCTCTGGAGGGAAGGGCTATGGTCTGGCCACCACGGCCATCACCTCCGGCTGCTTCATCTGGAAGGTAATGTTAGTTCACCATGCCATGGAATACCATATAAGAGATATGGTATTTCCACAGAAATATGGAAATATAGTGAGGTTGGGTGATGGCTTTATCCAATCGTAGAAAAAGATACTGAAGCGTACTTTTCAGAAGGGATGATCAGAGGCGGCGTCTTTTACATAACTCCCCCACCAAGCCGTCCGTGACTCATCGCACTCCGTTTTTTGGCAGGGAAATTTGAAATCCCTTTAAAAGTGGCTTACCCCCCCCACTCATTAGTATATATGCCATTTAGCTGACGCTTTTATCCAAAGTGACTTACATTGCAGTGAGTGCATACATTTCAGTACATATGGTCCCAGCGGGAATCAAACCCATAACCTAAGCGTTGTTAGCGCCATGCTCTACCAACTGAGCCACAGAGGACCTTTAACCCTTCACCCCCCCCTCCTTCCCCCCCCCCCCCCCCCCTTCCCTCCCCCTCCCCCTCCCCCCTCTCCAGTTCTACATCACCAAGGAGAACAAGGGCAACGAGGGCACGTGCATTGGCGTGTCGCGCTGGCCCATCCGCGACTACAACCACCGCACCACCACAGACATGTGGCTGTACCGGGCCTACAGCGGCAGCCTGTACCACGGGGGTGAGCTGGGCCGGGCCCTGCCCTCCTTCACCCAGGGGGACACCATCACCTGTGTCCTGGACATGGAGGCCAGGACCATCTCCTTCGCCAAGAACAACAAGGTACCTTCATTCACCAAAAATGCATATGTTACAATGCTTAATTTTGCAGCCAATCAAAATCTTGTTGCTAGGTAAAACACGTGGCACTAGGTGGTGAGTGTTCCGGAATACTTGCCAGAGTTAACCCACATACACACTACAGGGCTGAAGCAAACTGAGCTGAGCTGTACTGTGCTGGCCTGG
>NC_139659.1:1669508-1709508 GCF_951799395.1 Argentina silus
ACTTCACCTTTGTGCTTAGGCTAACATCTTTGCATTCATTGCCAAATATTTAAAATGTTGTTATTGACAGATGTCGGCTTGTTTTTTTTCCTTTGTTTTCTATTCTTTCCTCTTTTTTTTTTTTTCTTCTCAATTTCTAGAACGGCCACAAATGTTTGTCCCAGTACGTTTACTAGAAATGGGCTTCTCTATGAGACATATCTACAAGGCCATGGAAGCAGCAGGTATTGCTGTCTGTGTGTGTGCTGTAGTGTGGTTGTGTTGTTGTGTGTGTTTCTCCATCTGCTTTGTGTGTCAGTGTCGTAGGCTAGTTCGTCTGTGGTTTGTTTCTTTCCTTAACCATGTACATGCTTTTCCGTGTGCATGTTGGACTTTTGCTTCATGTGGCTTCTTTAGAATTATGATTTAATTATGATTCCTTGGTGTCTGGCATTGGTATCAGTTTCACTAGATAGTCATGCAGGTAAATTCTGTATGGAGCATTTTCAAACCATAGTATGTGAAAATGTAGGCTTGTGGTAAAGCCTTTACTTTTCCTGATCCCTTTTTGATTAATACCAGTCATTAAGTAAAAACTAAATATACCCTTAGCAGCGATAAAGCATGTTTGAATGTTTTGAAAGTTTCATTTTCTAACGGCTGTAGGCCATTGCTTTGTTGAGCACACAAATCCAAACAAACATGCTTGCTTGCAGTGCTAGAAGAAGGATTGGTTGGTTCCTCTTTAATCTCTCACTTTGTCATTCTTTTGCTCGACCCTCTTCCTCCCTCCCTTCCTCCCTCCCATCACCCCTCTCCCCATCACCATTTGAACCTGCCTCCATCACAAACCATGCTAGCTGTCTCTAAGACAGTTTGTCTTTTCACATTGACACCCTGACATGCTGCTGCAACGTTTTTGATATGTTGCCCTCTTGAACGATATCTGTCAAGCACTTTGTGACAAAAGTGTTTCGTAGAAAGCGCTAACAAATACCATTTGATTGATTGATCCATCTTGAAAGTGCCTTGAATTCTGCCTCCCTCACCTCCTGTTGACCTTTGACCCCCAAGGTGTGACAGGTGAGGTTGACTCTCGTACCATCGAGGTGCTGGCCAGCTGGATGCTGGAGCACCCCCTGACGGAGGAGCCCCAGACAAGCGAGGGCCAGCCCCCAGGGCGCGCTATAGAGGACACCCCCTCCCCAGACGGCCCAGAGACCGTGCAATGCCCAGAGGCCCCCCCCAGAGAACCCAACGAAAGGTGAGTCCAGACACCTGGAAACATGTTTGTGTTCGCTTATTCAGAAGATGCTTTAAAAAAAAAAAGTAGGTATTTGATGATTTAATTTCAAGTCAGAGAATATAGAACAAATATATGTAAAAAAGAAGAAGATGTATTCCAGTCAGTTCGGTGGTGTCCTGACTGACTTGAGGAGATGTTTTTCCTGGATATGAGATGTAGAAGGGACATCCTATCTCAGTGTGATTGTGAACGTTGTGGTGTTGTGTTACAGTCTGCTGGCTGGCCTTGACCTGGTGGAAAGGGAGAACTTCCTGGACGTCCATCTGACCAGGAACAGGCCCCCACCGGCTCGACGCCAGCGCTCCAGCCTGGGGCAGAGGACCTCCTTCAGGAGGGCAGGTTAGCCTAGCCGCACGCCCGGGAGAAAAAGCATATTACAGTGATGCTAGACTAATTTACGCTAGGCTAATCTAGCTACTGTAGTCTGTTTCTACCATCTACTGTACCTGGCCATCTTGCTAGGCTAACCTAGCTACTGTAGTCTGTTTCTGCCATCTACTGTACCTGGCCATCTTGCTAGGCTAATCTGTCTACTGTAGTCTGTTTCTACCATCTACTGTACCTGGCCATCTTGCTAGGCTAATCTAGCTACTGTAGTCTGTTTCTACCATCTACTGTACCTGGCCATCTTGCTAGGCTAATCTAGCTACTGTAGTCTGTTTCTCTACTGTACCTGTCTGTTTCTCTACTGTACCTGGCCATCTTGCTAGGCTAATCTGTCTACTGTACTGTACCTCTGTGTCCTTCCCACAGACTCCCCCTCGCCCAATCCCATCCCGCCGCTCTACAGACAGGACCCGGGGGTGTCCGAATGGCCGGAGCAGGCCGAGACACACCCCTTTGCGGCGGAGGAGGAGTCAGAGTTGGGTTACATGGACGACCCCTACCACGAGGAGCCCTATGAGGAACTACTCACCCCAGAATTCATCAGCTCCGAGAGGGACACCCTGTGGATGGTGGAGGTAACTGCATCTGATTGTGCACCCAGTTTGGCATTCACACGTCTGTGAAGCTTACCACTGTCGTCAGTGTCTTCCTTGAGAAAGACGTCTTTTGACCTAATTTCCTTAATGAATAAAAGTTTACGATAAAAATGTAAATAAATCCTTGGTTCTCACGGTGCTACAGTGTCTGTGAGTCGGGTTTTGATAATGCCATCCGGTGCCACGCTGCTCAAAGACCCTGGGGAGAACCCTGGGCGTCATCAGAATAGTCGGTTAAAGTTAAAGTGAAACTCCAACTCCACTGTGTTGTGATGGTGAAGGATGAGTGCAGGAGGTTGGGTGCAGGAGGTTGGGTGCAGGAGGTTGGGTGCAGGAGGTTGGGTGCAGGAGGTTGAGTGCAGGAGGTTGAGTGCAGGAGGTTGAGTGCAGGAGGTTGAGTGCAGGAGGTTGAGTGCAGGAGGTTGAGTGCAGGAGGTTGGGTGCAGGAGGTTGGGTGCAGGAGGATGGGTGCAGGAGGATGAGTGCAGGAGGTTGGGTGCAGGAGGTTGGGTGCAGGAGGATGAGTGCAGGAGGATGGGTGCAGGAGGTTGGGTGCAGGAGGTTGGGTGCAGGAGGTTGGGTGCAGGAGGTTGGGTGCAGGAGGTTGAGTGCAGGAGGTTGGGTGCAGTCGCAAAAAAGCCGGCTTTTCTTTTTCTTCTTTAAGTCGTCACTTATTCATATCGTATTGATATCAACACTCACTGACGTTTCAGCCAGGGCCTTTACTGACGTTTCAGCCTTTCTCAAGGAAAGCTTGGAAGTGCTTTGTGACGAACGAACCAGACCTCTAGAAAACGTCATGTACGGATGTCGATGTTTTTTTAACGATAGCCGTTCTCCGGTTGTCCACCAGGGGGGCGAGGAGCACCACGAGGCCCACGAGATGGTGGAGTGTGAGCTGTGCAACACGCTCACCCTGCAGTTCAACAACCACATGAAGCGCCACCACCCTGGGTGCGGCCAGAGCGCGGGTCGCCGTGGCTACCGCAGCACGGGGGCCTACGTGGACGGCTGGTTCGGGGGGGAGTGCGGCTCGGGAAGCCCCTACTACCTCCTGTGCAGCTCCTGCAGGGAGAAGTACCTGGCCGCCAACCTGGGGGAGATGGGCTCCAAAAGTGACCGGTGAGTGATCGACCCTCTGACCCTCTTGACACACACAAAGGGGGGTTCTCGAAGTCACTTGATGTTTTTACGCTTTTAAGTGTGTGAATGGCACAGTATGTAAGTTTGGGGAGGAAAAAAATTGCAAAAGGTGTTGTTTCTCTTTCCTCAGAGTAAAGGGTCTGGCGTCTGATTTGATTGGGCGGTTGGACAGTGCGTCAGACGGTAAGGGTTTGACCTCCTCAGCCAGGAGGATTGATGAGCTCTACGCTACTCTCCTACTCTATGGATCGACTCTCTTGTATCTGTTGTAACCCCCCCCCCCCCCCTCTCTCTATTTCTCTCTCTCTCTCTCTCCCCTGTACCTCTTCCACAGATGACTGGGAGGTGGGTCGCCAGGAGGAGGGTGACAGTGACAGGTTGACGGGCCTGGAGGACTTTGGGGTTCTACTGAGGCCCCTGGGTCTGAGTGAGAAGAGGCTGGTCCCGGACCCCATCGCCTTCACAGAGCACGACCCCCTCGGGGCGCTGGTCAACAGCACCGGCAACCCGGACAGGACCGCCCTTCACAAAGGTACTTGTCTTAGAAAGGTCAGAGGTCTTTTACCTTGTTTCCTGGCTTCCCCTATCCTCGCCTCATTCTTGAAGCTCATTGGAGGAGAAGGTCTGAGGTTCCTCCCCTCTCAGCCATGCCCCTCTACTGGGGTACGGAAGTCAAGTTTCCTCATTGACCCTCATTACAGACAGCTCACCGTCGGCCACTTTCAACATTTGCTGCTGTTGTTATTTTTTATGTTTCAATCAACTTGTTCATGAGTTTGGGGTGTCATAATCAACACAGTTAGCAGTCATCTCCATCAATCACCTGCATCATAGTTAAAAGACCATTGGAAACCCCATTGCATTGAGACCGCACTTCCGTACCCCCAGTAGAGAGCTGTGAAACGTCACACCTTGAGTATCTTTGTTGAGAAGGAGACAAGGTTAGAGGACAATAGAGTTGTGTTAATGTGTTCAACGGGTGTTTGTTCTGCACAGGGGTGGTCAGCACCGAACTGAAGGGCTCCATCTCGGGACCCCTGAGTTTGGGGGAGCAGGCTGCTTCGCTGCGGGACCCCCAGGACAGACTGCAGGCTCTGAGGAGGGTGACCTCCACTGCCCAGATCCTTCTAGCCTACAGCATGGTCATGAGGGCACTCTCCCAAACCTCCTCCAGGTAGGGGACACTAGCTACTTGTATCTCCTCTCCTCTCCCCTCCCCTCCCCTCCCCTCCCCTCTCCTCTCCTCTCCTCTCCTCTCCCCTCCCCTCTCCTCTCCTCTCCTCCCCCCCCCTCCCCTCCCCTCCTCTCCTCCTAGCTATATTTCAGCATTCCATTTCTTACTTTGAACTTGTTACTTAAAGGGATGGTTCACTCTAAGATCACACGTCTGTGATATTAAGCACATACCTTAACTTCAGTTTGAGACACCAAGACACTTTTAAAATCATTATCCCGGTTATTTAGCAACTTACACGTCCACATTTTCCAATATAATGAAAGTGGATGGGGTCCACTTTTAGGCCTAATTTAGCCAGTTATCCCCTCTGGTGTCCAAAACCTGCCTCAGGCGATTATAGCCATCCACCACCCCCCCCAGAAAATGAGCTAGCTCGACGTGTGCATTTGCTCCTTGGGTCTACAGAATTGACTTCACCAACAGAGTTAATCCCAGATTTTTAGTCATTTTAATGGCCGTCAGAATATGCAGCTGCATTTCACTGCTTCCAACGGAACCTTTAATTTGGTCACAGACCAGTGAGTCACGGGCGTCCTGCTATTATTATATTGAGGCAGGCCAAATGCCAGGGTATCGCTCTACTTAAGTTTCCGCCATGTTCTCTGGCAAGGAAGCCATTTAAATTGTTCTGGATCATTTGTCACAGTTAATACCTCCGTTGTAGGAAACGAGGCTCGGCTTTCCCTGGTATTTCCATTCGTGTGGTCCTCAATTTGCAGGGGTTATTAGTCGACAGCTATTACTCACGTAGTCATAGCACCCCCGTTTCTCTGTGTATTATTTCTGTCTCTGTCTGTCTCTCTGTCTGTCTCACCCACACACAACCACATACTGTGCTCTATTGACTCTTCTCCCTCCCTCCCTCCCTCCGGCAGTGCCTCAGTGTGTAGTCAGTCTGGGGGAAGTCTGGAGGCTCTGGGCCTGGCTGACATCCGTATCCTGGTGCGTCTGATGTGCCTGGCGGCTGCTGGCAGGGTGCATACCAGTGTTGACCAGCAGGGGGCGACGGCGGGCAGCAGGGGGCCCCCGGCCAGCGAGCGCAGCGGCTCAGCGTTCCTCTCTTTCCTCAGCTCCGCCATCGGCAGCCTGGTGTCCCACAGTCCCACTGCCTACAGAGAGCTGGTGGACATCTGTACTCAGGTGACTGTCTGACTGTCTGTCTGTCTAACTGTTTGTCTGTCTAACTGTTTGACTCTGTATCTGTCTGTCTGTCTGTCTGGCCACCTGTCTGACTCTTTATCTGTCTGTCTGTCTGTCTGTCTGTCTAACCACCTGTCTGACTCTTTATCTGTCTGTCTGTCTGTCTGTCTGTCTGTCTAACCACCTGTCTGACTATCTGTCTGTCTGTCGCCGGGTCGTCTTCTAGCAAGAGAGGTTTCTAACCCACAAGGGTCTTAGCTGGTTTAAATAAAGGATTAATGAATGAGTAAATAGATTGAATAAATCTTAATTAAATGTAGATATAATATTAGACCAATGACCTGTTGCTATTATAATACACAGTCATATTTAGCATATGCATTCATAGACCGTGTGCGTTTACTCCACCAATCCCAAAATATTGACATTCTATAGATATATTTTATTCGCCTCACGACAGTCATTTTTAACATGGACCGCCGGTTATCTTTCCACCATGTAGTGTTACCTATGTAATGTACTACATTACCCATAAACCAACACTGCCCTCGCTCTCTCCCTCCGGTGTAGGATTTGATGGCGGCGGCCACGGGGGTCAACATCGGCGCCATCAGCGACCCCCAGCAGAGGGCCCGTCTCACCACCAATCAGAAGGCTGGGCCGCAGCAGAGAGACTTCCGGGAGCTGACGCCCCCCACCTTCCTGGTCACCCAGAGCCTGGTGTCCCTGCTGACGGAGAAGGGCGTCCGCTACCGCTACACCCCCGACCGGAGCGGGGAGCAGCACGCTGAGGCCAGAGGTCAGACTGCTGCTATGAGTGAAAGGCCTAGAGGTATTCATTCATTCATTCATTCGTTCATTTAAGGTTTCAAGATTCAAGATTCTTTATTTGTCACGTGCATACAAGTATACAGTGTTGTTCGCCTTAGGTTTTCATTTATTCATCCATTCATTCATTTAAGGTTTTCATTTGTTCATTCATTCATTCATTCATTACAGAGACATTGTTGGAGGCTCTCACTGTAAGACATGGATTAGCCTCGATCAGGGGAGGCTGGTCGTGGTAGAAATCTGAGGACGGGCTCATTGTAATGCATGGAGCGGAATGAGGAATGGTGTCAAGCACGCTCCATGCATTACAATGAGCCCGTCCTACGATTTCCACCTCCACCAGCCTCCCCTGGCCTAGATAGTAGAGGGGTTCTTGAGGGGGGTGAAGGGTTAGCGTTCAGATATAAATAGAACACACCCCGTTACAGAGACACTTGATTGGTCCAGCCTGGTTAGTTAGCACTATACTATCCTCTGATTGGTCCAGATGCAGGAAGCCCCCCGGCGGCGACGACGGCTCCTCCTCCCCCACACGCGGCGGTGGCGGCGAGGGTGGGGCCTCTGGAGCTGGCCAACGCCCTGGCGGCGTGCGCCCTCTCGGCCCGGCTGACCAGTAAGCACCGGCAGTGGGCCGCCCAGCAGCTGGTCCAGGCCCTGGCGGCGTCGGAGAGGGACAACCCCATCCGGCCCCAGACCTACAGTGACATGGCCGGGGACCTGCGCAAGTGTGCCCTCAAGAAGCTGGAGGGACACCATGGCAGGGTACACCACCACCACCACCTCCACCACCTCCTCCACCGCCGCTCAGGCTTTGTACAACATGTTGTTAACTCTCACTAAAGGAATTCCCGGAACACTCATCTACAGTGTTTTTATGTGGTGTTTACCTAGCAACAGTACTTGGATTGGCTACAAAATGAAGCCTTGTTGGTGAACATAGTCACCCGTGGCACTCTAGACTGTTGACGATTTTGCCGACTTTATTCTCCCACGGCACTGAATGAGTTAAAAACGAAATAACAGCTTTCTTTTTATCTTTCTTTGTATCTTACCTTTGTCATGACGTGGAGGTTGTATTGATCAATGGTCATATTGGTTAGCCTTTATGCTAATGTTTTACCTGTGGTGGTGTTGTTGTTTCAGGTGACGAACTGTTCGTGGAACAGTGAACAGGGCCTTCTGGCCACAGGAGCCCAGGACGGGACAGTCAGGCTGTGGGACGTCACCCAGAACACAGCCGACCTGCAGTGCACACACACCTGCAGCATCAGGTGAGGACACACACACACACACACACACACACATACCCTAACCCTAGATAATCACTAGATAATAGGTTCAAATAGATTTCAGCCCAGGTCTGATATTCCCACATGCATGTGGACTAACAACCCTCCTCCTTTTCTCTCTGCTCCTCTCTTTTTCTCTCTCTCCCCCCCCCAGCGAGGACCGTCAGACCTCAGAGAGCACCGGCGGGGCCCACCTGGTGTCCCCCGTGTACTGGAGCCCCGGGGGAAACCTCCTCGCAGCCTTCCAGAACAAGCTCATCAACATCTGGACCGTCAACGGTGGGTGGAGTCCCTCTAACCTCCACCTCCAGCCCCCCTAGACCTCCTGACCTTCATACTCACTGAGCTGTAGGACAGTGAAGCCCTCTCAAGCGTTTTGTAGAAACATCCTTGTGTAGTTCAGCGGGTTAAAGAACTTTATTGTCCATCTGGTACAATGGGGAATGTGACTTTTGGTTCTGTTCTCAAGTTCAACCTACATGCACGTATGTACGTAGATACACACACACACACACACACACACACACATGTTCTGCTACACACACACACACACATACAAACACACGAACATGTTCTGCTAAACACACACGCGCACACACACACTCACAGAGAAGCACACCACATGACCGCATACGCTGATTCAGTCATATCACATGTTCCTGCGTTCCTCTGGTTTTAGGGGCCGAAGGTCAAGTGGAGGCCCAGCCCTCCTGGGTGACCTCCCTGACCTGGGTGCAGACCTCCACTCCCTTCCCCTGCCCGGGGGGCTCCCCCTGCAGGGACGGCCCTGGGACGGACCACCTGCTGGTGGGGCGCCTCGACGGCACCCTCTGCTGGCTGCAGGTCACGGAGGACCTCCGCGTGGAGAGCACAGAGCTGACACGCTGCCACAGGAAAGAGTGTGAGTCGATAACGTCCAACGCCTGCTTTTATTTCATTCATTTCCATCCGTAAACGTCGTAGTTTCAGAACGCAGGAATTGAATTGCAAACGTGACGGGACGTGTTTCCAGGGACTCTTCAGCGCTGAGGCGGAAGTGGCCTTGGTGAATTCACATTGACAGCTCAATGAATTATGGGGGTTTGAGTTCCTTGGGCTCACAGACCAACGATGCAGAGGTCCTAGTGGTCACCGTGGGCTAACCACTATGTCATTAGTCTCCTTCCCAGGGACCGTGGACAACCTATTGTAATATAAGGCTTACACATCGCTTAGCTTCATCGCTTCATGTCCTTCTGATGACGTCATGTCCCGTATGGTTCCCACTTGTTACTACAGCCCCTAAATGCACGAAAGGTCTGGTGGACCAACGCGTCAATCATGGCCTTCATTAAGCCAATAGAATAGAGCGTGGAAAACGGACGGCACGTAGCCATTGGCTTTACCTTGCGTCAATCATATCCCACAGCCCCCCCCCCCCCCCCAGTGCTTGCACACCACACGTTTCCGATTCGGAGCTACACCTCACAGCCGCCGGATTCTCTGAAATCGAATAATAACAGATTAAGGCCAGGTTTGAGTCGTTGTTATTCCAGGTTTATATGCCCTGTATGCTGCAGTAGCCTGAGGATGCAGTTGCAATGTGATTGATACTGTATGCGGTTGATGTGCGGTTAATATGTGGTTAACACTCCACGGTCCTCCTCCCTCCCTCTCTCTCTCTCCCTCCCTCTCTCTCTCCCTCTCCCAGCTCCTCAGTGCATCGCCTGGCACAGTGTTGACAAGCCCTTCGCCGTGGGCTACCCCGACGGCAAGGTCCTCCTGGCCACCACCAGCTCCTACGACACGGAGCCCCCCCTCCTCCTGTCTGCCTTCCCTGTAAGTCAGCTACCTAACACCCTACCTACCTACCTACCTACCTACCTACCACCCTACCTACCTACCTACCTACCACCCTACCTACCTACCTACCTACCACCCTATCTACCTACCACCCTACCTACCTACCACCCTACCTACCTACCTACCACCCTACCTACCTACCACCCTACCTACCACCCTACTACCCTACCTACCTACCACCCTACTTACCACCCTACCTACCTACCACCCTACCACCCTACTACCCTACCTACTTACCACCCTACCTACCTACTGACTCCTCTACGTTCACCTGCTGTCTGCTGTTAGTCAACGACCTCATGCTGTACCTACACGTTTACATACATGACCGTGTCGTCGTCCGCAACCTCACTCTTATCGCAAACTGGAAAACACGACACCGTCGGTCTGTGGGCTGAGGCTGCACTGATCATCCATTAGGCTGAGGCTGCACTGATCATCCATTAGGCTGAGGCTGCACTGATCATCCATTAGGCTGAGGCTGCACTGATCATCCATTAGGCTGAGGCTGCACTGATCATCCAGTAGGCTGAGGCTGCACTGATCCTCCAGTAGGCTGAGGCTGCACTGATCCTCCAGTAGGCTGAGGCTGCACTGATCCTCCAGTAGGCTGAGGCTGCACTGATCATCCGGTAGGCTGAGGCTGCACTGATCATCCAGTAGGCTGAGGCTGCACTGATCATCCGGTAGGCTGAGGCTGCACTGATCATCCAGTAGGCTGAGGCTGCACTGATCATCCGGTAGGCTGATCCTCCAGTAGGCTGAGGCTGCACTGATCATCCAGTAGGCTGAGGCTGCACTGATCATCCAGTAGGCTGAGGCTGCACTGATCCTCCGGTAGGCTGATCCTCCAGTAGGCTGATCCTCCAGTAGGCTGATCATCCAGTAGGCTGAGGCTGCACTGATCCTCCAGTAGGCTGAGGCTGCACTGATCATCCAGTAGGCTGAGGCTGCACTGATCCTCCGGTAGGCTGATCCTCCAGTAGGCTGATCCTCCAGTAGGCTGATCCTCCAGTAGGCTGATCATCCAGTAGGCTGAGGCTGCACTGATCATCCAGTGAGAATGAACAACAACAAAAGCCGGGATTTAAATCCAAGCTGGCGTTTTGTCAAGTCGACTCAGAATCATCCAGTGTTAAAATGTCCACCTGATGAGACGTGTTTGGATAATCCTCTGGGAGTCTTAACCTCACGCTATGAATATGAGTGTGCGTCATTCCTCCTCACACCTGTCCCCTCTTACCTCCCCTCCCTCCCTCCCTCCCTCCCTTTCTGCTTCCCTCTCTCTCTGCCTTCCTCTCTGCCTCTCTCTCTCCATCTCCCTCTCTCCCTCTCTCACACCCTCCCACCCTCCCTCTCTCACACCCTCCCTCTCTCACACCCTGCCACCCTCTCTCCCTCTCTCACACCCTCCCTCTCTCACACCCTGTCTCCTTCTACCCAGGAGAGCATCAGTGCCCTGAGGTGGGACCCCACGGGCCACCTGCTGCTGTCCACCGGCCGCTCGGAGGTGGTGAAGATCTGGGGCCAGGCGGGGGGCACCTGGATCACCCTCCACTCCCTCTTCCACACGGGCACCGTCAACACGGCCAAGTGGTGCCCGCTGCCCGGCAGAGGACCCGAACCCAGGCTCATGTTGGCAGTGTGAGTATAGTTAGACTGGGCACCAGGGGGCGCCGCACACACACACAGACACACACACACACACACACACACATACACACACGCGCACACACACACACTCACACTCAGACACAGTCATACACACACACACAAACAAACACACTGTTCTAACAGAGCCTGATCAGTTGGAACATTAATATGCAGAGTTCTCCCCAGGATGAACAGCGTGGCGCTGGATTGCATTAGCAAAACCCGCGTTTACACGTGTCAGTTGAATTCACTGCGGAACATCCTAACGCTTTCACTTTCACTTTCGTTTTTTTGGTCGTTGGCGATCGAAGGCAGTTATAATTAATTTACCATGTAATGTTTAGAGAGTGGCGCTGCCAGCTCCACAGCGTGGCACAGCGCCACTCCTACGTTCTTTGGGGAGAACCCTGCCTGTCCGTTCCTACGGCTGTGGACTCTTTTCAGTGGTTACTTGACTGAATTCGTATGATGAGATATCCATCAATCATCGTGATTTATATGATTTATCTTTTACCTGTTCGTAGGAAGTAATTGGATTCTATGTCCCGAATAAATATGTTTTATATTATTTATTTCATTTTAGGGGGTGCCAAAATGGTCTTATGTATGTCTGGACGCTGCCACAAGGGGGCACTAGTGTATCGGTCCCCAACTTCCTGAGCGGTGCATCCAGCCAGGAGAAGAGCAGTAACGTCAAGGTCAGTCTCTCCGCCCCTCTGTTTCTCCGTCCTCCAGATTCCCTTCTTAATTAGCTTCATGTTTCCTCTCTTCTCCTGCGGCTGCTGAGGTAGAAATGGTAGAAACGGCCATTTTGTTTGTTCCCTGTTTTGATGTGTTGTTCTTTGTGCTGCGTCGGCGCCTCCCCAGCGTGGGGGTGCCAAGTGCGTGTTCCGGTTGAGCGGGCACATCACGGCAGTGAAGACCTTGTCCTTCTGCCCTGGCGGACTGGCCCTGGTGTCTGGAGGCATAGGAGGACTACTCAACATCTGGTCCCTGCAGGTGAGACCACCAGAAACCTCTTCTCCCTTTTCTCTCTCCTCCTTTTCTCTTTTTGCTTCTCTTCTCCTCTGCATCTCTCCTCTTCTCTCCTCTTCTCTCCTCTTCTCTCTGCTCCTCTCTGCTCCTCTGTCTGAATAATATCACATCACAACTGGTTTTCTAATCTACTCTGGATCCCCCCCCCCCCCCCCTCCCTGCAGGATGGTTCAGTCCTCCAGACCGTGGTGACAGGCCTGGGCTCAGTGGTCAGTACCACTTGGGTACCAAACGTGGGGGTGGCCGCATGCTCTGGGAGGTCAAAGGTCAGTTCAGCCATTGCTTTCTGTACTCAACCCTTTTAACTCCAAATAATTACTCCAAATAGCCAAATAATTCCCGGAAACAATCACCACCTAGAGTGCCAAGTGTTTTATGTGGTATTTACCTACCTAGCAACAATACTTTAATTGACTACAAAATGAAGTATCATAATCTATACATTTTTGGTGAGTAAAGTCACCCTTGGAACTCTAGAATGTTGACAATTTGGACGACTTCATTCACCCTCGGCACTAAATTAGTTGGGGCTGTATTTCTGACTTAAGAAAAAGCCCCTTATTCTTCTGAGGGATACATATGAAAGTGGGTCTGACGTGTTGATCTTCTCCACAGGATGTCCTGCTGATCCGGTGCCCCTCAGACTGGATCTCCCAGAACCACGTGCTGGCCTCCTGCCGCACCGTCCTCCGGACCCAGGGCATCCTGGGCCTGAACCGGGCCCCCTGCATGGCCGTTTTCCTGGAGAGGCTCCCCGTCCTCCTGCAAGAGCAGTACAGCTACGAGAGGGTTAGCATAGCGCTGTCTCCCTAATACAGTTATGAGAGGGTTAGCATAGCGCTGTCTCCCTAATACAGTTATGAGAGGGTTAGCATAGCGCTGTCTCCCTAATACAGTTATGAGAGGGTTAGCATAGCGCTGTCTCCCTAATACAGCTATGAGAGGGTTATCATTAGCTTTATAAAGCTATGAGAGGGTTAGCATAGCGCTGTCTCCCTAATACAGTTATGAGAGGGTTAGCATAGCGCTGTCTCCCTAATACAGCTATGAGAGGGTTATCATTAGCTTTATAAAGCTATGAGAGGGTTAGCATAGCGCTGTCTCCCTAATACAGCTATGAGAGGGTTAGCATGGGGGGTTAGCATGGAGGGTTAGCATGGAGGGTTAGCACAGATCCTGATCTCCTGTCTTACTTTCCACTCAGACAAGCCAATTTACAGTGAGCCTCCCTTCTCTCACAAGGCAAGGTTAATGGGTCCGAAGGGAAATCAGCTCACAGAGGCGCTAACACAGTGGTTTTCCACCTCATTGGCTCCTGAGGTCTAAAATGTGTGTGTGTCTGTGTGTGTATGTGTCTGTGTGTGTGTCTCTCTGTGTCTGTGTGTGTGTCTGTGTGTGTGTCTGTGTGTGTGTGTGTGTGTGTGTCTGTGTGTGTCTCTGTGTGTGTCTCTGTGTGTGTGTGTGTGTCTCTGTGTGTGTGTGTGTGTGCGTGCGTGCGTGCGTGTGTCTCTCTCTGTGTGTGTGTGTGTCTGTGTGTGTCTCTGTGTGTGTGTGTGTCTCTGTGTGTGTGTGTGTGCGTGCGTGGCGTGTCTCCTTGGTCCTCCAGAGTCACGTGACAGCAGGCGACCAGCTGGTCCACAGTGCCTTCCTCCAGAGCCTGGCGTCTCTGACGGTGGGCTTGTCTCTGGAGCAGCACCTGTGTCGTGCCCCCCGCGCCCCCCACCACGCCAGCGCCGACACACACTCCTGCCCCAGCGAGTGGAGCTGGCTAGCCACCTTTGCCGCCACCGTCAAAAGCGCAGAGGCGATTGCCAGAGGAACAGTCTTCCCAGAATCCTTCACTGTCCCCGAGTTCCAGCAAGCGGGGGCTGCCGAGATCTCCAAACCCCTGGTGAGGTCGCGGACACGCACACACGCACACACACGCACACACACACACACCCCTTTATGGAATGGAACAGCCCAAAAATGTTTTTCTCACAAATGAAATCTTTGAAATGTTTTGCCTTTCTAGTTTTTGGCACCATTCTTAAACTCTACTGATGTTCTTGGATGGATGATGTTGAAGAAGTTGACGTGTCTCCCTCTTTCTTTCTCTCAGGACAACAGCAAATGGACTTTCATGATGGATGAACAGCTCATGTCGTGGGCCACCACCAAGCCTGAGGTAAGACTGTCTGTCTGTAAGCCTGTCTGTCTGTAAGCCTGTCTGTCTGTCTGTAAGCCTGTCTGTCTGTCTGTCTGTAAGCCTGTCTCTGTCTGTCTGTAAGCCTGTCTGTCTGGTAGTCAGTCTGTAAGCCTGTCCGTCCGTCTGTCTGTCTGTAAGCCTGTCCGACCGTCTGTCTGTCTGTCTGTAAGCCTGTCTGTAAGCCTGTCCGTCCGTCTGTCTGTCTGTCTGTCTGTAAGCCATATCTCCTCTCTCAGTCATGTCCTGTCACACAATGATCTAAAAACCTTGGCTAGTGCATCAAGCGTGTGAAAACTACACCCAACCGATCAATGCGAGCCGATGTTGAAAATACGCCAGTTGCCTGGGAAAACTGCAGCCCCACCCGAGTCCAGCACACATTACTGCTAACATGTTGCCATTGTTCAGTTTCGTAATAAATTATCATGTGGGCCTTTTCCAAAGACCTCTGTAATGACCTAACGTCTGACGGGACCGTAATAGTTTTCCTGTAAGTAATCATTTATGTTGTGTAAGGGTGTTGGATAAGCTGTGTGTCTAACCTCTGACTGTACTGTGCAGGACTGGCAGCAAGGGGGCAAGAGCGAGGTGTTTCTGTGGGGCAACGGGCGCCACGGGCAACTGGCAGACGCGGGCACCAACCTCATGGTGCCCACCCTGGCTCCCTGTCTGTGCCAGACACAACAGGTACTGTACTACAGTCTCTTCATAATGTGTCTCGTCTTAAAGCCACAATTCGCAACTTTCGCCCCGTCAATTGGAATTGACAAACGGAATGAAAGTTACAGCTTGTGGCTTTAAGTGAAGAATTTCGGAGCACTCACCACCTGGAGTGCCAAGCGTTTTACGTGGTGTTTACCTAGCAACAAGACTTTGATTGACTACAAAATGAAGCATCATCATTTATGCGTTTTGGGTGAATAATGTCACCCATGGCACTCCTAGAATGTCGCCAAACTAAATGAGTTAAAGCCACACCTAGCAACTTTTGCCTTGACAATTGTTTTTCCGGAACAGTCTGAGGCAGCGCTTGAAGACAGCCACGGAATGAAAGTTACGGCTTGTGGCTCTGAGTGACTTCAACGATTGCTAGTTTTGCAGTGTTTTTCGACAACTCCTCCTCATGTGCCCTCCTCAGGTTGTGTGTGGGCAGAACTGTACGTTCCTGGTGCAGGCCAACGGGACGGTGCTGGCCGTGGGCGAGGGAAGCTACGGGAGGCTGGGCCAGGGCAACTCTGACGACCTCTACGCCCCCACCGTCATCTCAGCTCTGCAAGGTAACCCCGGCCTGCTGGTGGTCAATACAATGAGGAGGATGTGTTTGAAGTGTGCCAGCATAACATGGAATAGAATATTGATTGTATTAATCCTTAAGGGTTTGAGAAAAGTTTGCCCACCTCAGCTGGCTTTGGTTTCTCAGAGTGAATAAATAAACTTCGCTTAAGAAGAATGTCAAGCACACTTTCTGGCTTTCTGGCTCCTTCACATTTATGTGGGAAGATACCGACGGTTCAGTCAACAGACCTTCATCAGAGTGTTTTCAATTGATCCCCAAGGGGAAATGTACAAATAAACGAATGCATTAATAAGACTTCGGTGATATGCTATGAAAGTGCACAAGTCATGAAGTACAAGATGTAAACAAAACTGGAGCTAGCTCCTCACAAGATGGCTCCAGTTATGTTTATATTTCGTGCAGTTCGAAAATCGGTTGTCGATCCCGTTTCACGTCTGTCCGAACGCCACCGTATGATTGTCCCCCGCTTGACCTCTGACCCCTTGACGCTCCGGCAGGCTACGTGGTGACCCAGCTGGTGACGTCGTGCGGCTCGGACGGCCACTCCCTGGCGCTGACGGAGACGGGAGAGGTGTTCAGCTGGGGAGACGGCGACTACGGCAAGCTGGGCCACGGGAACAGCGAGAGACAGAGGAGGCCCAAACAAATAGAGGCCCTGCAAGGGGAGGAGGTGGTGCAGGTGAGGGAACAGCAGAGACAGATAGAGGCCCTGCAAGGGGAGGAGGTGGTGCAGGGAAGGGAACAGCAGAGAGATAGATAGAGGCCCTGCAAGGGGAGGAGGTGGTACAGGTGAGAGAACAGCAGAGACAGATAGAGGCCCTGCAAGGGGAGGAGGTGGTACAGGTGAGGGAACAGCAGAGACAGATAGAGGTCCTGCAAGGGGAGGAGGTGGTGCAGGTGAGGGAACAGCACAGAGACAGATAGAGGCCCTGCAAGGGGAGGAGGTGGTGCAGGTGAGGGAACAGCACAGAGACAGATAGAGGCCCTGCAAGGGGAGGAGGTGGTACAGGGAAGGGCCCAGTGAGGCTGGTGGAGGTAGATGGATATAAGGAATGGTATCAAACCCACGAGTTCGATCCCATTCCTAATTCCATTCCATGCATTACAATGAGCCCTGTCCTCCGATTTCTACCTCCACCAGCCTCCCCTGTCTCCTAGGTTACGCCCAACATCACTGGGAGGTTATGGCTGTCCTAGATATTACATAAGTACTAGTAGTGAAGTAGAGTACAAGTTTGGTTATGCATGAGTGCCCTTAGGCCTGTTCTGCTTCAAAAGTGTTCCAAATCTGGAGTGCCACCATTTATTATTTTTCGTGTGCACCCTGTTCCTGTTCCTACCGAGGATTCTTTGTGACTTAGGTATTGGCTTTATTGATGGTGCATCATTTCTCTTATTTATTTATTTTTAACTTATTTTAATTCTGTTCCCCCGTCACATGGAAGCTTGCCTGTGGGTTCAAGCACTCGGCCGTGGTCACGGCAGACGGAAAGCTCTTCACCTTCGGTAGCGGAGACTCTGGCCGACTGGGTCAAAGGTCAACCTCCAACAAGATGCTCCCCGAAAGAGTGGTCGCGTTGGAGGGGTATCACATAAGCCAGGTACGGTAAAGAGTCGGTGGTAACTGGTTAAGATGACCGTAGTTCGGATGGTCAGTTAGCGCCGCTTAAGATTCGGTTCAAGGCCAGACACTCTATTAAAGGGCCAGCCCACTAAAATATCAACGTTTGAGAGAGGTTTTTGGATTTATAGCTGATGGCACGGGATGGGGTCTCATTGACACTTGACCGCTTTTTTAGGTCTGAACATTTTGCACAAATTACTATAATATATATATTTATATGTGTATGTTGTGTGTTTTTTTTTTAAGTGAACCGTCCCTTTAATGCCCTTCTCCCCGTTGTGTGCAGGTTTCCTGTGGCATCAACCACACTCTGGTGCTGTCCTCTGATGGGATGAGTGTCTGGGCGTTTGGGGACGGGGACTACGGCAAACTAGGAACAGGTCCCTGCACTGTCAAGTGTTACCCTCAGGTACAACACTCCTCTGATGTATTTACTGTACACTATCACAATGCTAGACATATCTATGTTTTTACTTGTTTTGTATATATTTTATATGCTATTCATATACAGTACCTTCGTAAAGTATTCAGATGCCTTCACTTTTTCTACATTTTGTTGTTATAGACTCAACTTAAAATGGATTAAATTAAAAGAATGTGCCATCAATCCACACACAATATCCCAGAATGACAAAGCGAAAACAGGTTTTTAGAAATTGTAATATTTGATGTACCATATTCATATGGTGTATGTTTTTAACAGAAAGTGGAGCAGCTCTGTAACAAGGGAGTGAAGAAGGTTGGATGTGGGACTCAGTTCTCTGTTGTCCTGGGCAACGATGGACATGTTTACACCTTTGGACAAGGTATGCCAACGTTCATATAACAGGGGAATAGCACAACGACACATTAGACTCCACTACTATGGAACATACACTACTTCAGGCTTATACACACTAGAATGAGGTAGAACTTACCTCAGGATCACACACTAGTATGAGGTAGAACTTACCTCAGGCTTATACACACTAGTATGAGATAGAACGTACCTCAGGCTACCACACTAGTATGAGGTAGAACTACCGTTGTTAGACAGTTGTGTAATTCTTCCGCAGCGGCACGTCTTACGTCGAGAGGCGTTTATTGATCACACAGAGTTGATGATGTTACCGGCTAGCATGGTCCTTCCTCTCTCCCTGACTCTGAGATTCTCCCTGTCCCAACTCACCCCAGAGACTCTTGGATTGTGACCTTGAGGACAAGGTCCCGGGTTGCTATGGTAACCAATCCCCTGACCCCTGTCCCCCCCTAGTATCTGATGTTTTCAGAACATCTACTCCGCGTCGTACTAGGTGGAAGGGGCGGAGGCGGGGAGGCTAGAACACACATAGAGTATTCTACAATTCCAACCCAGTCCCTGCCTTTACAGTTGATTTGTTTTGTTGAGAATGGGCTGGAGAAGAAGATGCATCTCAGCATCTCAGCTTTTTATGAATCTAGACTTATTTTAATCGATATTCGACACAGACATGACTAATCAAAATAGATCCAGCATTATTAAATGCTACAGCAACAAACAGCTACAAATATTGCTACCAATGTTCATGTCATTCTTTGTCAAATTAAAACAGTGTCCTATCACGCGTTAAAGACCCTGTTGCAAGCCGTCCAATCGCACCTTCACCCCCCAACCCCCCCCCCCCCCCCCGTCTGTCTGTCTCCCTCCGTTTCCCCTCAGAGCGTTTGATTGGCCTGCCAGACTCCATGCTGAAGAACCACAACCGTCCCCAGGCGGTGCCGGCGCTGGAGGGAGTGTTTGTGGAGGACATCGCCGTGGGCTGTGAGCACGTCCTGGCTCTCTCCTCCACCGGAGATGTTTACGCCTGGGGCTGCAACTGTGAGGGACAGGTAGGAAGAGGAACACTGACTTAGTATTCCTACAGCTCTTACAGAGATGGATGAAGTGCCACTGCTTAGAATTCACCTCCGGAGAATGGCGCTCTGGGGTTTAAGATGCCAAACTTCTAAGTCTTGAAAAGAGGGGTTCACTCAGAAAATCAGAGCTCTGTGATCAATCATACCTTCATCCCGGTCGATACACAGAGACACTTTTCTAAGTCCTTATCTCGGTTATCTAGCAACTTGTACTCCCAACATTTTCCCAAATCAAATGAAAGTGAATCGGGTCCGCTGTTAAAACCTTAAATTGCCCGAGACCAACATCTAGTGCAACTTCCCCCTGCTCCCTCTCAGAATGGTGTTTTTTTATTTTCCACTGAAGTGTGTGTGTGTGTGTGTGTGTGTGTGTGTGTGTGTGTGTGTGTGTGTGTGTGTGTGTGTGTGTGTGTGTGTGTGTGTGTGTGTGTGTGTGTGTGTGTGTGTGTGTGTGTGTGTGTGTGTGTGTGTGTGTGTGTGTGTGTGTGTTGTATCCCAGCTGGGCCTGGCCCACTCCAGCCCAGTGAAGGAGCCCACCCTGGTCACAGCTCTCCAGGGGAAGAACATCAGACAGATCTCTGCAGGCCGCTGCCACAGCTCCGCCTGGACCACCCCCTCTGCCACTGCTAAAGCCTCCGGTACACACACACACACACACACATGCGCTGTGGGCATACGTAAGTACCACACGCGTGTTTCTTTGCATACACCAGCTTGACAAAAAAACAGTCCTCGTCCCTGGGCTGTTGACCAGTCTGTACCGCTCTGCCCTCCTCCACCACTAACCGTGTGTTGTTCTCCCCCTCCTGCCCCCCCAGGGGCCTGTGGCACCCTCCAGCTGGGCCTGCCCCAGTCTGTCCCTCCCCAGTACAACGCCCTGAAGGACTGCAGCCCTGACGTCCTCAACACCCGCCTCCGGGTGCTCTACCACTTTTCTGACCTCATGTACAAGTCCTGGAGGCTCCTCAACCTGGACCCTCGGAACCAGGTAACCATGATCCCCATAGAACCCTAACCCACTGTTTCCATTCAGTTAGGGTTAGGGGTTAGGATGGATGTGATGAACTGTGACAGTAAGACGCTGCATACAAAATCTCCACCCTCCTCCTGAAGTGTGCACTTCGGCACTAAATGGATTTAAAAGTGTAGTATCGGTGTAAGCATGGGCCTTTAACACCTACCCATTCCCCCTTTTCAAATCCATAAGGGTGAGTGCACACTTTACACAAGTGCACACTTCAGGAAATGCAAATGGGGAATTGGGATGTCGTGGCGAGAACGAGTGGCACGGTTGTACCGTTTTCCTCCTCCCCCGCAGGTGTCGGCGTCGCGCTACAGCTCGGGGACGGCGGCCATCGTCCAGGGCCAGCTGAGGGGCCTCCTGTCCCCCAAGGTCAACACCCTGCCCCTGGTACGCTCCATCGGCAGGACCATGACCCAGGGGAAGACCTACGGCCCACAGATCACCGTCAAGAGGATTTCCACCAGGTACACACACACGACACACGCCATGCACAGACGCGCGCACACACACTCACACACTCTCACATACCTTACCTGTCAGACATGATGTATCTTCCACACCTGGCTCCAGAGGATACGATTATTTAGGTACGTTTGATTTAAGCTGTTTTTGCAATTGTTTCGGGGACCACTAAGGCGATTCCATTGCACCAGGCAAGTGAAATCAAGTGCACCTCAAATATCCTCTGATCTCTTTTGCCTTTGGATGAGTGATGATGATAAAAAAAAAAAAAACATTTAAAGTAAACGCTGTCCTCCGAACCCACAGGGGGCGCTCCAGCAAGCCCATCTTCGTGCAGATCGCCAAGCAGGTGGTGGGGCTGAACCCTCTGGAGCTGCGGCTGCCGTCACGGGCCTGGAAGGTCAAGCTGGTGGGCGAGGGGGCGGATGACGCCGGAGGAGTGTTTGACGATACCATCACTGAGATGTGCCAGGTGAGTCAGAGGATGAGTCGGAGCTTCGCAGGAGTCTAGACAGGCCCCCGCAGGAACAGAAACACAGTGGTGCTCTGTATACAGTCCTAATGGGAGATGACTGGCGCTGTGTGATGATGTGCCCCTACGTGATCTCTCTCTCTGTGTCACTCTCTGTGTGCGTGTCTCTCTCTCTCTCTCTCTCTCTCTCTCTCTCCTCTTCTTTCTCTCTCCCTCCTCTTCTTTCTCTCTCTCTCTCTCCCTACTCTTCTTTCTCTCTCTCCCTGTCTCTCTCTCTCTCTCTCTCTCTCTCTCTCTCCCTGTCTCTCTCTCTCTCTCTCTCTCTCTCCCTCCTCTTCTTTCTCTCTCTCTATCTCTCCCTCCTCTTCTTTCTCACTCTGTCTCTCTGTCTCTCTGTCTCTCTCTCTCTCTCTCTCTCTCCCTGTCTCTCTCTCTCTATTTCTCCCTCCTTTTCTCTTTCTCTCTCTCTCCCTCCCTTCCTCCCTGTCTCTCTCTCCCCTCAGGAGTTGCAGTCTGGTGTGGTAGACCTCCTCATTCACACCCCTAACAGCTCCACAGATGTGGGCAGTAACACTGACAGGTACTGTATACGGTTCACTCCCCAAAGCTCTCCGTTTCTATTGTGGAACTAATCGAATGGAACCAGTCATTTCCTTGAAATTACTCTGGATAAGTGCGTCTTAAAAAAAAGTAATAAAAAAAAGGTTTTTGAGGATTGTGTGAACCAAAACAAGAGGCCAGTTGTATGCCTCCCAGGTGTTTTTATTGTGCCTCTGCCAACTGCCTCTCTCTCCCACACTCCATCCCTCCATCCCTCCCTCCGTCACTCAACCCCTTGTCTACACAACCCCCATCCCTACTCCCATACCTCCCTCCCTCCACCAATCCCTCCATCCCTCCTCCCATACCTCCCTCCCTCCCTCCATCCCTCCCCCCCAAAAAACCCTGACGGCAGATTCCTGCTGAACCCCACGGCCGCCTCTGAGGAGCATATGGTCCAGTTCCGCTTCCTGGGCATCCTGATGGCGGTGGCTGTCCGGACCAAGAAGCCCCTGGACCTGCACCTGGCGCCCTGGGTGTGGAAGCAGCTGTGCTGCATCCCTCTGGGGGGGCCCGACCTGGAGGAAGTGGACCTGCTCACCTACCGCTCCCTGCACAGCATCCTCCACCTGGAAAACAGCGGCATCACAGAGGACAACTTCCCCGTGGTGAGAGATGGAGGGAGGGAGGGAGGGAGGGAGGGAGGGAGGGATGGGATGGGGGGGTTGGTGGAGGGATAGATTGAGGCTTTAGCTCAACAGGCTAAGAGACCCTGGTTTCACACTGTCGGTTACGCGCTTTAGCCAATGTACAGAATGACTCGAATCGTCATGAAGCTGCTGTGTTCTGTATGATAACCTCCTTCCCTTCTCTTCTCTCCCCCTGTCTCTCTCCCTCCCTTCGCACCCCCTCTCTCTATTTCTCTCTCCCTCTCCCCATCTCCTCCTCTCACTCCCCTCTCCCCATCTCCTCACCTCTGTCTCTCTCCAGATGATTCCTCTGGACTCGTTCATGGCCCACAGCGCTGACGGCAAGCTGGTGCCCGTGGTGCCAGGCGGGCACCACATCTCCCTGACCTTCGCCAACAGGACCGACTATGTGGAGAGAGCCCTGGACTACCGGCTCCACGAGATGGACAGACAGGTGCCCTAATACCTTTATCACACGTGATGTCATTCATGATGTCACTTGTACTGTTGTCGTATAACTGAACTCATTGGTTTCCTGTCCTGTGCTGTTTACCTGTCTGTTCTCGCCTGTTGTGTTAACCGTCTGTCCTGGCCTCTCCTGTTTACCTGTCTGTCCTGTCCTGTTTACCCGTCTGTCCTCTCCTGTCCTGTCCTGTTTACCTGTCTGTCCTCTCCTGTCCTGTCCTGTTTACCTGTCTGTCCTCTCCTGTTGTGTTAACCGTCTGTCCTCTCCTGTCCTGTTTACCTGTCTGTCCTGTCCTGTTTACCTGTCTTTCCTCTCCTGTTGTGTTGACCGTCTGTCCTGTTCTGTTCTGTCCTGTCCTGTTACTTGTCTGACCTGTCGTCATTGCCCTCTGTGTTGTGCTACCCGTCTGACCCCCCTCACCCCGCCCTCCCGTGTGTGTCCACCAGGTGGCAGCGGTGAGGGACGGCATGTCCTCCATCATCCCCGTGCCCCTGCTCTCCCTCCTGACGGCCCGGCAGCTGGAGCAGCTGGTGTGCGGCCTGCCCGAGGTCTCCGTGGAGATGCTGAAGAAGGTGGTACGCTACCGTGACATCACCGACAGCCACCAGCTGATTGGCTGGCTGTGGCAGAGCCTGGAGGAGTTTGCCAACGAGGAGCGCGTGCTGTTCCTGCGCTTCGTGTCGGGCCGCTCCCGCCTGCCCTCCAACCCCGCCGACATCACGCAGAAGTTCCAGATCATCAAGGTCGACAGGGTAAGCACATTTTTAAATTGTTTTTAAAGTTTTTGGTTAGCTCCCTTAATTCCAAACCTAGCTAGGATGGGTGTAAGGAATACGGGTGAACTTTCCGTTTGTCAGAGGGCGAAATGGAGCTGCTGCTATGTTGCTTTCACTCATCTCAATTCTCTCAGATGTACACATGGGGAGGAGGGGGGGGGGGGGAGGGGGGGTAGTACTGTACTGTAGGTAGGGGCTAGGGGTTGGTGTGGGATTCAGCTACAACCACGGCTAATTGTAGCTAAAAGAACAGGTGAAGAAAGTTCAAAGACATGACCCACACTGTACGTCAGTGTACAACAGATGCCAGGAAAGAAACATTGTACGGGTTCAGAAAACAGTCTTTGTATTTGGGTCAAGCTGGGTCCTCTGCTCTGCCCTGCTGTCCCCACTTCTGGTTCTCGTTAATAAACTGAGAAACCACCCTGAACACCCTGTGTTCCCTTCCCTCCCCTCCCTCCCTCCCTCAGCCCATCAACGGCCTCCCCACGGCCCAGACCTGTTTCTTCCAGTTGCGCCTGCCCCCCTACACCAGCCAGGCCATCCTGTCAGAGCGCCTCCGGTACTCCATCCACAACTGTCCCTCCATCGACATGGACAACTACATGCTGTCTCGCAACACCGAGCCGGCGGACGGGTCCGACACAGAGTACTGATGATGTCACCACACCACACGGACTCGGCCCGACGGACCCAACACAACAGAGTTCTGATGATGTAACGACGATATTCACCAATAAGGCTCCATTACTTGAAAGCACAAGCCAGTCTGTCGTGTCGTTCTTTCTCTGCCTCCTCCTCACCATGTCTTGTTTTGGGCGCAAATAGACCTGCTCTCGCTGCGCTGAATGATTACCCAGGGTGCACTGCAGAGAGCCTCTCCCACTCTCTCTTCTACGCTCGTAAGTCGATTCATTTTGAGTTTTGAAGCTTTTTTTTTTTTCTTTTTTTTTTTTTCCGGTTTTGGAATTTCTCGCTTTGTTTTCTGCATGGTATCAAATATTTCTTATAGACTTGTTTGTTAAAGAAGACCTTTTTTTATGAGCCGGTGCGTGTTCTACTGGGACTGGGATCCGCGCGGGGGCGAAAACCTACCAAAAACATTGCCTTATGTGGCAGCAGGGTTGGAGAACCTTCCTAGAGGAAATGTGACTTTCGTTTGTGCAACTATTGTACTGTATTTATGTAGAGACGATGTGAAGAATCGTAGGTCATTTGTTGGCACCGCTGGCTTCGGCCGACGTAGATGCCATGTTCAAGGCTATGATACTAAGTTCTGGGTGGAGCTAGACAAGCGTTTGCCAGCTTTAAATCTTTTTCTGGTTTTCTTTAAACCGCATCAGACTGCTGGCTGGGAAATGTTACACGTGGTTCATCTGTTAGTAGCTGGATTCAACTTCTACAGATCACAGGCTGCATTCCAAATCGATTTTTTGGCCCCTTGTCAAGTCTGTAGATCTGAAAGGATCGGATAGGTGTGAGCAAAACGGCATCATTTCCACCTTGCCATTCAGAGGCCTAGATGGGGTTGTTGCCATGTTGCGTATGTCTATCCAGGCCGCTCAGATCTACAGTGGTGCCCAGGGAGTAAGGGCCAAGGGGTCGGTTTGGAATTTAGCCCCCATGGAATTTGGCGTCTGCTGCTGCCTGTGAGTTCATTACGTCATTGATAAGAGTTTCCACTACAATACAAATGACAATGTATCTTGGATGATGAATGTATGTCCATCAATGCCATGCACATTATGCACTCGACAGATTTTTATTTGCCAAAACTGTACTGTACTATGTTGCTGCGTGATGATATGGGTTTGTGTTTTGCAGTTGTGAAAAGTGTAGTGTAACATGCAGTGTTTTTGTTTTTTTCTCCCTAAACGACTTACAGGGATACGATACAGTTTTTGAACACACAGGTCAAGCTGTAGACCGCTGATAGCCGATTTTGAATTTCATGCTTAGTATGCGACTCCTCCTTTTCTAGCAGAGCCTGAATCACTGAAGCATGGACTCTCTCTGAGAAAGACCGGCCCTGCAAGCCTGTCTGTCTAGAGGCAGCAGTCTCCACTCTATGCTGTGGAAAAACTGTACCGCAAGATGTTTCATCTTTTTAAAGGAGCGTTTATCAGGTGTTTCCCTATAAAGAGTTGTGACTTTTGTTTGGAGCTCGGAAGCTGCTGACTCAAAAGACAAGAGATTTTTGGCAGACATGATCTTTATTTAAACAGTGGAATGGGGTGTCATGGTTGTTGTGATGTTTGCACTTTAGGCCTGTATACATTGTTGCTTGAGCAAAGAAAAACATATTAAAGGAGAACTCCGGCATAAAACCCTAATTTGCTATCCTGTTCCTCAAGGATGCTTCTTCTTCTGTATGTTTGTATGTATGTTCATGCCACACGAGTCGTGTGACATGATATTTTGTCCTCCAGATGTAAAACACATAACCTTTAATACCCTTCCTCAGCCATTGGTCACAGGGATGCTAGTGTACAGTAGAGCTACGTCATTTAAATACAGTCTGTGTATACCTTGGAGATAACTAGTGCTCTTAAAGGGGAGGAACCGTTAATGAAGCTGAGAGAAACATCGCTTCTCCGTTGATGTGCTGTGGTGGATTCGTGTGAGCGTTTGATTTTGACTGAGTTATTTTATTTTGGTTGTACTTTACAAAGTGAGGAATGGCATACAAATGTTTTTGTGTTGGGACTGTCCTGTAAGCGAAGGCAGTGTTATCTAAATTAAACCATGTGTTTAAATAAGGACGTCGGTGTGGTTTTCTTTCTATCTCCAGCATCTGATAGCTGATCATCATTTATTAGACTAACCCTCTCAAGGGTATGACAAAATAGTTATCTCACGAAATTGTTATATTCAGTTGTGACAGATGCCAGAGTATATCTACTTAGTCAGTCAGAATCAGTTGAACAGATAGATGTGAAGACTGCAATGCAATGCAAACCACAGTTGACCTGGTGGACGGACTCTGAGGATAAACACAACTGAAGCATATGATGAAATTGCAGTATGTCAGCATGGCTCTGTTGCTGGGGGTTTAAGTGACATGGGCTTGGTTTCAAACAAGGCACACAACATGCTTTATTCAATGCTGTTTTGTTAATAATCTGGATCCTCAGCATTGGTGGGCTAATTAGTGAATAAGTTGCTTCAGAGCATGTTGTGGGGTTATGGGAGGGCCCCCAGAAAATGTTTTGTATTGAATCTAAACGGTGTGAGGGTAACAGACAGAAAGGGAAATGGAAACAACTGTAAGATCAAACGGGGAACGGCATCAACATTTATAATGTATGTAGTGTGTGCAGGGGAGGCTGGTGGAGGCAGATATCGGAGGACAAGCTCATCGTAATGCATGGAATGCAGTGAGGAATGTTTGATACCACACCACATTCTATTTCATGCGTCACAATGAGCCCCGTCCTCCGATCTCTACCTCCACCAGCCTCCCCAGACTGCTTCTGCTGTGAGGATTTCAACATGGTGGTGCTTTTCTCTGCACCCTCAGAACATCGGCCTCCAACCTCCCGGCGATAGGCCGGCCTACACTGCAGTCATGTTGCAGGGGCGTCTGTTATCTCTTCCTGGAATCCAGAAAACAAAGACATCTGACAGATCTGGCGCCCTGCACCTTGCTTATTTGTTTGCCTCCAGGCGTTTTGACTTCTCGTGGTACAACCTGAAGGCCCAGCTATACCTCATTATTTTGAGTTTCTCATTGTGTTCTTGGCAGAGCTGTATCGTAAAAGACACGATGGATCCTCAAGGTGAGATCAAGCTCCTGTCGTCTCTTAAAGGCTCACGGGGAGACAGACAAATGAGGAAAATGCATCACTGTAAAAAAGACACCTGTCTGTTGATACATACATAATGTGTAAAAGAAGCCAAGCCAATGTCAACATCGCCCCCGTTTCCCGATCGCCAACAGTATTATACTCCCTGGTTTAGTCACCACACCACACCACCGACTGCACTAAGAATGTTTGTCAGTTGATAAATGTATTGTGAGACACAGACGATCTCGTCTGTGTTGTGAGAAGCAGGTGTGTCTGTCCGAAGGGTTTAATGCAACGCCGCAGTGCCCATATTCAGTGGAGCGCCATGCATTGCATATGGAATGTTCCTGACCGTTGGACTGCTGCTCTTAGTTCTTTCTGCCCCTGAGTTGCAATCATTTTGATGCATAGTGCTTGGCAGCGGGCCAATGGGGGGTGGGGGGGGGGGAAGTGATGGAGATTATGGGTATCCTTGACTCGCTGCTCTGAATTTTAGGAAGGGACAGCTAGGACTGTTTGAGGTAATGTTGCTGTGATGTTAGCTGAGGTAATGTTGCTGTGATGTTAGCTGAGGTAATGTTGTTAGCTGAGGTAATGTTTCTGTGATGTTAGCTGAGGTAATGTTGCTGTGATGTTTGATACACAGTCCATCACAATGGCCGAGACTTACAGAACAGAGAGGAGCGGGTTTGTTTGATACGAATTATGGCATCAAGGTTTCAGGTAATTTAATTGAACGTTTCAATGTTTAGAAATCGTGTAGGTTTCGGTGTCTTGTTTAAAGTCAGTGTGCTGTTGGTAGCTTGTATATTTTGCTGTGACTGCCAATGGCCCCTGGTCCGAGCATTGATTACTTTATCTAATGATGACTGATGGATAGGTGATTCACTTCCTTAAACAAATGTATTTGTTGTAAGTCGCTTTGGATAAAGGCGTCTGATAAATGCCATCCATGGAAATGTAGCCGTAATTCGATCCACCTGACTCGGATCCACCTGCTGTTCTTCTGAATCAGCACCGCTGAGGGTGTGTCTGGGACTGAGTCTGGTCCCTTGAGGAAAGTGAGAGGTGTGTCACCGCGTGACCTTATTCCCCATCTGGTTGCTGCGTGCAGGAGGCGCTTTCTGCACAATTCACCCTGGAGTCAGCAGCACTACCGCCACAGCTGGGAGACGAGAGGCTTCATCATCATAAGGCCCTCAGTATAAATAGCACCATCCATCTATCACCGTAATTGGAACACATATTTAGAAAAGGACAAGGATTTGGTTTTGTGAAATGTTTTTTTTCTGAATTACTGGCTACTGTCCTGAGACCCTGGGACATACAGCGCCTTCAGGAAGTATTCAGACCCCGTCACTTTGTCCACATTTTGTTGTGTTATTGACTCAATTTAAAATGGATTCAATAAAAAGAATTTGCCGTCAATCCACACACAATACCCCAGAATGACAAAGCGAAAACACGTTTTTAGAGATTTCAGTAAATTTATTAAAATTGAAATACAGAAATGCCTCATGTATATAAGTAGCCAGACCCTTTGCTATGACACTCTTAAAATGAGCTAAAATGCAAAAATGTCATCAACAAATCACTCAGTAAGTTGAATTGAGTCCATGTTAATGCAAGGATAATAGTTTTTATAGTTTTTTATAGGGTCTCTGATTTGCATAGGAATCAATTACACACGGTGTAGATTAGGATGTCACTACCAACTCAGCAAACTTCATAATTTTCTCTTGATCCTGACAAACTCCCCAGTCCCTGCCAGTGACAAACATACCCAGAACTTGATGCAGCACCACTGTTCTTCACATGAGAGATGGTGCGGAAACTGCATTGCATGTGCTGGATTTGCACAAAACTTAATGCTTTGTATTAAAAACCAAATAAATACATTTTCAGCCACTTTCTTTGCTGTATCACTTGAATTCATTGTTGCAAACACAATATGGATATGACAGAGAGAATTTTCCATTAAGGGATTCTTTTTGGCCACTTGGTTATGGACCAATTTTGTAGAGTGCCTGAGATGATGATGTCCCATCGACTGTGCTTTTTCCTCTCCACCATTCAAAAAAGTCTTTTGTTCCTCTCCATTTGCTCAGTTTGTAATGACAACCTGATCCACACAGTGTGTAATTGATTCCTATGCAAAAGATTTGCATATTGTTTTTAGAAATATTTTTTTCTGAATTAGGAGTGCCTCGGCTGCTGTCCTGAGGTCCTGGGACATATGTGCATGAAAACGTGTACACACGCACACACACACACACACACACACACACACACACACACATATTATTGGTCTCACGCTCTCTCTTTCTCTCTCTCTCTGGTAGACATAATGTGTGTGTGTGTGTGTGTGTGTGTGTGTGCGTGCGCATGTGTGTGTGTGTGTAACTGTGGATCAGGCTCACTCTATGGAGGTGCAGAGTTCATTGCCCCTGCCTCTGAGATAATGCGGGGTTTAAGCCTAATCCGCACGAAAGGTTGTGCAACAGACTGAGGGAAGACTGGCCCAAGCAGCAGATGATCATCTACAGATTACAACTGGGCCTGCAGCTGTGGTAGCCTACCCATCCCCTCCCCTCCCCTCCCCTTCATCCTCCATTCACCCAAACACAGCCATGGCGTTATACAACTGAAGGATACAGTACATTTGGGACTTTTTTCCCCCCGTCCGATTTGTGGGAGGGCCAAAAGAGGATCAGAATGATGAAGGAGAGACCCGAGGGGAGCTTTGATCTGTCTCTCTCCGGTTTCAAGCACTCACATTACCTTCCTGCACCCAAGTGCACTTTATTACTTTCCATTCCGTGCTCGACGGAGGAGACCTCACAACACAGCTAGCTTAACATCCTTCACCCAGTACCTATGTGAACCGTTTAACATGAGCAAAGCTTTGAGATTGATATTTCATAAAGAGGAATGTATTATTTAGCCAGAGTTGTTTATCGCTTAAAGCCAAAGCCTGACCTTCATGTCAGGGTGCAGATTGCGCCCCACCCCCCCCGAAAAGTTATTAAATGTCACTGATCCAAGATTGAAAGTGTTGAGTCTTTGACTGTTGACTGACTGTGACACTGGTTTGATTTGAAAGCCCAAACTGTATGAATAATTCAGGTGTGGAGGGACTCCCAGCATAAACGATTAACATGCCTGTTCTTTCTACGGCCACTGGGGGGCAGTGTGGTTATTGCGTCTAGATTCACTGTCTGTGTCACAGAACAAGGTTGGAGGCAGTCGAGCAGAGCGTTCTCCATCCAGGGAGCACAGGACGCATTTCTCTGCTGCTCAGATCATGACAGAGTGACGCGGCAGGTTGGTTAGCTAATCCCAGGGGATTCACTGACCGTATACGTACGCAGACAGAACATGGCATACTGTCTCTCTCACACACACACACACACACACACACACACACACACACACACACACACACACCTCTCTCCCTTAGAGTTAATTATGCAGGTGACTGACAGGCACATTGACCTCTGACATCTCTGGTTTTCTCTGTCAGCTCATTTGACCTTGTGAAGCTGCCATTGATGACAACAAACCACACACTGTATCCCAATTTTAAAAAGAAAGAGAGTTATTAAAAACATGTACATATTCACAATAAATAGTCATACTTTCAACTTTGAGTTGTTCCAGTCCTGGAAACCTCTTAACCTCTTATCAACAAACAAAATTCAAAAAGGCCCTGGTTTCTTCCCTCGGTCTTTCCCATGTCAGGCTGCCTGGATCTCTTCTCACCCCTCCACTGAACATGTAAGCAAGTTAATGCAGCGTCCCCCCCCCCTCCCCTCCCCCCCTCCCCATCTCCTCAATAATGATTTTTCACACCCTGGATCGTTGGAACTCTGGCAGACTGTTTATCTCCAGCTCGTCTTCCTCCAGCTGTTCGATAGTTTGGTGACGGGGGATTGGGCTTCCTCATATCCATATCTCAGAGCTCTGCACAGAGTTTGAGGGCCTTGAAATGTATGATGCAGTAAGCTGCTATGCACACAGGGAAGGATTAAACGGACAACGGTCTTCGTTTAGAAAATGCTGATATAAGCTGATTTTGACAGCTGCTACATGGGGTAAACATGCACGTACTGTACAGCGCTGTACTTACTAGGGTATGAATAAGACCTTGTAAATGCTCAATGTGTAATGAATGCTTAACAATGCTTTAATTGTTAAATGTGATAAATGATCACATATGTGTTAAGGACAGTATGTTAACTACTTAGAAATTGCTTATTAATACTTATTCATGAAAGGGATCGTTAAGTGTAACCTATACCAGAGAGGAATACCTGGCAGACCAACTCACAAATATGCACATACCTGTACCAATGTGTCTGTCTGCAATGGGGAGACTTTTAGATCACCTTAAATCCTTAACTACCTTTTAGATCACCTGAACCGTTTGATCTCTGACTGTTGAGCTGATTTATTAGTAGCCTACGGTAGAACCGGGACAAGCCGTCTCAGGCTGATGTAGTCAAACCCTGAGTGCGTGTCCTCTGGATGGAATCAGAAACTTTCCATCTGAGATGGAATCTCCCTCCTCCTGTGTGGCACACACACTGCACATGATCACATGATCCCCAGCAGCATGATCAATACAGATGACCTCAGCACACTGTCCTTGAGCCAGCCTCCACACTTTCCCTCCCTCCTTCCTCTCCTCCCTCCCTCCCTCCTTCCTCTCCTCCCTCCCCTCCTCTCCTCCCTCCTCCACTACCAGTTTACCCTGAAGGAAGGCTGCCTCTGTCGCCGCTGCTTCTCCTCCAATCGGACGCCTGCACTCTGCGGCGTGGCCAGCCATTGGGCTGTGTAATGTCCTTCAGAGTCAGACAGTCGGCAGGGTGTGTAGGTAGGGAAGGAGGAGAGGCGCACACAACGGTGGGGGTGGAGGTTCCACAGGGGGATTGAGGGGGGGGGGCGGTGGGGGGGCGGTTGTGCTGACGGAGTGCTAGAAGTTTCTGGAGTGTAACAAGCCTGTCACTGAGACAGTGATGCTGTCTTATCATGACAGCGGCTCTGATCAACACTCAGGCAAGAAGCGAGGCTGAGAGGTTCCTATTGGACACGGAGGGTGTCGGTGTCCCTGTCGCTGGGAGCCAACGCCTCTCGTCTTCCTGGGTGTGGGTCAGCTGATACACGGGGCCTCTAGCAGATGGCAGGACCGTGGGAATCCTTAGGAAGAATGCCAACGAAGAGAGAAAGGTTCTGTTTATCTGTGTTTGTGCAAACAGGCTCATCCAAATAACGTGAACTTTGAAACTAAACTGTGAGCTGACAGTTTGACATGACATGTCAGGGACTGATAAGGGACTGAGTAGCATTGACCTATAGCATGCTTATGTCTCCACAAGGTAAAGTGACCTAAATGTGAACTGTTTGTCCATTGGTAACGGGGCTGATGTAAAAATAAGGAAAATCTGCTAAGGATTTAATTTATGTACTGAACTAAACCTCTAATCCCTCCCCTCCCTCCCTCCCTCCCTCTTTCTCTCTCTTCCTCCCACCTTTCTTTCCTCCATCTCTCTCTTCCTATCTCCTTCCCACCCACCTCCCCCCCCCCCCTCCCTCCTTCCCTCCCCCCCCTCCCTGGGCGACAGTTGGTACGGTCCTTTGATCAGGACCACCGGGTGATGCTGATACGACTCATCATCATTTCGATTAGTTCTGAGGCATTAGCCAGAATTGGCCCACAGTACCTGTGAATGTGTGGGTCTGTGGAGGTGCATGCACCACCATGCACCACTACATCGGGGATTATTGTTTAGCAGGAAAACCATTATCACATCCCCTTATTCTCCACAGCTGGCGCTGGTTTATTTGAATTCCTGCAAAGAAAAGCTTTATTGATTCTCTCTCTCTCTCTCTCTCTCTCCCACAGCTATTAGTTTAAGATGAAATTGCGTTTGGTTTTATCTGTGAACTTGCCGGCGGAGTTCATCTCCTCTGTTTGTCATCGAGCGACTACTGCTCCGAGTAGTAAGCCGACAACCTAACAGTCCACTGGGCTCCAGATAAAGTATTAGTTATATATATGCTTTGATGTGTGTGTGTGTGTGTGTGTGTGTGTGTGTAGTCTAGTAACACTCTACTACTGAGTTCAGTTGGTGGGGACTGAACACAGACTTGAGCTGTTTCCATCAGGGGCTCTGCTTGCTTGTCTGTTCAGACTGCTCTTACTGGGAGTGGCTCTCTGCCTGTGAAGGCTATCCTTTCCTCTGTGTGCTCAGCTGCAGCGGTGTGGCCGCCAGGGTGTGTAGTGTAGCTGCAGCGGTGTGGCCGCCAGGGTGTGTAGTGTAGCTGCAGCGGTGTGGCCGCCAGGGTGTGTAGTGTAGCTGCAGCGGTGTGGCCGCCAGGGTGTGTAGTGTAGCTGCAGCGGTGTGGCCGCCAGGGTGTGTAGTGTAGCTGTAGCGGTGTGGCCGCCAGGGTGTGTAGTGTAGCTGTAGCTGCAGCGGTGTGGCCGCCAGGGTGTGTAGTGTAGCTGCAGCGGTGTGGCCGCCAGGGTGTGTAGTGTAGCTGTAGCGGTGTGGCCGCCAGGGTGTGTAGTGTAGCTGTAGCTGCAGCGGTGTGGCCGCCAGGGTGTGTAGTGTAGCTGTAGCGGTGTGATGTGGCCGCCAGGGTGTGTAGTGTAGCTGTAGCGGTGTGGCCGCCAGGGTGTGTAGTGTAGCTGTAGCGGTGTGGCCGCCAGGGTGTGTAGTGTAGCTGTAGCGGTGTGGTGTGGCCGCCAGGGTGTGTAGTGTAGCTGTAGCGGTGTGGCCGCCAGGGTGTGTAGTGTAGCTGTAGCGGTGTGGCCGCCAGGGTGTGTAGTGTAGCTGTAGCTGCAGCGGTGTGGCCGCCAGGGTGTGTAGTGTAGCTGTAGCGGTGTGATGTGGCCGCCAGGGTGTGTAGTGTAGCTGTAGCGGTGTGGCCGCCAGGGTGTGTAGTGTAGCTGTAGCGGTGTGGCCGCCAGGGTGTGTAGTGTAGCTGTAGCGGTGTGGTGTGGCCGCCAGGGTGTGTAGTGTAGCTGCAGCGGTGTGGCCGCCAGGGTGTGTAGTGTAGCTGCAGCGGTGTGGCCGCCAGGGTGTGTAGTGTAGCTGTAGCTGCAGCGGTGTGGCCACCAGGGTGTGTAGTGTAGCTGCAGCGGTGTGGTGTGGCCGCCAGGGTGTGTAGTGTAGCTGTAGCGGTGTGGCCGCCAGGGTGTGTAGTGTAGCTGTAGCAGTGTGGCCGCCAGGGTGTGTAGTGTAGCTGTAGCAGTGTGGCCGCCAGGGTGTTTAGTGTGTATTTGTGGGACTGCAGCCGTCCCCGGGGAGCCTGGGCTGCAGGCGGCAGAGCTGCGTTCTCTGTGTACCCATCCGTGTGTTTGGCCTTGCAGCGGGAGGCCTCAGTGGAGGCTGAGTGCCTGCCAGTCAACCCAGCCTTGCCCGACTCGGCCCAGCCCAGTCCAGACCAGCCCAGACCAGCCCAGACCAGCCCAGCGCTCTCAATCCAGCCCAGTCCAGTCCACCCAGCCTAGCCCAGTGCTCTTAATCCAGCCTAGCCCGGTTCGGACCGGCTCGGTCTCCCAGGATCGCCTCCCCATCGCACAGCAGCTCCAGGGACTCATAGTCCATCCGTTTGAAAGTCTGCATTGCCAAACAGAGGATCTGGGGAAAGAAGGGAAGAAAAAAAAAAAAACTCTCCTCTCTATGTACTTTAAGTCACTCATCAGTATGGAGGGATTAGGTTTCTGGGTTTAACCACTGATGTGGTGTCTAATTTAGTAGCAGCTCTCAGATTAGGTGGCTCTCTGAGATTGTTATGGTTTGTTATGTTGTGGTTACTCAATGGTGTGAGGCAGATTCTAAAAATGCTCTGTAGACGTCTAGACAGAACAGTTAGTGTCTTTGAAGCACCGAGCGCTGGCCACCGTCAAAAGATTGGACTTGACACCATTCCATTTCTTTGATATTGTAAATAGTCTCTCAAGTGCAGCGTTCTTAGTGTACAAGCCAACTCTGTGGAGCCAGGCGGACTCTGCAGGGGCTATCTATTCTTATGCCTCTAGAAATGGTTTATAAAAACAAAAACACCTGATAAATGTACTTAAATCGAAGCAATTACTGCTACAAACGGCTGTAAAAAAACATCTTTGAAGAGTTCTCTTCAGATTGTGTCCGGCCCTACTTCTGACTGAGCCCCATTGTCATTGTAAACAATGGTCTCCTGCTCTCACACTGCTAGTCCTACCATCCGCTTCCACACATCCTGTCCTGTATGTTGTATGTTTATTAAACCTCCAGACATGAGTGGGTGCCTGTCTTACAGTATGGACGGTAACAGAAACAACCCTTCAGGTAAAGCCAACACAGACACACAGGACTTGTTAGTGTCCCGTTTCAATCAGGTTAAGGGCCTGTTTGTGTGCTGAGGTAATCCCCAGGCACACAGGCAATCTTCCCTCCTCACACAGCCACACTTACTGCACTGCAATGTCACAACCACAACAACCACCATGTCGCTCAAAATGCGCTGCCCTCTGAAATGCACTTACGGTATTCACACAAAGTCATAATCATCGGGCGATGCATGAACTAGCCTCCACATTTGTTTTTTTTGTTTTTTTAAAATATTGTACGGAAACACTTGCAGTGCCCGAGCACGATGAATAAAACATCAAACAGTTATACCATTTAAGTCCAAGGTTGCCAGGTCCTTGGATAGAGCATGAATATGGATAAGATGGAGTTTAGATGAGGGTTACTCTTCCCTCCGACGGTGTGGCCACCGGGCCGCTCCCCTCCCCTCCCCTCACTCCTGTCTGGGGCTGATTATGTAACAATGACGTCCACAGTTGTCGCTGCTTCCATCATTTTTTAATGCATCTTTCAGAAGCTAGGACTAATCAATGATGCACCGGGCTGTGATACTTCAGAATACCTCTGCTTCTCCGTGTCCTGTGGAGGGAAAGAGACCAGGAAATGGATCTAGCCGAGCTATTTTTGTTGCTGGTTGTTGTGGTTGAGGATTATTGTGCTGCAGTGTAAGGCCACTACCTCACTGGCCCTGTTCAGAACTGGACCGCGTACTGTGTGCCGTACATGTATTTTGTTGTTGTCAGATGTTGACAGATGTTTTGCTAGTCTGGTTCACTTAGCTGAAGAAAATATTGTGCCCCAAATAGGTACTCAGGCCAGAAGCGTTCACATCCTGGAAATCTGAAGCCACGCCCCTCTACTGGGGTACTGAAGTCCAGTTTCCATGTTGACCCTCACTACAGACAGCTCACCGTTGGCCACTTTTGAACAACATTCGCAGTTGTTGTTATTTGTATTTTTTAGTTTACAAGGGGGTGTCATTATCAAAATAGTTAGCAGTCATCACCATCAATCACCTGCATCATAGTTAAAAGACGATTGGAACCCCCACTGGAAAGCCCCCTTCCGTACCCCAGTAGGGAGGTGTGGCCCCCTTCCGTACCCCAGTAGGGAGGTGTGGCCCCCTTCCGTACCCCAGTAGGGAAGTGTGGCCCCCTTCCGTACCCCAGTAGGGAGGTGTGGCCCCCTTCCGTACCCCAGTAGGGAGGTGTGGCCCCCTTCCGTACCCCAGTAGGGAGGTGTGGCCCCCTTCCGTACCCCAGTAGGGAGGTGTGGCCACTGTGAAAGCGTCACTCAGTGAGTATCTGTGCTGTTTGCTAGTCTCGTCCACTTAGCTGACAAAAATATTGAGCCCCAAATCCTTCTCCTCCAACTAGTGGTGTCTAAGCCTTGGGAAACTCCTCCCCTGAACCCAGTTACCCCGCCTGCCCCGCCTGCCCCGCCTGCCCCACCTGCCCCACCTGCCCTGCTCAAGTCATTTATTTCAATTTCCAATTGGTTCTTCAAGCATGTATTTTGAACGATCAATTGCTCACCCACAGTTGGGTGCTCTATAGCTGCTCTATAGCCATTCAACATACAAGACCTGGCAACACTCAAAGGTTAAGAGTCTTGGCAAGCAAGACTAACTGTTTGCATAGTAATAAACTAACTATAGAAATAACTAACTATAGGTATCACTAACTATAGAAATAATTAACTATAGGTATCACTAACTATAGAAATAACTAACTATAGGTATCACTAACTATAGAAATAATTAACTATAGGTATCACTAACTATAGAAATAACTAACTATAGGTATAACTAACTATAGAAATAACTAACTATAGGTATAACTAACTATAGAAATAACTAACTATAGGTATAACTACACCTACTTTCCTGTGCTCCGGACATGTGGTTTCATCAAACACCTGTCTATTAGACAAAGGGGTCCTATTCAATCCCAACCACTTAGCTGTCTCTGGCAGAGGCCTGTGTTTGGACTGAGGTCCACATGTCCATATGTTGCATCATTAAACGGTGACACCCATAAGGTCTTAGTGGGAGTAGGTGACTTCACTTGATATTGTTATTATTACATCACAAAGCTCTTTAGCAGGGGGGGGGCTTTCAACTACTGTAACTTTTGAAATGTGGGGAATTGGTTAAAGCAGCTGCACATTTCACTGGTACAATCTAATTAGGGGTTGAGGTGCTCAAGGGTAGACGATGGGAACACACTTGGGATTCGGAGCATGAGAGAGACAATCACCTTGATCACGACACCGGCGTAGTGCCACTGCAGCCAGAAATTGCGTGCGTGCGTGCGTGCGTGTGTGTGTGCGTGCGTGCGTGCGTGCAGTGGAGGTATGGTATGAACATCTAATTATGAAACGGCGTCTGCACATTTGCCGTCAGGTGACCATGAATATTATTAGTTGGTAATTGGCTCACTTCAAGGCTTACCCATCTGTTTCAGAGTGTCTAAAATAAATGAGCTGCAAGGTTATGGTCATGTTATGTAAGTCTTAGAGGAGATGTTCATCTCAGAAAGACAGAATAAAAGGAAAAACTCAAATATAGATGGAAACTCAAATATAGATGGATGGATGGATGGATGGATGGATGGATACATAAGCCTTTATTGATCCCAGAGGGGAAATGAAGGCGTTACAGCAGCTCACATCACAAACAACAACAACAACAAAATAAAGTGACAATAATTATAATAAAAATAAAATAGACATCTGAAACATTATATACAGTAAGAACAGTCCAGTATGGGGCTGGGCCAGTAGCTGAGCATGGCTGGAGGAGTTGGGGGGAGGAGGAGAAGGAGAAGGAGGAGGAGAAGGAGAAGGAGAAGGAGAAGGAGAAGGAGGACGAAGTGGAGAGTCGTTGGTGGAGCTAGGGGGAGGGAGACACTGAGCCCCTCCGAGTCAAACCTGTTGAAGAACTGAGTAGTAAGACGGTGAAAAAGTCATTAAAAAGTTTAGTATCCGTGGTTATTTTGGTTAAATTTCAATGTCGATTTTAACAAACAGTATAAAAACTACTATAAACTCTACTACAGTATAAATAACTAAAAAAAGACGGAGCTGCTGAAACAGGGAGCCAGCTCGACTGACGCCGCCAGTGAGATGATATACAAATATGTTATATATACAAATATAACATATACACATATGTTTTAAGTTATTAATGCCCCTTCTAGAAGACTAGAAATGTAACAGCTGAGTAGATGAAACAAATCCAGCTGAGCCTTATCAGATCAGTGAATGCCGTGTTGGAAATGCACTGCAGTAGAACAAGTAAAACAGACAAACAGCAGCAGTGGTCGTAAGCATTGTAAGAATTATGGCATGCCTAGTAAACAGTTCTCCCATAGATAGGGTAATCTATCACTGTGTGTATTCATTCCTTCCTCCCTGAGTTCTGGAAGCATGGCGCTGACATTGGACAGCTTTGTATACATTCCTGGGCCCACAGTGATCACACAGGGGTTCGTAAATGTCTTATTGTTCTTATCCATGCTTTCCTAACTCTACCAAATCTACTCCACTGCTGACTGGTACAGTATGTTGTCCAAATGTTCTGCAATGCAATTCAATTAAATTCAATAAATATTATCAATCCCTAAGGGGCAATGGCTGTTATACCACAACATGAGGAATAATAATAATAATAATAATAATAATAATAATAATAATAATAATAATAATAATCAATTAATAAAGCTTGCAGAGAAAACTCATGTATGCATCTCTGGGACTGTGGCATTCATAGTGTGTGAAACTGGAATTACTTTATATTGTGTTTGTCTTTAAGCCCTATTTGATCCGTACCTCCCCCCTGACCCTGAGGACTGGCCTCCCATAATAGCAGAGGAACACTAGAGTAGAAAGCTCTTCTGAAATCAGTCAAGGTCAACCCAAGCTGCTCATATTCCCAACATACATCTCATTAAAGTTTCTCTCCTGTTAATACAAAAATAAATTCAAAAAGCATTGTGACTCCT
>NC_139659.1:1714508-1742008 GCF_951799395.1 Argentina silus
CTGCCTGCCTGCACGCACACATAATCCCTAAACATGTACGGAACACTGCTGTTTGGACCGAAGGAATGCGCCAGGACTCCGCTAGGACAATCTTAATCCCAGATTAACATCTGGCGCACAAGGAGTCATGCCGTCTGGCCTATAGTACACCACTATAACAAGATGGAGATCCAGCTGTTAAAGTCAAGCCAGGGGTCAAGGTTATCTTATGGTTGGACTTTGGTGTGGTAGGCACCACAACGGTAGGGATAAATTGTTCAGTTTGAGAGCTCAATGTTCCGTTCTGTCAGTTTCAGGGGAGGCTGGTGAAAGTAGAAATTGGAGGACGGCTCACTGTAATGCATGGAATAGAATGAGGATTGGTATGAACCATGCCAGCCTCCCCTCGTCCGTGTGGCTGAGAGTGTGCAGGAGGTGAGGGGCTTTTGTGGCTGTTCAAGGTAGGAGCTGCAGGGGGCCGACCCAATACGTCACGGTTAAAGCTAATCTTAGTAAACTTTCATATTTTACTCCCACTTCAATCATACTTTGGAACAGTGAATCATTAAAGAAAACTCCTCCAACACTGGGTAATGAAGGGGGGGGGAGTTTATTCAGTTTATTATTGATGAGGTTGCTGTCAGATTCTTGTCATAATTGAGAAGTACATTACTATAGGTTGCCTGCCTGTCTGCCTGCCTGTCTGCCTGTCTGCCTGCCTGTCTGCCTGCCTGTCAGCCTGCCTGCCTGTCTGCCTGCTTGCCTGTCTGCCTGCCTGCCTGTCTGCCTGCCTGTCTGCCTGTCTGCCTGCCTGTCTGCCTGCCTGTCAGCCTGCCTGCCTGTCTGCCTGCCTGCTGTGTACTGTACAATACATCCTGTCACTAATGCAGAGGAAGATGTGTGTGTGTGTGTGTGTGTGTGTGTGTGTGTGTGTGTGTGCGTGCGTGTGCGCGCGCGCATGTGCATGTGTGTGAGTTCATGCATGCTGGCGCATTAGTGTGTACCCCTGTGTGTGAGGGGGCAGGGGGCGGGGGGCAGGGGGCGGGGGGCAGGGGGCGGGGCGGTTGGTGATATGATATGAAACAAGAAGAAACAGAGTTGTCCCATGGGATTATGTTTAATCTGGGTTTAACCATCTCTGGATTATTTATTGTTATGCAGCAGGGCATAACCTCCTCATAGGCCATGACATCGGGGGGAGGAAGCCACCGTCATCCATTTGTCCAGACCGGTTTACGGTTCACTTGCACAGTGAGTGACTCTGGATGAGTCCACAGGCCTTAATATCATTATGAATAACTATGTGATAAGATACAGTTTGTATTACACACATATCGAAATGAACAATCCAGCTGTAGGCTTATATGTAGGTCTACTGGGTAGGGCCTCCCTTTATTAGAACACTATACTAATACTGGGTAGGGCCTCCCTTTATTAGGAACACTATACTAATACTGGGTAGGGCCTCCCTTTATTAGGAACACTATACTAATACTGGGTAGGGCCTCCCTTTATTAGAACACTATACTAATACTGGGTAGGGCCTCCCTTTATTAGGAACACTATACTAATACTGGGTAGGGCCTCCCTTTATTAGAACACTATACTAATACTGGGTAGGGCCTCCCTTTATTAGGAACACTATACTAATACTGGGTAGGGCCTCCCTTTGCTCTCAAAACAGCCTCAATTCTTCGTGGCATTGATTCCACAAGATGTTTGAAACATTCCTTTGAGATTCTGGTCCATAATGTCATGTTTGCATCACGCAATTCCTAGAGATGTTTCAGTGCTCGGTCAGAGTATACACATGGTAGTACTGATCCAGACTACAGAGCAACTAAATGTAAACTGTTGATCTAAGCAGCACACTATAACAGTAAGGTTTAGGTGACTGTTATGTTCTTCCTCAACTAACCAAAAGTGAATCCATTTGGTCTCTTTGGTCAGCCTTTTGTGGGTTTAATGCTAGGGGCCAAGGTGACTCAATTGGATTTGAAAACCCATCTTTTGAAGAGGAATATTTTTCTCTGATCTCATTTCCATCTGGGCAGTGGGTGGTTGTTCACATTCTGAATATATTCAATACATCAATACATTCAAACGACATAGAGGGACCAGAACCAGACCTAACTGGATTAACTTCTCAGACTGTCTTGTAAGGGGGCTCACACACACACACACACACACACACAGAAAGACACACACACACACACACACACACACACACACAGAAAGACACACACACACACACACACACACACACAGAAAGACACACACACACACACACACATGCAATGTTAGTACCATAAGCAGGAGAAGAAAACGAATACTCAAAGCCTAAAAGAATATCATGATTATCAAGGACTTGTGTAACTTTTCCTTGTGTTCAAATAGCATGTCTCAAGTTCAAATCCCTAACCCCATCCCTATCCCAGTGGAAACCCAAGCATCAATCCCTTCCATCTCTGTCTGTTTGCCACCAGCTCGGTCAAAATTATCCTTTGTTGTCAACATGTCTAGAATACAGTAGCCAGTACATAGTGGTAAAGACATCCATATGATACAAACACACATTCATTCATGCTCAAAGATAATATGCAGTACATCTACTCAGATCAGGACAATCCCACAATATTGCAATGTTGTTCTAAGCTTTTCCATGAGATTCATTTGTAATAGTATGGTCCACATGGCTGACTGCTCTGTTGGATTTAAGATGATATAATCCACACAACAGAACACATCATGTGCTGTGATGTAACATCATGTTTTCCCTCCATTTAAATAAACTCTGCTTCAAGGTAAGATCTACGATTTACTGTGAAGTGAATATTACACAAACGATACCACAGAGGATATGGGGCTGACTAATATTGTTGTGAGCTACTGTTATATAAGCTACTGTTCGTAAACTGTTAACATGTTTTTGAGGGGGTAGATATGTGTAGATATGTAACATCATGTTAACATGATTTCCCCGAGGATTGTCAATAACTTCAATGAGATTAATGATCATAACTGCTGCATAAAGTGAAAGATATAATGTGTTGTGGCCTCTGTTACAAAAAAAAATGTGACAATACTGTTTTGCTGTTATGTCAGCCATTTTTCAATAATATACTTCTCCTTAGCATCTTAGTACTTAAGGGACTAGACACCACATCAATAAAGCTAAGGTTCATGAGAAGAAGACGTTTAGTCTTTTGGAAGTGTTCGCCCACATCATTACAGCTACAGTTATTAAAATCAGAGCCATAGGCACACATTAAAACTTACCGTCAAGTAGTATTACTGTAACTGTCGTCAAGCCCATAGGTTCAGACGCCCTGACAGTACAGTATATGTGATTTACCCTGGTGCTCATCTTCTGTTGGGGTGTTATTTCACGTGAGTGACAGGCAGTGGAGACCGGTGGATGGAGAAACCGGCTCATCGTATCGGATGGAGCGGAATAGGGAATGGTATCAGACGTGTGTGTCCACTGGTGACAGGGTCCCCCTCAGTGTAATTACAACGTCCCCCCAGGGAGTGAATAGCACTCCTCCAAAGGTGACACACACACACACACTGTGGATTGGTACGAAATAAATTGATTATCACACTGGCCAATTTAATCAGAACAGTAATTCATCCCTCTTAATAATTGACTTTCCAGTTAACCTTCTAACACCGCGGCCCTTCATCATTTTAATGGGAAAAGTATACACGGAAAAGATTAAAAGCTTTCTCTTCCTGGAGTTAATTGGAAGCTCATTAACGACATAATTAATTATTATTATTTATTTTATTTTGAAGGGTTAAATGACAAGGGCTTTTTGTGTTTCTAACTGACACGGGACAACTGACACGGGACAACTCACACGGGACAACTCACACGGGACAATGTTCAAATAATATGCAGCGTCGTTGTCCAGTAAGAGAGCAGCATTTGATCCGGTTGATGGTGTGGCTCCATCACACGCTTCCCTTTGGAACACAAACGTTTACAGTGCTCATGTTTGGTAAGATGTGAAATGACATGGCAATGGAACTGGAACTGACCTCTGACCTTTGACCTTGAAAATGCACAATTCCAGCAACATATCTCTGACTCACAACATTGGAAGGCATTTCTGGGAACGCATTAGCATTAGCAATAGCATGTTCAGACCGGTTTACGGTGAGAGATGACTGGGCACTGGGGGAGGCGGCCTATGCAGTTATAGGATAATCTGACCTATGACCTTTTAAGTAGACTCTTATGAATGATTCCAAGCCGTGAGTGTGTCATTTCCTAGGCCGGGCTGAAAGAACACCATGTATTAGGTTACCACAGAAAAGCCATTTTTGAAATTCTCATACTGTACATTTTCTTGGTATATATGAAAAAAAGTATCAAGTGATTCTAATATGTACACTCACAGAACACTTTATTAGGAACACTATACTAATACTGGGTAGGGCCTCCCTTTGCTCTCAAAACACCCTCAATTCTTCGTGGCGTTGATTCCACAAGATGTTGTAAACATTCCTTTGAGATTCTGGTCCATGATGACATGATTGCATCACACAATTCCTGGAAATTTTTCAGGTGCACTTTCAAGCTGTGAATCTCCCGTTCTACCACATCCCAAAGGTGTTCTATTGGATTCAGATCCGGTAACTGGGAAGGCCACTGAAGAACACAGAACTCATTGTGATGTTCATGAAACCAGTTTGAGACGACTTTTGCTTTGTGACATGGTGCATCATCATGCTGGAAGTAGCCATTAGAAGATGGGTAAATTGTGGCCTGAAGGAATGCACATGGTCAGCAACAATACTCAAATAGGCTGTGGCATTCAAGCAATAATTGATTGGTATTAACGGGCCCAAAGTGTGCCAAGAAAACGTTCCCCACACCATTACACCACCTCCACCATGAGAAGGTGTACAGTGTTCCTAATAAAGTGTTCTGTGAGTGTATATTTACAAAGCTGCAAAACAAATTCCCTAATTGAAAATATAAAGTTCTCCACCTAGCAGCCACTGAGGAGACTTACCATCTCTCTGACTCTTACTTATTAATGATATTGTAACGACCCTGTGTAAGGCCCGTTAGCAGCTCCGCCAAGGGAGTTAACTCTCTTGGTGTTGTAGCTGGCGCGGCCGGTTTGTAAGCGGAAGGCTGCGAGTTCGATACCCGCTTAAGGCAAGCTGCTCTACCCCGCCGTTCGCTACAGTATGATGTATTGACTAATAGAGTGTGTACATTACTGTCTTGGTCCGATCGTTTGTACTGTATGGTGGTTGGTTGTCCATGTATGATGCATCACTGTAGCCCTTAACTAATTGCCCTAACGGGATAAATGAAGCTATATCGTATCGCTGGGTTCTCCCCAAAGAATGTAAGAGTGGCGCTGGGCCACGCTGTGAACTTTGCGACGCCACGATGTAAACATTTCAAGGCAAATTAAACTAGATATTTATTCCTGAGAGAGTAACTATCTCTGATCGCCGACGACATCGTTACATAACAAAAGCGAAAGTGAAAGCGCTATGATGTTCCTCAGTGAAGTCAGCGTTTTCGTTTTGCGCATTTTGACATAAATAAGCCTGAGTCGGGGTTTGATAACGCAATTCAGCGCCACGCTGTTCAACAATCCTGCGGAGAACCCTGGTATCGTAGTGTATGGTTTAACTCAAGTGAGGGTGAACCTGTGGCCTCCAGTGCCCTGTGTGTCTCACACCTGTCTTCTTTTAGGGGCTTTACTGTATTCTAGCCATGATGAACCAGTCCTCCATGCCTGCCTCTCTATCTCCAGATATATCCATTTTTTGGGCCAGTGACTAGAGAGATGTGGTGTGGAAGCTGGCAGAAATGGGCTCCTGACCAAAGACAGGGCAAAGGTGTAATTGGTGTATTAAATCCGGAGCCTTGGTACAAGACGTGTGGAATAAAGGAGCTGGCAGCCTCTGATTGTCTGCTGACAGCCGTCGTCGTCTGAACAATAGGTGGAGTTTCAAAGGTTGAGGGAATGGCGGAGTCAGCAACATCAGGACCGGCATTTCAATAGTCGAAAATGGCCGCCGAACAAAGGGATGGTAATGTGATAATGTTCATTATCACTCTGACCCTACTCCATTCATAACGTCTCTCTCTCTCTCCAACTCTGTACTGTCTCCCCCCACACACACACCTCCTCCTTCCTTCTCTGCTCCCCCTCCTCCAGCCCCCCCACCCTTCACTCTCTTTCTTGTCTATGAGGACATGGCTTTAGCACTTGACAAGCAGTAGACAGTTGATAGAGAGAGGCTCAAGGTCGTGGTGGGAGTGTGTCGTGGTGGGAGTGTGTGTGTGTGCGCGAGCGTGTGTGTGTATGTGTGTGCGCGGGCGCGTGTGTGTGTGTATATGTGTGTGTGTGTGTGTGTGTACTGTACGTGCGTGCGTGTGTGTGTACATAGGCGCACATGTGTGTGTCTGAGTGAGTGTGTACTGATGCCGGGAGTGAGGCTGGATAACGAGGAGCCTCTGACCCCTCTTGAGCGGTGTCAGCGGCAGCGGTGTCAGCGGAGGCGTCCTGCACTCACAGCGGAGGCTAAGTGTTTTGGGACGGGGGGGCGATGGCGGTGGAGCGGAGCTCAGGGAAGGTTAGAGTGACTCAGAGGAGGCGTCTGGGTGCCACTGGCAAAGTAACAAGAAGAAAACCACCTCGGCAGAGACTGCAAAAGTGCATGTTCCTGTTGATGGTGTGGTCCCCGAAGCCGAGGCAGGGAGAGACGAGACTGACCAATCAGATGCAGAACTAAAGGCACTACAGGAAGCCATTACAGCATCAGTGTAGCATCACTCTGCTAGAGTCACCGCCCCCCTGCAGAGAGGTTCTGGAAGAGGCTGCTGCTGGAGCAACCGCTGGAAAGAGAAAGAAAGAAAGAAAGCAAAAAGAAAGAAAGAAAGAAAGAAAGAAAGCAAAAAAAAAGAAAAACAACACTCTCCCATTTCGCATCGGAAATTCACTTGTGTGTGGTGGCTTGGCGCGGCGTGGCGCGGGGCGCGGTGCAGGGGATCTCACCGTGCTAATCTTGATTGACTTATCTGCCGGTGCAGACTTCATTATGGGGCTCAGATCACACACAGCCCCGGCTCCCACTGTGAAGAAGGCCTTTAATCGGGTGCCTCCTCTCCTCCGCTGCCTGCTCTTCTGCTGCAATACCTGGAACCTCTGAAGTCGATATGTGGAAATAGAATTCCCTTTGGCCTCACACTGGAAGGATCAGGCCAGTGACGCAGGCTAGTGGACACAGTACACATACATAAACACTGTTATGTACTTTTTTATGGTTGTGTGTGTGTGTGTGTGTGTGTGTGTGTGTGTGTGTGTGTGTGTGTGTGTGTGCAAGGCCGGGCCAGTGGTGTAGGCTAGAGTAGGGTAAACATACATAAACCCAACTTTTGTTTACCCTTTTACTAAAATTACCGGATGTTAACATACAGTAAGTCTTTACATTGGTCATTTTCTCTGGTGTGCACCATAACATCCCTGCAGAGCGAAGGCCCCCGGACCGGACCGGACCGGACCAGACCAGACCAGGCTAAGCTAGGCTAGGCTAGCACACACATGTAGAGACCAGGAAAATAACAGCTTAAGGACACACCGCTCATCAGCTTACACTGTAATGTCCACTACAGCAGAAACTGACGTCACCCCAGGAAGGTACAGGAGTAAAAGCTTTACTGCAGGGCAGAACCCACGTCACACAGGAGGCTTTAGCAGAGGACTTTTGAATCCCAGTGGATTGTCCTCACTGATCCTCATCAATACTTTTAAGCACAGACCTGAATTTAAAGGTGTGATCTTTGTGTTATTTTGACTGCAGAAACAATGTGTTAGCATTGATTACTTCGTCTTATGATGACTGATGGATAGATGATTCACTTACTTAAACGAATGGATTTGTTGTAAGTCGCTTTGGATAAAGGCGTCTGCTAAATGCCATAAATGTAAATGTAAATGTGTTATAAACATGCAGGGTACATCTGGCAGGGCTTCATGTTCTGCAGTAGCAGCTGGATGTGTGTCTCTTCTCTCCCACCACTGAGGACTATGACTGTCTGTGTTCACCACTGAGGACTATGACTGTCTGTGTTCACCACTGAGGACTATGACTGTCTGTTCACCACTGAGGACTATGACTGTCTGTTCACCACTGAGGACTATGACTGTCTGTTCACCACTGAGGACTATAACTGTCTGTTCACCACTGAGGACTATGACTGTCTGTGTTCACCACTGAGGACTATGACTGTCTGTGTTCACCACTGAGGACTATGACTGTCTGTTCACCACTGAGGACTATGACTGTCTGTTCACCACTGAGGACTATGACTGTCTGTGTTCACCACTGAGGACTATGACTGTCTGTGTTCACCACTGAGGACTATGACTGTCTGTGTTCACCACTGAGGACTATGACTGTCTGTTCACCACTGAGGACTATGACTGTCTGTTCACCACTGAGGACTATAACTGTCTGTTCACCACTGAGGACTATGACTGTCTGTGTTCACCACTGAGGACTATGACTGTCTGTAATCACCACTGAGGACTATGACTGTCTGTGTTCACCCCTGAGGACTATGACTGTCTGTGTTCACCACTGAGGACTATGACTGTCTGTGTTCACCACTGAGGACTATGACTGTCTGTTCACCACTGAGGACTATGACTGTCTGTGTTCACCCCTGAGGACTATGACTGTCTGTTCACCACTGAGGACTATGACTGTCTGTTCACCACTGAGGACTATGACTGTCTGTGTTCACCACTGAGGACTATGACTGTCTGTGTTCACCACTGAGGACTATGACTGTCTGTTTACCACTGAGGACTATGACTGTCTGTGTTCACCCCTGAGGACTATGACTGTCTGTGTTCACCACTGAGGACTATGACTGTCTGTGTTCACCACTGAGGACTATGACTGTCTGTAATCACCACTGAGGACTATGACTGTCTGTAATCACCACTGAGGACTATGACTGTATGTGTTCACCCCTGAGGACTATGACTGTCTGTGTTCACCACTGAGGACTATGACTGTCTGTGTTCACCACTGAGGACTATGACTGTCTGTAATCACCACTGAGGACTATGACTGTCTGTGTTCACCACTGAGGACTATGACTGTCTGTAATCACCACTGAGGACTATGACTGTCTGTTCACCACTGAGGACTATGACTGTCTGTTCACCACTGAGGACTATGACTGTCTGTGTTCACCACTGAGGACTATGACTGTCTGTGTTCACCACTGAGGACTATGACTGTCTGTTCACCACTGAGGACTATGACTGTCTGTGTTCACCACTGAGGACTATAACTGTCTGTTCACCACTGAGGACTATGACTGTCTGTGTTCACCCCTGAGGACTATGACTGTCTGTGTTCACCACTGAGGACTATGACTGTCTGTTCACCACTGAGGACTATGACTGTCTGTTCACCACTGAGGACTATGACTGTCTGTAATCACCACTGAGGACTATGACTGTCTGTTCACCACTGAGGACTATGACTGTCTGTTCACCACTGAGGACTATGACTGTCTGTGTTCACCACTGAGGACTATGACTGTGTTCACCACCTTAGCCTCAGTTGACCGCATGGTGCAAGACTCCTGGGGGCTGAGCCGGCATGCACCTATGTGTGTGTGTGTGTGTGTGTGTGTGTGTGTGTGTGTGTAATATAATATAATAATATATGCCATTTAGCTGACAAAGCGACTTACATTGCAGTGCTCTTCTGCGCTTGTGTGTGAGGATGTGTACATGTGGGTGTGTGTGTGCGTGTGTGTGTGTGTGTGTGTGTGTGCGCGTGTGCGTGTGTGTGTGTGTGTGTGTGTGTGTGTGTGTGTGTCCACAAATACGATGGACAGAGACACAGCAGCAGCAGCAGCAGCAGCAGAACAGCCCCTGAATGCTAATCAAGGAGCGGTGCTCTGGGTCTGAGAGAGCCTCACAAGCAGCCAAGAAGCATCTCATCACAGCACACACAGACACAGCGAGCCGGGCTGCAACCAGGAGCGAAATACTGTGTGTGAAGGAGAGAAGGTGAGGCTGAGGCCAGGGAGGACAGGATGAGTCCTGCAATGTTCAAGCCCATCGATCTTCCAACAATACACCAAACCTCACTAAAGGTTACAGATACAGCAATTGCGAGATCAAAATGAGTTTTTTAAAATTGGATCAGGTTTTTATTGAGTACATGTGACTGTCTTATTGTAGTATGACCTTACATCTGGTACTGGAGTCAGAGAACACAGTCATTATGGATTTCCACTTGAGTAAATTGTAGGAAATGAAATGTAATGAAGTAAATGAAGTCATTCTGAGACGGGTGGAATGGCCTCTACAATAGGTTGTTACAGGGGGCTCCATTCTCTAGGAAACAAAGTTAGCGGACTTTGATGAATAAGACTGTCTATTCCTACTCATAACCACATGTAAGGTCATACCACAATGTAAATGTCACCTGTGGTCCTCTGTGGCTCAGTTGGTAGAGCACGGCACTAACAACGGTTAGGTTGGGGGTTTGATTCCCGCTGGGACCATCTATACTGAAGTGGATGCACTCAGTGCAATGTAAGTCGCTTTGGATAAAAGCGTCAGCTAAATGGCGTATGTCTGACAAATATACATTGTACATGTGATAATTATGAAATAATACAGACCAACCTGGAGGTGGAATGACTTAATAATACATTTAGAAATAAATATATATACTATAACCCACACAATGACAGATACTCTGAATGCCACAGTATGCACTGTTCATTGCCACTGCAGAATTTCACATTATAGAAAACGTGATGGATCAAGATTCTGGCCTCCCATTGGACAGAAGCTCCTGTTTATACACTGTATTATGCAATTATATCATTTTTTATATCGCCATATCACCATTTTTATTTTTAAATTCTTACTTTGCATGAGCATTATTTTACGGCAAAATGGCGATATGCTATCTCAGAAAGCTAACACAGCATGAAACTTTAAAATACCTTTTTTTGATTCCATACGGAGCCAGGAGAGGATAAGGATGTTATCACCAGCAGGTTGTCTCCACCCAATTAAGAAAGCCAATGTGGGATGAGGCCTGAATAGCTAATTACACACGAGGCAACAAAGCAGGGCATTCCAACCACATGTGGTGCTGGATCATAAAGACCTCTTATCTCCAATAGGAAAATTAGCCTCCAGATTAATTATTTTCACGAAAAAAATAATTCATTCCAATCCTTTACATGTCGTAAACTCATACAATAACCATTGATTAGGGAAATAGAGACTGATGAATGTATTTCAGAGTAGACATTTCTACAGTGGTCTCCCCAGTTTTGTCAAGCAGTAACAACCAACAACCATAGTCAAGCATTATGAAATCACGTTACAGTTGCAGTGCAACAGGTGATGCAGGATTGTTGTGTCATGTGAAAAACTTAATTTCCCATCTTTGTCACAACAAAAACAGCTCCACCCCATTACTATGCAACTACAAAGCAATTAGGAAATGAGTATGAAAAAATAATATATATATGATTCTGATTCTGACTAGATTCCTGTACTGGCGATATGAATACACAGGTAGAAGAGCAACAGAGTGACCCTCCCTACATGGCCTCCATCGTACTCTTACAGTAGGACTGATTTATTATTCGATTTATGACAGACGCCTTTCAACTCCCTCGCTTATCCAGACATCGTGAAGTGCTCACAGACACACTGTAGCCTTGGTTAAGGCAGAGGTCAAACCTGAGCCTCAAACACTATCTTCTTATTTGAAAACAGATAACTCCCTCTAATCCAGTGGCGGTCAGGCACGCACGGAGCAGCACGGGAACTGAGCAGACAGGGTAAATAACGCTAGAATTAAAGGATTGTTTGGGCTAGCAGCCACGATGATGGAGGGTGGACAGGTGTTGTCAATCTGGAGTGGCAGGGGGGGTGTTTATGTAATCCTGTGACATCATCTGTCAGATTGTTAGACTGCACGACTGCAGTAGGAAGGGGAGATCTACTCGACTACAGAGGAGTCATCTACCTGTAGCCTCGTCCCAGACATGTCACACTCTGGCATGACAGAGGAGTCATCTACCTGTAGCCTCGTCCCAGACATGTCACACTCTGGCATGACAGAGGAGTCATCTACCTGTAGCCTAGTCCCAGACATGTCACACTCTGGCATGACAGGGATGGAGTACTTCATTTATCAATTTATTTTTTTCCAAACCTACGTTTCTCCTGACATGTTGCTACAGTGTATCAGTGGAGGCTGGTGGAGGTAGAAATCGGAGGACGGGCTCGTTGTAATACATGGAACGAAATGAGGACTGGAATAATGAGCCCATCCTCCGGTTTCTACCTCCACCAGCCTCCCCTGCGGTACATTCAGTATAATATCCCGCCTCTATATGCTGTATGTATAGGACTGAAACACTGTCAACACTGGAACCAATGTCACCAGAGACTTTGGAGATTTATTATGATGAAATTGGTACATTTCAAACATTTACAATCTGCTCATTGCAAAGTACTGACGTTACTGACCTTGGACAGAGGCCATTTGAGTAATGCACAGGCCAGAAGCCAAGTGCCAAACAACGATAAAATCCATATAATATAATCCACAGGCGCTGGGACAGGGATACATGGCGATTATGAACTAATGGTATATTCAGAGTTCCACATGGCAATACATGTGTCTTTGGTTCTGTGGGCGAGCAGAGATTACTAGTGTCCTTCTTTGAAATGACCCATAAACATTACAGCCGTTGAGTGACAGAAATACACATCAAAATGTGTACATATTCAAACCACTGGATACAGCAATATTTAAACTACTGCTATTTAAAAAGGAACAGCAGTTTTTGAATCTTTTAATATTTACATTATGCAAGCTACTCAAAAAGAACAGTTAACGACAGTATTTGTCATTTGGGAAATTAAAAACATTTCTGTCCGAGGTCATTCAAATGTAAAAGCCCTCTGGATCAAATATGATAAGCTTAGTGTAATATGCCTGTTGTTTTTTGTTCATTTATGCTGAAGGTTAGTCAAGTGCAATCTTTATTGACTTCTGTATCGCTCTCTTAGGGCAATTCCATTGAATTATTTCATTACAGCCATAAATGGAGTGATTGAACTGTTAGTAAATTGCTCCCCATGAATGGAAAGGTACAGTATAGATTCACCCTATGATAAGCTGTTATCTGATTTCACCACAGGTAAGAAAGACCTTGGATGCAATTCCAGTTGTTTACACATACCATAGCCCACATGATCATTTTATGAGGTCGCCACGTTTATCATGACTTTCAATCATATTATGCTTGTATAGGAATTACATGTAGGTCCATTGGGCTCTTATTCTTTATAAATATTACCTATCAATTATCCTTTTATTGCAGCATTTCAGCACAGCATCCAATATCATATCATAAATGAATTCAGCAAAAATGTTGTAACATTGTTGGTAACGTGAGACATATTGCATGAAGTAAACGTTGTAATAATCACAATATAATATATAATTTTAGCAGACGATTTTATCGAAAGCACCTTCATGTGCAATGAGAGCATATATTGTTGTATACTGCATATGGTCCAAAAAGGAAATTTAACCCACTTTGTGTGAAGTCCTTGTAAGTCCCAGACTGTGTTGTTGGCTGTGTTTCAAATGCAACATAATAGATGGCTCCAATTCCTTGTAGTGCACTAGTGTTATAGTTTGCTATTCTGCTCATTCAGCACATTAAACTGGCCTAATTCACATAATCAAATGGCATTGCTGCAGTACTATCAACTCAATGGAAGGTTAATGAGTGCTATATCTGAGCTCCAGTCTGCTGTAACTCACTGAGGGCTCTTAAAACCTGGATAGTTCTCCATGGGGGAGCCAGACGGGGAGGGGAGCCAGACGTGGAGGGGAGTGACGCTGCCCTTTAGAGTAGTGACTGAGCGGTAGACTGCTCCGACAGCACACATGCACACACACACACGCACACGCACACGCACACACACACACCTGGGGGTATTGGGAGACCCTGATTTAACAACGTCCTTGAGGTCCACCACTTTCCAAAGAGGTGACATTGTGCCTGCGTTGCATGTGGTCCATGGAGACTTTATTGTCATTGGGTTAGCCCCCGTCCATTCCTCATCGTTAACGAGTGGAAGGAGGGCCCGGGTGATGAAGAGACTGATGGTGGAACAAGGTGAGATTGACCCCACAGCAAGGACATCATGTGCAGCAGGGGACAATGCTATATGGGAGGTCCCTGCATTGTTCTCCAGTCTTCCCAGTAGCCAGTGAAGAGGTTTGGTCGTGTAATGCTACATTACGAAACAGGTACTATTTATGTTTTACACAAAAATGTTGCGAAGGTCATCAAATACTTTTAATAGCTAACCATGTACCAAGATCACACACCAACTGACACAGTGCTACTCAGTCATTAACATTGAATATTGAATTTCTTCATCGTGACTCATCTGAGGACAGTGACCGGAGATCAATGAGCGTTGGCAGGTCGTATATATCCTACTATACTGTATGAGAGGGGCTTGTTCCATATGCCATAGAGGGGTATTTAACTTCTAACACCCACATCAATAATACTAGCACATTAACGGCGCTATTTTCAGCCGGCGCAAAATGGATGCAAGTCCAAACGGAGGCGTTTATAGGCAACGTGTCGGTGGTAACAGCGCCGAAGCGGTGTCTCGTCTGCGGTGATAGAGGCGCGTTCATGAAAGTCAATCAGTTGTGCTGAAAAATTCTGGCCTTGAAAATACCACTTATATTTCAGACACACCTGCTAGAGTCAGCACCAGTACCCACGTTGGCACTAAGACTGGTTTCTACGCCGTTAAAATAGAGTCTGTGTTAAATCCCAGTCCCATACAGTAGTTTGGACACACGACCACAGTAAGTTGTCCTTAGGATTTGTTATTGTTGCTGTTTCACTTGAATGCACCCCAGAGGCTTTACATTATATTACATTTATCCATTACGAAGGTCTTGTCAATTCAGATTGAGCTGTTATGAAATGTGTGGGTGTGTGACGCATAGTTTCACACAAACAACAACAACCCTGTCTGAGCTCACAGCAGAAGCTTTGGTATCTGGTAGTTATACATAGAAGATGTCACAACATATATCGCAAATTTGAGGTATAGATAAATCGATATACTGCAGCATTTTCCTTTGATTTATGAAGGGAGCGAATCTAATATAACATAGTGACTCTAACCAGTCCCTCCATCATACAGTAGACAGATTCATAACTCTTTTTGAAGTTCGACCCTTTGTGACTGACCTTGGGTGTTGTCAGTTTAATGTAAAAGTCAAAAGAGTGAACTACCACTTTAACGGCTCTCGAGTGGATATGCTGGGGTGCAGTCGATTTATAAAGGCACTTGAAACCTCAACCTCATGTTCCTCAAGTAGCCGACAGTATGCCATCCAGCTGGCATGTCAACTAATCTAATTACCTGTGATGATAATAACTATGAATATTTAAAATTCCAAAAAGCTTTTCATTGTCTCCTAGATATTGATAGGCAATGGCACCAGAAGAAGAATTTGCTGAACAAGTCTATCTCACCAATACACAATGAAAAATTCATACCTCTGAGTATACGATTACGCACATTTAATGCAATATAAATGTCTAATTGGGGGCAGTGGTCCATTGATAATGAAGTAGGAGATCAGCTGACCTCTGTCTCACCCTCACATAACCCCTATAAGCCTTTCAACTGGTAACTGGAAACCACTTATGCAACACAAGATGTGCTCAGCTTCATTTTAAACTGGTGAAAGAAAACATACAGCCTTGTAACCAGACAGAGTGACCATTCTTCGAGATTCACCTTGAGTCTTCCAAAGAGTTATGTTTACATTAAAAACCCAGATTCACTCGCTCGTACAGTAATCTGTAATCTGTAATCTGTAATCTGTAATCTGTACTCTGTACGGCACCTGGAGTACAGTTTCGGTATGGTAGTTTCTGATAGCTCTGCGTCGCCCCACACCAACCAACCAGAAAACAGATAAAAGCGTCTGAATCACTGTCCGATCTGATCCGGAATTCAGGAGCGACTTTTAAAGGAGCCTAGCAACCGAACAATGCAACCTGTAACCAAGCAACTCAATACGAAAACGTGTTTCTAATTGGCTGAACAGACGAACGGACGGTGGAAAGTTCTACTGCTTTTTCGGTCCGTAAAAAAACTGCCGAAACGTCTAAAACCGACACAGACAGACCGACCGTTGTCACCGCCGCTGTCCATCAACGGACGACTCCCATAGAGAAACCGCTGACTCAATCCATAATGAATGGATCGCATAGTTTGGTCTTAGCATGTACTGTAAATACAGCACCTACAACCAGTCTGGTCTGCGTCTGGACTAATGACAGTAAACAGATACGTTATTATCTATGAATCCTGAGTTTTACTGTGCGTTTGAAATAAAACAGCAACATACGATACACAGAGCTAGAAATGCTAGATGGGGCACACAAATTACTCTTCCTCTCCCTATTCTACACTGTACTACAGAGGCATACTGTACATGGTCAGGAGCAGAATCTGTCTTAATACAGTATATGAATACTTTATGACTGATAACTGGATTTGTGGGTAATGAATGGAAATCCCCGGCTCCCCAGAGGAGCCATTTTTCACATCGTCCAGGAACTGCTGACACGCTCTATTTCTGATGACACCAACCCCCTCTCCATCATCTCTCCACCTCTACTCAGGTCACAGAGGCAGCAAATGAACCAGCTCACAGACGCTGAGAGAGTTTACTGTCTATCTATCTATCTATCTATCTATCTATCTATCTATCTATCTATCTATCTATCTATCTATCTATCTATCTGTCTGTCTGTCTGTCTGTCTGTCTGTCTGTCTGTCTACTGCATCTATCTATCTATCTATCTATCTATCTATCTATCTATCTATCTATCTATCTATCTATCTATCTACAGTAGCCTATTGGATACCTTTTTCATACAGTAGTATGATGAGCTATACCATATCTTTATATTCATTATCATAAAGCACATGGTTCACTCAATGGTGATAACATTGCATTACAAAACGACACATAAACTCAGCGTAAATGACAATATGTCTTTTATTTTCTATATTTTAAAGGTTTATTATTTACAAACAAACAAAATAAAACAACAAATCAAAATAATATTTTTTGACAAACACCGTTTGTCTGCATATAGTTGTAAGAAAGTTTACATTTACCTTTCCTTAGTCTGTATCAAGTAACCAACTAATAGTTCATTTTTACCAAGCCTTGGTTAACATGAATGAGCACAACAATGATCATGTCAGTGGGGTTAAAGAGGAGCGTATGGCTCGTTACAGGGTCATCTGTTCCTCTCTCCACTACGCACACACATCATCGGTAAACATATTAAACCTGCACTTTTGGTTTCCTTCTCTGGGCACTGTCTTTTGTTCTTTTTGCATTTTTTTTTTTTCAGAACAAACAAAAAAGAAATATACAAATACAGTATATGTGCTGGTTTGTTGAGAGTCTCCATACTGCTAAACTGTAAGCTTGTTCGTCCGTGTTGTACAGTACATTGTCCTCATCATATGTAATGCCCATTCAGAATGCTAGCTGTGGTTGGAATTGTGGGAAGAAAAAAAAAAGCACATAGTTGGGAAGCTCTCCCTCCAAAGGCAAGTATCAAAAACAGCACAAACCAACAGTGCTGCTATCCATCTGAACTGTGTACTATTTCCTATACATTATGGCATACCAGGATTAAGCGCTCTTTGTTGAACACCTCCCCTTGTTTAGAGCCCCAATAAGGAGCAGGAGGGGTGTTAATCTGGGTGATACATGTCCCTTATTAAACCTATCCACTTCCACTAACTAAAGACTCTGTTTCGGCTTTTAATCAGAAAGTGCAATTCAAAGAACAAAGAAAATTACTTTGAATGTTTTGCTTTGGCCAGTTTCATTCCACGCAACATTATATTCAACCAAACGTCAGTGGCTAGCTACAAATAAAGTTACAGAGGTGCTCCCACATTTCTACAATGTCTCATCAACATGATAACATCCCAGTTCTGCAGAGATTGTAGTTTTTACTGTACATTACCTAATTGGATAACGTTAATGCTTAACTGAGAATGGTAGAACCTTTTATAGAAGGTCACACTGTGTTCCAACACTCCAATTGATCCGAATTAGTCATTTGGCCATCTTCAATGCTTACATCTCCCTCTCTTAAAATATTGAGACATAGAACACATACTAATGAATGCATGCATATGCGCACAGGTGCCAATACACCGAGCTCACACACATTACACAGAAGGATGGAACATGGCTATAGTTTAGGCACAAATACTTAAGAATGTCCTTGTGAAAAACCCAATGCTTCCGTTACACACAAATAACGTCTAGGCAGACAATGAACAAAAACATAATCTCACAATACATTTAACGTCAACATTTTTAGATAGTATCTCTTTAGGTATTTGTGACAGTGCATGCTTTTATGACATTGGTGGATGGACTCTGTATTGATACAATATTGACACAAGTCTGCACTGAAGTACTGTAATCTTTTTAAACTGTATCTCTAAGGGCTTAGACACCGTGAGCTGATGGAGTCTGGCGCCATGAAGACTGTGACTCTGAAAGCATGAGAGGTCGTGAGGAGAATAGCACACTCACATGGCCGTGATACACAATACATCAATTCACCAGCCCATCAAATACAACCACACAGAGGAAGCTGTATTGACTGAAGCGTATTTGATTGACTCACAGCTGAGTTACATTTCTGGACCCCAGAAGGATACGAAAACAAGTGCATAATAAACACACGTTTGTTCATAATTGCGGTATCGTAATTGCAATATGTGCTGTTAGCATGTCAAATATAGTCAGCCTGTTGAAAACGTGATTGATTTGATTGACATTTTCAACACAACCAAGCCAGTGCGCTAAATCATGTTAGAGTCACAGTATTCAGTCAGAGGCCTTCAACATCAGACAAAGTCAGTTTAGAGTCTCTCGGCCCAAACATGATGATTTACACACACACAAGAGACAGAAACCTTAATGCAAACCAGCATTTTTTGCTTTCGTTCCAATTTACACACTTAATATGTTTGAAAATGGGCACCGAACACTGGATTAAAATGACCTCTTCAACAACAAAAGAACAGTTGGAAAGGTCACACCAATCTCTTCCACATGAGCCAACTGTGATTGGACTGTTCACAGTACAGTAATACCCAGTTAACAGCTGAGATGCACTCCTAAACTGCAATAATACACCAGATATTCAGGCATATTGCAGAAAAAGACAAATTCTCTGTCAGGTGGAAGACTTTTCCATTGGGTTGAATGAGATTACGAGGCATTTAACCTGCCACACAGACCACGATCACATTATTTACAACAAACGATATGAAAGGCGAATCAATAATAAGGAAATACAAAAAGAGAAAATAAATCACAATAGAAAACAGAGAAAAACATCCAAATATATCCATAACACATATTTGCTTCTTCAAATTTAGCGGCTTTTTGCAAACTCAAGAGGACAACACAGACAACCAGGAAGTCAAACAGTGAGCAAATGAGACGACGTTACCAACGTAATAACGCACATTCGTTTAGTACAAAAAGTGGCAGATTAAGTGTAGGCATGCAAACTCAGAATAACTGTTAGCCGTCGTGAGGAATGTGTAGAAACACTCACCCAGCACACCTCACAATTAATTATATAATTCTAAAATATACTCCGCAACAAAGGGTATTACTGTATTGTGTAGCATACAGAGGTTGATGATGGAAGCGTCCATTGAAAGCACAGAGCTATAAATAATACTCTTCCGTAGTTGATTATTTTACAGCATAACAATGTGTCAAATGAGTGTTTAGGAGCTGTTACAGCTATTATGAAGTGTTAACAGATTAATCTTCACCTTTCATTCTAGATGTACGTATGTGCTTGATGTGAAATAAAAAACTAAAGAAGGACAGAAATACTATGGGGACAACAAAGGATTCTTAGTATGTCTTCAGAAGAGGCATTTTTCAGTATCAAGTAGTGCTAGCTATTGCATTAAGGTTTTCTTATCTCTAATGAACAGATGTTTTTGTTGTCACTAAATAACTTTTTTTTTTTTTTCGCATATAGATGATATCCAGGTTCCTGATAGAAGTAAGACATTGTTATGATTGAGAATGCACCACACAGTATCTGTAAATACTAGATCTACAAAACTATTTACAACACACATATAGATAATCTTTATATCACAGTCTATTGCATAATGGTGATAATCTTTAGTTTATAAATATTATAAATGTACACATAGTTTTTAAGCAACATTACATAACGTCTATCACGGTCTGAAATTAGGAATAGAAAAAATAACAACATCCATCTCTCTCCTATCACACAGCATCCTCCCTACAAGAAACAAAGAAAGCAGCATTTCTAGTTTTCTATTCCCTTTGGACCCATAACATGGTCATGGTCTTCACGAACCACTGTGCAAAGACATCGTGGCTCAGGAGGATGTATTGCTGAGAGCAACGTAACACCTAGCTACTGTACCTGTGTTGATTGCTGAGAAAAGGGTCCCACAATTTGTAATCGGATTCATTGTTGAGAGTGTGCTTTTTGACAGTTTCAAGGTTTGCTTGCGTTAGTTATTCCACAGTGGTGCCAAATCTGCGTAATGTGAGAAGATATCTCGCAGGTAAAAAAAAAATTCCAAAAGTCTTTGTCAGGATTCACAATGCATTCCAGTTACAAAAACAGAAAAAAAACAACAAACAAAAAACCCCCCGAATTGAAAGAAAAAAATCTTCTTCATACATATACATGTATATTTATATTTTTCAGAAAGGAAGACTCATGTTTATACTAGAGCTTTTAAATAGTCATTGCCAAATATTCTAGTTGGATTTACACATATTTATATATATATTTGTTTAATATACATTCTTAAGTTTAGGGAGAAAATGTGTCTAAAATATAATACAGGGGCAGTCTGTACAGGATTTCTATGAGGTTATTTTTTTCTGAAGAAAACTGGAGAAAACAAAAATACTGTAGTTCATCTTTTCATTTATTTTTTGTATCTCCATAAAAATTAATCAAAACATAGAAGTTAAAAAAGTAAAATGGGATCATAAATTTGATGCAAACCGCATCTTGTCTTGCTCGGTGTCTGTACTGCTCGAGACTGAAGAATCTCTTCTAGAGCCAGGGGATTCCCTGTGCTGGGCTGTAGAGGGCGCTCCCGCTGCCGACGCACGCACCGGAGGTAACGCTCCCGATGACATCTGGCGGAACAGGTTAACCCGCTGGGGCACTGTGGTGCGGAGACCGCTCTGCATACCTGTCCCCTGGACCGCGGCCACCGGGGGGGTCATGGAGGTCATGGAGTCCCCGGACGCAGGATGCGCTCGGGGCCCCAGGGTCATGTCATGAGGCAGGGAAGGCTGGGAAGCAGAGAGGTGACGCACGTCTCGACTCAAGCTTCCCGACTGGAGAGCCTGCGTGCTCTTGTGGATGTCACTCCTCTGGGGTGAGGGGACCTGCTGCTGTGATGGCTGTTGTTGCTGTAGTTGTTGTTGTTGTTGTTGTTGTTGTTGTTGTTGTGTTGCTGAGGCCGACCCTGCTGCCAGTTGCCCGGGCGGTAGTGGTTGCTGTGGCTGCGGCAGCGGCTGTTGGATGAGGGAGAGCTGGGAGGCGGTGGGGGAGCCGTACTGGAAGCTGCGGCCGGCCAGAGGGGTCTGCACGGGCGGACTACACGCGGCCGTGGTGAAAGAGCACGGCGACATGATCGCCCCCTGCTGCTGCTGTAGAGGCGTCTGGGGACTGGGCGAGGAGGAGTTCAGGTTGCTATGGGAGACGCTGGGGACGGGGTAGACACCCGGCCCCGAGGCGGGCATGATGCGGGCGGAGGGGTTGATGGTGGCCGAAGCGCTGTAGGTCAAAGGGGCAGACTGCTGGAACTGGTTGTTGCCCAGGGCAACAAAGGGCGGCTGAGCCGGTGAGTTAATGATGGAGTTTCCAGAGATCGGGGTGGAGTTCATCCCGGTGACCGACATCCCTGCGACCGACATCCCGGCTACAGACTGCTTGCGATCCACCATCATCACCATCTCCCTGTCCTGCCTGATAATCTGCTTCAATATCTCGTTCTCCTGCGTGTTGAACACGCCCGCGTTCAGGTCCTTCTGAAACTTCTGCAGCAGGAGGGAGTTCTTCTTCCCTGTTAGGAGGCAATGGAGAGAGGTGTGACTTCAGCCGTGGAAATCCTGCTAGAACAACACACCAGACTTTCAGCAAGGGTGGGTGACAATGGTGTAACAATGAGTTGAAATGGGAGTGACTATGGTAAATATAAGGAGGTCTAAATGAGTACTGTTTTAACAAAAATACATAACTGACCATACACAGTCATAATGTATGCATGTAGAGATGTAGGTTAGTAATAATTCTGTATATACTGAAAAATATACCCACCAAAGTATACAATGACATTCTGATCATTTTCAAAAATACACTGTGTTGAAATCTAATTTGTAATTACATGATTGTAAGCCCTTCTTTTGGCAACACATTCAGAAACACATTTGCCTACAAACTACCAAATACATATTATGAGGATTCAACTACGATCAAACACATTTCAGCATACTGCACTCCTACAAACTAGTGGTTCTACTACTTCACCATATGTGTTTAATGACGGTTAGTGATAGAAGTATAGAACTTTAAAAGATCTTCAGTTCCCATTCAGTTGATTTTTTATTTATCGGAAGCACTTAAGTTGCTCTATATCTGTGTAGTAACGTTGTGACCATTGTAACAACATTAACAGTAACAGTAATTTGTCAACATGTTTTTCAATTACACAAGTGGAATAGGGACTGTTCCCCGCTCCACTTGCGTAACTACAAGAATGGCTACATGTTGCATGTTAATACAATGTTGTTACTAGAGTAATACTGTACGTTTTACTACACAAATATTACAACCAAATTAAGTGTACAAAAAGCTAAAAATATCATCTGCATAGAGTAACTGTCCATATACTGTACTAGCTCTTCCTTCTTAAGAGGCACTGAAATCTTAAAGGTCTCATTTACAAATCCATCAGGTCAGAATGACTGATGAATGGCTATAATCACAGACTGACTAGTTAGAATTTATTGGATATCTCTGCTACAGATCCATTTGATTAGCTCTCTAATGAACAGCGTAACAACAATGCCAGCTCACATAAACTGTCCACTGTATCTTACCAAAGCAGAACACGAAAGACCCAGTACGACAGCCTGGGTCTCCTTTACCAGTAAGACAGCCTGGGTCTCCTTTACCAGTACGACAGCCTGGGTCTCCTTTACCAGACAACCCAAAAACATCCCAAAATAGCAACTTTGGCGTAGTTTACAGTATTAACTTGTGTGTTTTGCTAGCTGGTGTTGGACATGGCAGTGATGATGGGGATGTTACTACTCTAATTTGGCTCATGCACCCCACTGCTTTGTGGAGTGCTGTAATTATGGTTTAGAAAGGGCATCAACAGCTCACAGGCTCTAAATCACTCTCTGCCTGTCACAACTCATAAGATCTGTGGAAATCAGGACACGATGTCTTCTGTTTGCGAGCAACTCTGTGGCACATCACTGGGGAAGCCACACTGAATGACAAGCATTGATCAGTTAATGCTTCAGTGGTGCTGGTGGCCATGAAAACACTGAACTCCAAATTTGTCATTAGGAAGCATTCAGTTTGATGAATGGGTCTCTTTAACACTGTCTGGCAGTTTTAAAAGAACGGAATGGCTCTACCTCTCTTCTTCAATGAGAATGAATGAGAGATGTCAAGGCTCCAGTTCCACAAGTGGAACTGAACTAAAATGGCCTTTATTTCACTTGTGTTTAAAGCTCAACTAAATTATTAATTCATGAATTACTATGTGAATTAACATGTTAATACAGTGTTGTTACTAGAATAATTTAAAGTATATATAACTGTCATAAAAACTAAACTGAAAGTGAATTGAAATTACTGAAAGGGGAAGGGTCAGTGGGGAGACAATAGGGCAACGTAATGATAGAAAATAGATTTGAGGAGAAAGTCCTGGAAAATCCATCCCAAGTCGTGGTTCTTACATAATACCAACCAGAAAGGCAAAATACACCTGGACTACTGTGATGCTAATGCTAGCAGTGGCATGAGCATCGGCAGGTGTATCAAAAAAAAAAAAAGATTGATGATGTCCTTAAACTGGGTAAGATTTGTGTGAGAGGAGTCCTTTCTCATTCTGAGGAATGCCATCCGTCATTTGCCGAGTTTCGCTTGGGGTGGCTAACTGCTAATGCTAAAGATGGAGTCACTGCAAAGCTACCGTAGACTTACATGAAATCTGAAAAGATGTGTGGATAGTTAATTTCTGCAGATGGGGAGTATAACACAAACATGTTACTTATTATAAACATGGGAGAAGCTGTTGAAGAATAAGGGGCATTGTACAGCAAGTGAAGAACAGTACATTTCACAGAGAATTTAAGCATATTTAGAGTGAAACTGAGGTTTGTTCGTTTATGCAGAAGGCTGCACTGAATGTAGCTTACGCAAATTGAATTGGGCAACAATGTTACAAGTTATAATGCTGTATGCTCATTGTGACATATATGTGAGATCACAACATATTAGTGCATAAGCAAGGGTATTATTAAAAGTAAATTTGAAATCTCTGTCTAAAGCAGAGGTTGGATTAAATTAAGACTTTGAATAAGACACACAAATATGTTTTTTTGCATGGCTAGTTTGCTAATTCCTAAACTCACAAGTGGGGTCAAAAGCCCTGATGCTTGTTTATAGACACCTGATTTCTACAGAAAACCCCCAACATGCTGAGCACGGTGTAAGCCTTGTCACCCAACATTTAACTAACTGAATGGTCTTTTCCTAAACACACTCAATTTCCTTTTATGGCACTTCTGTTTAAAGGCAACCTTTGGCTGTTTACCCTGTAGAGCACTAAGATGGCTTCTCCATAAAGCGTTTGTCATCTTGCTGAGCAAAACAGATTGGACTCAATGGCATGATAATAGGTGGGGGAAATAAACACTAATAAAACAAATGAAACAGGGAACAGAAACAAGCAATAGGAACGAAAAAACACTGACATTGGTTATAATGACCCACAAAGAAAAATAAACAAACAGGTTTCTGAGTTTCTCTGTCCTGAGTCTTGCAGACTTGTAAGTTTAGGATCTTAAATGCCTTTCAACGCTTCCTTTTTTCTTTTTCTTTCTTTTTTTTTTAATTAACTTCAGTATAGTGCTATTCATGTCCTTTGAGGTTGCAAACATTTATAGCATTTTAAATATACATATAATACATAATACATCCCAGAAACCTGCACTGGTTGATAGATATAATATATAAATTCGATATATTTACTTGTCTTAAGAAATTTGGTGATTCAACAAAACAAAATGGAGGTCAGAAACCTTCCTGACCAGTGATGCAGTATTCTGGTGAGCGCTGAAGAGAAGCACTGCAGTTAAAGCTCATTGACTGTAGTTTGACTGTGACTCTAATCAATTAGGTAGCTTGATGAAAAAGCTCATTAAGTATATGACTTCACGCCTTTGATTTCTTCTCTAGCGGAGTCTCTGCAGGTGAAGCTCTGCCTATGGTAATTAATCAGGGGGACAGTGAGGCATCTACGCAGGGTGCATTGAGCACAAGCACCATGGCCGGCGTTATGTCAGACCAATCTCTAAAAATAGGAATGACATACAGTAAAGCAACTTCGGCTTCTCTCTGCTCAAACCGTTATGTCATACGAAGGCAAACTAGTCTCCACAATAAGGTTTTTTGAGGGTTTCGTTACGGAATCAACAATTTCAGACAAATAACCTTTGTCTGACCTGAAGTCATGAAGAACATGAAAAACTGATGAAAATGGAATACCTTAAACCGCATGTCGTCAAGAGAGTGGTGTAGAGCTGCATTAATGATGTCATAGTTAGGTACTTACTAATCTAAGGACATGGTATCATTTGAGAATACAGTTTGAACAAAGAGAAAATATTCAATACAAATGTCAGACATCAACAATTCAGGGGTCTACATTGTAAGCTCTTAAACTCTAGCATGTACATATTGTAGTAAGATTGAATGGTTGAGATGCAAAATGCTTACAGATACTGTGCAGTGTGTCAAATAGGCCGAACATTACATCAGATTCCTTTGTTTTAATTGCATCTGCCAGATTACTCTTCTACATTATCTGATCTTTACGTTAAAAAACTGTATTTCCACAATGTCTTACCCTTTATGTTCATAATAAAGACCACTTGTCACCCTCATGTGCAGTAACAGGTTTACTTTCAATGAAAGACTTCACCAGCCAATGTAACATTGTGAGTTCATGCTCTTGAAGATGTATTTGAGAGCGAATCCATTTTTGTGAGCCTCTGGGTCATTTTCCCCCTGTGCGAATATTGTAATTGGAATAAAGCGTTTACCTGCTGCCTACTCGTCGGCCAGGACACTCTTGAAAACGAGATGTGCTCATCTCAAGAGGAACTCCTGGTCAAATAATTTTTAGATAGAGATAGATACATCAATTGTGCAACATGTTATTTGTTTCAAATGCATGTTATTTTTTTTTTTAAGAACCAGACAAGCACTTAACCAAATGCAGTCCATATAAACGATACATCCAGCACTGATCATGACATTGTTTTTTCCCTTGTATGAGACAAACTCCCCTTTTTGAAGTCCAAATGAACAGATTTAGTCCATAACACTTCCGTTTATGAGAAGTGTTATCGTAGAGCAGGCAGCTCTCATTTTTGAAGTGTTAAGTGACACATGTTGGCTGTTCAAAAAGCCAACCTAGTTGCTTATAGAAAAGGGCAAATGTAGATCACGACCGCAAAGGTCAAAGGGCATACATTTTCGAGGGTAGACACCTCCTAATCTACAGGGCAAATGGAGCTCATGTTTAGCCAGCTGGTCAAAGATATGCGAGGACTCGCAGGTCCAACAAGATGGTCTCAGCAGCATGACATACCACATTAGCGCTGTGGATTAATTTTGGATTGGTCTATCCCAACCGTGGTAAATGATTGGTCTATCCCAACCGTGGTAAATGATTGGTCTATCCCAACCGTGGTAAATGGTTTTATTGATTGATGCTGACATGCTATGTCACAATAGTATTGCAATGTTGAGTCAATACTAGGTGTGCAAAGTTAGACCAACAAAGACACAAAACCAAACCAATAAGAAAGAAAAAAACACTAGGAGGGAAATACAGACCACAGGTTTCATCGCTGTTTGAGACAACATTTGCACACTATCGTTTAGCAAATTCAACATTCTTTTTTTTTGTCTTCTCGCAGTCGAATGTGTTCTGGTCAGGTTATATTTGACTTCTAGAACCTCTAGAACC
>NC_139659.1:1747008-1804508 GCF_951799395.1 Argentina silus
AAATAGGCCTAGATCTTATTTGTAGCAGTACAATAAACGGTATCAAATGTATGCTCATTAAAAACAAGGTATAAATAGACTGGGGGAAAAACTGTGTTGTTGCTTGAGAAAAACACATTTAAAACAACAAGCCTGCTCCGACATGTGGTTATGATGAAGAGTGCGTGCCTGTCCCTCACAGGCTGGGTGCACGCTGCGCGGGCTCCTAGTCACATGTTATCGCTTTGATCATGCAAGTCACTGTTATTGTCTGTCTGTCTATGTTGCTGATAGCCATTATGGTCGAAATGAGTTAGCCATTCATAACTGTAAGGTCAGTTTCGATCCACTTGACTTGGAGAAGTTGGCAATCAAAAAAAAAGTTGTGGTAAGTCATGAAAATGCTTCTAGATTTTTTTCATGCAAGATATGTCGAGGGTCGGAATCGAACCAGGAACCTTGCGATTACGTGGTAAGCACATTAGTGTGCTACGCCACTAAGCACCCCCCCCCCCCCCCCCCCGGAGTTATTTTATTAAGGTTGTGTGACGAGTGTTAAACATGATGATCCAGCAGACTAGCTGACTTGAATGACATAAAGAGGAACTATTTAATATTTCATATATGACAGCTTTTTCATTTATATATATATTTACATATATATTTCATATATGACAGCTTTTTCATTTATAGTTGAGGTAGAAAATCTCCTACTGACTTCCAGTGAACCAGAAACAAGCGTGTCCACAATTATCTCCCCTTCAAGCAGCCCTGACAGGGATACAACTGATAGTTAATCACTATGGCCACCACTGTTGAATCTAGTTACAGTGAGCGTCATTTGTTACACCCCCCAATGGGACACGACAGCCAAGTTTATCTTCTATCTTCTCTGTCCTAAGTACCACAGCTTGGTTTGTGCAGTGTCAGCTTGTTGAAGACTGTGGCAAACTGACATAATGGGAAAGAGGCAAGCAAGACTAATTCGGTGAGTACATTAGTGGCTGAACTATTTGATCATAAGGTCAATTTTTCATCAAATGTATTATGCTGTTTTTGATTGCATGGCTATACCATAGTTAGATACTGTAGGCACCTATTTTCTCTTCAACGTTTGGCTTCAGGATTAAATAATCATCTGACGTGAGGTTGTTTCACTATTGCAGACAGCTGGGGGTTTAAATGAAAGGAAAATCTGCTTATTCCCCTTTGATTCACTGCTTTTCTCAAGATTGCATGTGGCAAACACGCCAAACTGAGGTTATTCTTAGAATCCTAAGTCGTCCTTTCGTGGAGGGGGGTGAACCGAGATGAATTAAAAAATGCACAATCCTCTAAAATAGGAAAGTTGCTTTCCTATTAACCGAAAAGTAATACTCCGCCGGAGAAAATGTAAGGTAAACAACTGCATTTCAAAATGAATTGACAGCTAAATATTTAATTATTTTTGTAATATGATAGAGAGGGGGGGGTCACTCCCTAAGGGCTCCTCCGCACACGAGGCTCCCAGCAGGACCCCCTGCCTAAATAAAGGTTAAAGAATACAAATTACGCAAAAGGAACATTCAGTGTTTCTGCAGTGCCAGGTACAGACAGGCAACCTTTGTGTGTCCTCTGGGATGTCTGATCCCCGGCTTGGCTGCCTCCACCGCCCAGATGAACGTTATGTAATGGCAGAAGCCACGACCCGTCCAAGGAGAGGAGTTAATGAGAGTCAGCATCTACAGCGATGGCAGCATTAAAAACATCCAACAGACGGCCTAGGGCTAGAGTCATGCATGCATATATGTCTGTGCATTCATGTGTGCTCCATTCCAAACCCTACAGTACATGAAACCAACCATTTAGGTCTTTGGTCACTTTGTGACAAAACAGTTTTTCTAAAAAGTGCTGTACAAATAAAATGTGATTGTGAACTATTGATTGATTGATTGATTGACTGAATACACAGTGGTCCTTCAAGGTTGGCCAATCAAGAACTGCCTGAACATTAGCTTGGCACTAGTTTGACCAGTTCTCTCTTGTTTTCTATCAATGAGACAAGCCTGGATTAACAAAGGATATCTGGATTAATAAACACATATCCAAACAAATCATATTCATGGTTTAATGTGTCTTCCTTACCTCCAAAGTAGGAGCCGTCGGTCAGCTTCATCTCTTTGTTGAGCTTGGTGATGACACTTGCCACGCCATGTTGGATAAAGTACATCTTCTTCCCCACGGTTCCCTCACGGATGATGTAATCGTTGGGCTGGAACACCTCGAACTTCAGCTTACTTAGCATGCCAGTCACGAAGTTGGGGTCTGCATTGGCAAACAGCGGCATGGTAGCCACTAGCTTCCTGCAGTTGAAGTTAACGATTTCCTGGAAAAGGAAGGAACATACACTTAGGGAAGAGTTGGAGGAGAGGAATACAGGAAAATGGTCACAATGATCCACATGTTCGTAACTACGATGCACTTTTATCTACCTGCCCAAATTCCTCTCTGAAAAATCTCCAAATAGTACAAAATACAGCTGCAAGAATAATCGCTAGAACCCAAAAATATGATCACATCACTCCGTTCCTTACACTGGCTTCTGATTAAAGAACGAGCAGATTTTAAAATTATATTATTAACCTATAAAGCATTACATGGACTTGCACCCCCTTATCTCACCCACCACCTTCAGCTGTACAACCCTGCACTACGTTCACAATATACAAAGAGATTAGTCATTCCTGGAATATCTAAGATTACAGCAGGGCGCAGAGCCTTTTCTTCAGAGTGCCCATCTCTGGAATGATCTTCTGATTCATGTTTAGGGAATCCGATTCAGTTTAAATTTTTAAGTCTAGGCTCAAAACTCACCTCTTTAGTCAGTGTTATGACAAGCCCTAGCCTAGTGATATACCATCATTCCTCAGATTCTATCATACTAACCTGTTAAGTGTTGTTTTTTTCTGAAAAACAGTCCCTAAGGTGAGCCTGGCTGAGCTCGCCCCACCCTTGATCCTGATCAGGATGCTCCCCCCACGATGGACTCTAACTCAGACATGAACCACAACCTTTGCACCGCACCGCACCGCACCACACCACACCACACCACAGGACACCACAGGACACCACACCACACCACATTTGCACCACACATATTTTGTATTATTTTACTGTTATTTAATTGTTTCTCCAGCACCTCTCCAACATCTAGGCTTTCTTCCTACTAGCCTCACTAGGGAGTTTTTCCTTGCCACTGTGTCCACTGTTTTTCCGTGGCTTCCTTTTTGGGGGTCTACGGTTGGGCGTTGTTTTTATTTAATTTTGACTGTATTGGTTGTTTATGTTGATCACTTTGTGACAGTTGTATTGTAAAAAGGGCTACACAAATACATTTGATTTGATTTGACAGAGGACAATTGAATTCAATCAAGACTAATAAATGATAAGATAACTTCAGACCAGAGAATAACAACGTGGCTAACACAAAGGAGAAGAATGCATGGAAATTGTGTCCTTTGACATCTTGTGACTTTTTCCTTAAACTTAGATACAATCCATCAAACATATGAGACAATACCATCCAAGTTCTGAAGCCAATTTCAACCCTCGTGTCTCAATGTTGTATTGGATGTGTACCGCAACTCCGCTCCTAATATCTCTGAACCACTTCTCATCACTTTGGGACTCTTCAGGTGCTATTTTCTGTGATGATGATGAGCTTGCCCTCAGCCCTCTCTTGTCTCCACAGACACGGGAAAGAGATTGTTTCCTGTAAGACCCTGTTTACTGAGGCACTGTGTCCGTCGCCTCATCTCTCCGCTTCCTCCCTCTCCCTGTTGCCGTGCAGACAAAGTGTGCCCATGGTCTTCTCCGCTCACAGCTTACCCCGATCCTGTGAGGGATGATGACTGTCCAATGGGAGCATCATGGCCGCACAAGGGGAGGGAGCAAGGGAAGGGACCGGCCAATCACCTGGCTGGCTGCCTGCTGGGCTGGGCTGTGTTAGCTCAGCCTGAGACTACGGTGACAGCCAAAGCCAGGGGTTCTGACCCCAATCATGCAAGACGTATAATGAATTAGATAGCTACCAGGACTCAGGCCCCACAAACTCCACAAGGGAAAACAATCTTTAGACTCTATCTATTTAAAGCAAATTTGTCACATGGCGTGTGGCAGTAAAAATAGCGGCTGCAACAACCAGCAGCAGGGAGAAAAAAAAAAGAAAATGAAAAAAAAAAAGAAAAAAAAATCTGGAGATGAGAGCGAGTTTAACTGTTTCTCACCTAACCGACGTCATCACCCACGCTCCTTCAATTCCCTTGATGTCTGCACTTCTTATCATGTCATGCTGTGTAAAGTCTGCTGGGCTGGGCTGGGCTGGGCTAGGCTGGGCTAGGCTGGGCTAGGCTGGGCTAGGCTGGGCTAGGCTGGGCTGGGCTAGGCTGGGCTGGGCTGGGCTGGGCTGGGCTGATAGGATGATTTGCTGAGGTGATGTTTGTATGCTATGTGGATCTGTGTTGCCCAGTCAGGCTGTCCTGGGCTGTGATTGAATGTGTATACAAGCCATGTATAGATGAATAGTTTATAGGTGCTATAGTGGAAAGATGTATCGCGTACATATGCTGTACTGTGTTGTTCTGGGCTGATGTATGTCGTGCTGTTCTGTAATTGATGTGCGCTGTATAGATGCCTGCTCTACTATTCTGTATATCTGTGTTTTGCTTGTCTGTGAAGTATGAATGCATGCTCTGCTGTTCTGTGCTGTCTATATCTGTGCTTCTCTGTGCTAGGCCATGCTGTGCTGTTCTGTGCTGTCTATATCTATGCTTTTCTGTGCTAGGCCATGCTGTGCTGTTCTGTGCTGTCTATATCTGTGCTTTTCTGTGCTAGGCCATGCTGTGCTGTTCTGTGCTGTCTATATCTGTGCTTTTCTGTGCTAGGCCATGCTGTGCTGTTCTGTGCTGTCTATATCTATGCTTCTCTGTGCTAGGCCATGCTGTGCTGTTCTGTGCTGTCTATATATGTGCTTTTCTGTGCTAGGCCATGCTGTGCTGTTCTGTGCTGTCTATATCTGTGCTTCTCTGTGCTAGGCCATGCTGTGCTGTTCTGTGCTGTCTATATCTGTGCTTTTCTGTGCTAGGCCATGCTGTGCTGTTCTGTGCTGTCTATATCTGTGCTTCTCTGTGCTAGGCCATGCTGTGCTGTTCTGTGCTGTCTATATCTGTGCTTCTCTGTGCTAGGCCATGCTGTGCTGTTCTGTGCTGTCTATATCTATGCTTCTCTGTGCTAGGCCATGCTGTGCTGTTCTGTGCTGTCTATATCTGTGCTAGGCCATGCTGTGCTGTTCTGTGCTGTCTATATCTGTGCTTCTCTGTGCTAGGCCATGCTGTGCTCCACCTCCACCATGCCTCACTGTGCTGTTCTGTGCTGTCTATATCTATGCTGTGCTCCACCTCCACCATGCCTCACTGTGCTCTGTGACTTAATGGGGTTAGAGAGGAGAGACCTGGGCAATTAAAGTCCCCCCGCCTCTCCCATCCTCCACCTCTGCATCATTAGACACATCATCTGCTGAAACAGAAAGGGCAGCCAACCATGCCGCAGGTAGACAAAAGACATCATCAAACTGGTCACTGAGTTCAAGTTCAAGCAACTTCTACTTGCTCGTTTGTGTTTTTTGGTCCGATGAAGGTCATGTCGACTGAATCATCACATTATGACGAATGTGGAGTATGTATTTTTCCCCCACCATGAAACTTGTCACTGTGACCGTAGCCTAACATTTTCAAAGCTCTGGGCTCATTTGGCTAGCTATGTATCTTGGGAGTTGATGTCTTAATGAGTCCAAATATGATTTTGCTGTTCAAATTGTCATCCGTTGCGGACCTCAGTTTGCATTTCACACCTGGGTGTGAGTTCCTGACTGTGCGACCATCTTTACACCAATTATCTGTTAACCTGATTCATGTTTAGCCTGTGTCCCGCCGGTCGTGGCAAAATTAATTTGCAGAGTTTGTCCTTTGAATTTGTTTCAAAGCAGAGGAGATAATATGTAAATAGAAACCTTTTGCTGCGGGACTCTGTGGAATAAAGCTCCTAGTAATGACAGATTCACCTGGGGAGGGGGGCGTATCATTTTTCAGGTATCCCTTTGTGGTGACCATATAATGCATTATACTGTAGATGTACTCATAATTCACTATGACAGAGTAATAATGCAGTATAAGCATAGTTACAGACACACATACAGACTCATATAGACTCATAATGACCATCAATGTGATGCATTTCTAACGTCTTTGTCAATGAGTAGCACATATTTATTACCGCATCGTAATCATTGTTAACGTGTGTTATAACAATGCGTCACAATGATGGACATCATAATGCTGTATGATCCGTGAGGAAAAAGTGTCCAGCAGTTATAACACACTACAGTATGTTACTGTACATTGTACGTAATTATGATTATACTTATAATGCATTAGGACTACTGATATACGGAATTATGAGTCTATATGAGTCTTTATATGTGTCTTTATATGTGTCTGTTACTGCTCTGTCATAGTGCATTATAATACCTGTATGATACATTATGCATGTGGACTTCACAGAAAGTGTCATCACAATGGTAAAGACTGCATTCGAGAGTAAAATAAAGATGAGGAAACTCACAATCATAGACTCATCCTTTTAGAGAGAGATAACTCCTTGTACTTGTCTATCAATGAAGATTATATACATAACAGTAATCGTATCATGTTGTATTTTATTGTATTACATTGTGTGTTGGATGGTATCGTGCTGTATCACAACAAAAGCTACCTCGCCCCGCGAGCGACTCAGAACAGGGAGAAGAAGTGACTCACCTCCTTCAGAGGGTCGTTCAGCTCACTCAGGATATTGTCCTCGTCGAATATCTTGCCCTGATAGCGATGCTCGTAGTAATCATGGATCTTCTGCCGCATGTCCGCTGGCAGCTTGTGGAAGGACATGTACTGCTCCACTTGTTTGTACTGTAAAGATGAAGGGGACAGATACTGTCAATGAGCACGAAAATAAAACAACAAAGAGGCCGTCAAAATTAGACGTTTCAGACACAAACACAGAAATACTGGTTCAAAGCAGCGTTGGTATTATCTAAGGGGAGAAAAACTATATTGTATATGGCCTACAAATGCTGGCTCCAATGTGTCTATGTTCCACAGAAATGAGGACACACACACACACACACACACACACACACACACACACACACACACACAATGCCATACCCTGGGTCACTGCGCATTGGAGCAGGTGGCAGGTGGTAAAAGTAGGAATGACCTGGGGGCTTTTCAGACGGAGGAAGCACTTCTGATCACTTCACAGAGGCTAGAATCTCTTGATATACTGTACCCACCATCTTCAGTGCATTGCAGACATCTAGGTGATGGATGTGTAAGAAGTACTGCTCTATCTAGTCAAATTATTCTTTCTAGAAGACTGACAGAGGCCATAATAATTGAATTCTAGGTTTTTTAATCAATCACTTCAATACTAAATCATGTACACTATGTTCAGCAAGAGAGATTATATACCCTTATCAGATCATACAGTAATCAAAGTCACATACTAGAGACAGCCATGTATACTTCAGTATAAAGTTAGGAGATAGTTGACTAGTTGGTGAGAGATGCCTCATAGGAGGCTGCAGTAGGATATTAACTCACTTACTGCCAAAGAATTCTCACCACCTAGATCCAACAATTCTTTGATTGGCTACAAAATGAAGCATCATACTTGCATGAGTAGTATAATGAATAGTATGCATTTTTGGTGAATAAAGTCACCCTTGGCACTCTAGAATGTCGACAGTCTGGGACAGACTTTATTCACCGCTGGCACTAAATGAGTTAATGGGAGAGGTCCCCAGGGTCATCATTATCGTCTCTGTCCGACTTGCCAGGGTACCGTGGTGTCTGTCATTCCGTGTTAGAACCGGAATTAGCTGTCAAGCTCCTAGCTGAGTAATACCGACCATCAGAATCATGAAATGAGGTGGAAAAAGACACAGGGTCTGAGGAACATTCACACCACCCTCCATTTGTAATCCTCTCTGGCCTCCTCTGGAGAGAGAACCCCACGAAGGAGACTCTGGACTCTCGGATCAACCGTAACGCTAGACTTCCATTACATATGCATGGAGTGACACAGCGCAGGGACTCAGATTTTCCAATTCTCCAAAAGTCGGGTCGGTGTCGCAGCTTAAGTGCATTTGCTTAATCAAAAGTTGTGGTAATTTAATTGAACATGGCGGCGCGTCCGCACAGGTAACAAAACAAGCAGGTGTTGACGCGCTGCCAAGTGAATATCACAGACACCACAGGCTTCTATTAGCCCAATGATGTATGCAAATACAGATCGGCCCATTGTCCGCAGGCCCGGGCGGGGAACAGGCGGAGAGGGATACTTCAACGACTCATCCATTTTAATCAGCCACTCCTCTGCTTACCCACACACGGGTACATGACAGGGGTGTGAGAGGAATTGTCGGCGCCAGTCGATGGCCGGCCGCACCTGTAAGTAAACACCGGCTCTCACGCGCTGCCCTCAGTGATTAAAGGCGCGAGTGGAGGCAGCCCGGGAACGGAAAGCGGCGACGGCAACGGCAGAGCCTAGCAGGCCGAACACGACGCCAACGTGTCCAAAATGAGAGAAAAATGTGAGAAAAGTACAAAAAAATAAAACAAAATAAAAAAATAAAAACGGCATGTCACTTCGTGTTCCGCATTGATTCTCTGCAGGTGCAGCGAGGCGATAAGGGGCCAGGTTTTGTTTGAGGGAAATTGATTTACTCTGAGTACACAGCAAAGTTGGAGGGCATTTGACATTTTAACTTTAAAAATGGGGGGGCTGCTTGGAGATTATGGTCATGTCATGTTTGGGCAGATGAGTATGCGAATCATGAATGTATATCGACCACATAGTTATACTGACCTGCTTATCTTCGAACCACTGAGGTGATTGTCTATTCAACATGTCTCGAAGTTGAACCAAGTGATGCGCATTGCTAAACCGTTTGAGTTCTTTTTTTGCTTGGTTCTGCTACATTGTAACATTTAGATCAGTGATTCACTATGTTTATGTGGTTTGTCCCGAGGGCTCGACTAATGAGGTCTAATGAAGTTCACTAGGCTCTCCTCACATGCATGCTGTTACTCTGTCTTCTCTCTCTCCCTCTCGCCCAGAAATAGGCTCGTCCTACTCGCGCTGGGGGAGTTGATTTGTCACCAAATTAACCAGAATTCCAGTTGGGGTGGCATTGCCACTCATTGCTGTTGACATTGTTGTGATAGCCAGGTCATAGCATCTGTGTGCCCACCCTTGTACTGGCCCTGTATTCCTATTGGTTATCAGACTTCGTCATATAGTCAACATGTGTCCAGACATCTTCAGTTATTGGATGGCTTACTGGCTTACTGGCTTACTGCACGAGACTTGAGTGTGACTTGCCTTGTGCCCAGGCTAAAGCGTCCTAACTCGTCTTGTTGTTACCAGCTGTTCATAGTGTGGAGAATGATCTGCTATCCTTCTTTTGTAGAAGATCTCTGCATCCTTCAAGGAGTTAATTTGTCATGGAATTCATTTGAACCCACGCACCACAGAGAAGTCACATCACAACAATATTTGTTTCTCCTCGCAACTCATACTTACAATTTATAACTGTCATTATGGTGAGCTGCACTCTCATCTCAGTAATGAATATGATTAGATAGAAGGAATTGCTTGTTTTGTTTATTACATTCAAGGTGTGTCAACATGGAAACAGGTTTATATTGTTGGGTCTACTCTCTATGGGGCTCAGGTAAATACATTCTGTGCTGCAGCAAAACAACAGCTGACAGAAAAGTAGTTATACCTCAGAGTATGGTTTTATCAGCCATCAGAGTATCATTTAAGCAGAATATGGTTGTTGCACACAATGTTCCAGATATATTCATGTTTTTTAAAACAATAATATTTATATCTGGGTTAGCTGCACACAATACCTATTACATGTACAGCCATGGGAATAATATTACAGATACAAACATGGGAATCGTCTTCATAGAAATGGCTTCTGCTGTATAAAGCAATGTACTTTATCAGTATCATGAATCTTGAAGTATGTTATAGGGCATCAGCTCTGAATGAAACAATTAGTGACGTGCTGTCCCTTCATCCATAGACAATAAGTCCATACAGCATCTGACACGAACATACAGTATAGTGCAAATATCATCATATCTGGGGGACTGAAATACACATACTGTATGGAAGAATGTGCGCATCTGACTATGTAATATCTTATGAAATGAGTCTCTCTGTGTTCAGCTGTCTGTCAAGGCCTGGGTTTCCCTGTGCGAGGGTATGTCAGTGGACAGTGCCCCTTCCCACACCCCTGCCCGCCCCCGCAGCTGTGGCAGCGCTGGTGCGAGGACTGAAGGGCGAGACCCAGAGGCATCCCTGCTGTTCCTCTCCTCTGCACTGCAATGCAGCAAATCGACACAGGGGCAGTTGTCATGCCAAACGGTTCACGACTGTGTCAGCGAGAGCTCCCACACGGCCCTGCCCTGTTGCACCACTGGAACGACTCACAACGAAACACTGAGGGGTTCATCGACTCGTCTGATCTCTGATCAGAGCGGTGCTGGGAGACAGGGCTGCTCTTAACACCTCAGACAAACCAAGCCAAGGAAGGCTATTCAGGGGGGCAATTAGGAAGAGTGTCAATGGAAGGGATTTGTCTATCAAAAGGATAGGATTCAGGATTATCTTCCTGATTGGAATGATAGGTTACTCCTAACTTGCAATCTTCCCTGATGTGTTTCATGTGCTCCAAGGGCCTAGAATATGTTTCAATAGTATGTGATATGTAATTTGACACTGACTGTATGACTGATGTTTAGTTGTACAGTTGTGTGTTGCTGTTCTGGTATCTTATGAATCAATTAATATAACCATGAATTGCATTGTGGTTTTGTAAATGAATTGATACAGGTATTGTGTATTTATAAAATACCGCATTCAATAATTCAATGTTGACAAGTAATTTATGCTCTGCCAAAATGTAATAGACAATTTAACAATGTACCATAGGAATGAACAACCCAATAGCTGCCTTGCCTATTTCTATTGACTACAGGTTGTCTGGCAAGGTCAGAGCATCATATTTGAATTAGACGATAACAGCTAATGCTTTTAGAAGGTGGATGTAAATTAATAAACTGTCCATTTGGGTCTGCCTCGTCATTGTCACACTCAAGGTGACTCTGGCTATGTGTCCTCCACTGATAAGACTGCTGTCAGCCACCGAGGACAGGATAACTGATGTGTGTGCGTTCAATCCAGTTGGATCGTATGGGCAACATATCAGTTAAATTCCAGTAAATGTCCAGTTTTTTGTTTTGTTTATGTTCCTGATCACATTTTACAGTAATCAGCGTGTAATGTAAATGTAAATGTGTATGACACAGAGCACTGAAGCGTGATATTTTGTATACAACAATGTATACAACAAAGCAGATATTAGTCTGCTAGATATTATACATGATACTAGTATGAGAGTATATTGAGTAAAACCATAATGTGCTTCAGTGCACACAAGGGAACAGATGGAGTCTGTAAGCCTGGTGAGCCTTACCAATATCTTACCCTCATACCAACTAAGCTATCAAAGCTTCAGGACAAACACTAGCATGGTCGCTCATAACCACATTACAAAGTGGGTAAAAGTCTCCAAGACTCCAACTTGCACCCATCTAGTAAATGTTGGAGAAGAATTAAGGTCTTGCATGTAAATGCCCGGTCAGCTAACTTCTTATTCTGAGAATGCCAAACCCGTTAGCAGGATCACAGATGGTGCTGGTTGCCGGATGGATAATCACCCCCCCCCCATGCAAAAATGATGTAATAGGGATCTAATGAAAATTCCCCAAAATGTGTTCTTCTTAATAGCACCCACAAAGATGGGTGCTATTCCTGCCTGGGAACCTTTTGACCCTGCGTGAGAGCTTTTATCATACGCTTGAGAAAATCCTCTTCAGAAGTTACTGGATAGGCACTGCTGTGATCTGTGAGTGCACAACTCCTAAAACACACTCCCAGAGGAGAGGAGGCCTAATCCACCTCTCATAAATAAGAATTATGTGTTTAAAAAAAGGTTAAAGCTTTACTGAAATAATACAGGGTGATCAGCATCACTTACCTTATGTAAAGCGAATAACATGGGCGATCATGGGCAACACATCAAGTCGGTCATGACAACTAAAACATACAAACACTACATATAACTGGTATGGCCTTACCTTCTCTTGGTACTGCCTGCGGGAGGAGTCCAGCGATTGGATGAGAGCGGTGGCGTGACCAACGAACATGGCGTAGCAGGTGGCGCCCACGATCATACTCAGCATGGTGATCCACAGGTCGGACATGCTGACTGGCGCCCGGGCACCATACCCAATGCACAGCATGTGGCTCATGGCTTTGAAAAGGGCATAAGAGTACTGCTTGCCCCAGGAGTCGTTCTGCAGGGGGGTGGGGGTGGAGGAGACAGAAGGGGGGCAGGGGGAGTTACCGCGCGCAGGCTTTCCGGCAAGGCTCTTTGATGGATCACTGAACCCTCACTGTGCATCCTGCCAATATACCCTTCATGCTTGAGAGCCTAATGCTCACACTGAGTGACTAAACTCCCCAACCCCCCCCCCCCCCACCCCCCCGTCCCTCGGCACCCTACCCTCGCTTGCCACCGGGTGTAAAACAATTGATGGCTGCGGGCCAATGCTAATGCTAATGCTAATCAACATCTATTACTGCTAATCAACATCTATTACTTCCATTCGTTTTGGACAGCTGATGTATGGTTTGTCTTTGGCCTGGGGATCCTTCACAGTGGATGCGTGGGAAAGATTCAGAAGTGGCCTGGATTCTTCCTTCTCAGGGCCGAATATCACAAGTGCTTTATTAAGATTCAGTGCAGAAGCAGGGAGGCAGAAATATAGGACTGGCAGGGCACCCTGCTTCAGTCCACACACAGACTTCAGCCCTGCTACAGTCAGGCGTGTGCATCTCACACATTGATTTGAATGGGTAACATACTCTTCTGTTAAATCTTTTTTCTATTTTATTTTCTAAATACAGTGTTTTTACTGTTGGAAAGTATACTTGCAGTATTGTTATTTGGGAGGAAGAACAAAGCCCTCAGATGATTTTCTGCTCAGTCAAAGGAATTCCCCTAGTCTATTCGCAATTGAATACAATACAACAGAATGGAATATAATATCCATTTGCGTGTGATAGGGCATTTGTTTTCTATATATATTTTGACCATGCCTTTTGACAAACAGGCCCAGGCACAGGCACTACATCTGTGACTTCGAGTCCCATTAGGAGACAAATGTGACAGTTCCCTGGGACACCCTTGCAGTCATTCTGAGTTGCTGACTCCTCCAATTGTTTCTCCCTCTGTGAACAAAAAGTGCTGAGGGAGCTTCCTACTTCCACTACTTGACAAAAAACCCACCGTCTAGAACATTACCGTTCATCACACTCACTTCCACCGTCGGCTATATCTCATCGCAAAGTTTTCTCTCTCTCCATCCTCACTTTGTCTTCTGCTGCACCCCCACCCCCACCCCCACCCCCACTCCCACACCCTGTTAAAACCACAGCATCCATCATGTGGATCCCAGTAAATGGTAAATGTACAGCTAAATGATCTCCACCACTGACTAACAATATGAAATCTAATCTTCATGCCGATTAGTTGTTTCTTTCACAGATTGATAGGAAAATTAACCGATAATTACACTGTGCTGCCACGGTGAAAAATAGAACTCCAGATCGGTGGAATCGGTAGTTTCAAATTTGTTGCATCAATATTGCATCAGTCGCTGATCAAGCAAATGTGATATGAATCTCAACTAGAAACAATCCACCTAATGTACTTTAATGATGTTTTTATTTTCACCAAGAGTCATCTTCATGAATGCCGTAGAGAAAATATGTTAAACAAGTTGGCATAAACTCTGTCTACATGGGATTGTTCATAGTGATACCTTATCCCAATATTACAGTGTTGGATTGTACGACACACTCAGCTGAGTTAGAAACCAACCCATCCATAGCAGACTATTATGGCAGCAGAGAACCCCCCCCCCCCCCCCCCCCCCGGGACATGCTACTGTACATGCAACTGGTAGGAATGAAGCATGAGCATCTCCTTCATGTGTATGTGTGGTTGTGGGTGATGTGGGGGGAGGGTGGCGGTATGTTACCGCATTACATGTGTGCGAGTGAACATGGAATGGAATGGCCATGGAAGCGTGATAAATTCATTTGAATCCACTGGTTTTTTTAATCGCGACTGAAAGTGAAGAGGTGAGTGCACAAGTTGTTATTAAAGGCCCACGGCAGCCCACGGCAGCCCACGGCAGCCAGTTTTGCTTCCTGGCTGTTATTGAAACTATTGGCACCATACACTTTATACATGTTGGGACTTTTATTTTTTATTTTTTATTTTTTTTGCTCAGTTACCTGATAATGAAATCCGTTAAACAATGAATCAAGTTTGCGTGGCTTATGCCTTAGATAGAGGTATGTTAAGCTTACCTTGGCTCCTTATCATGGCTATAATTAGACAGTGAAATCCAGACTAGCCGACATGAGCTCCAAAATCATGTGTCAGCACCGTGCTTTATGCAGCATTAAGAGCACAAACCTGAAAGCTTTGCTGCTTTCGCATCACAATGCTTTTAGCAATGCGTGCCGTCATTAGTCTTCCTCAAGGCATTTTGTTGGAGGCAGATTGGCTTACTCTTCTCCATAACTACAGGATACCACAGAGCCAAGAAATGAAAGGAGAAGGAGTCGGCGGGTGGTGGAGCTAGTTATTTGCAGGAGTTTATGTTTGATCGCCCAAGCTATGGTGAAGAAGCTCGGAAAGGTGGGGGCCAAGGGAAAGGTGGGGGCCAAGGGAAAGTGGAGGCCATCAATAACCTTCCTGTGCCAGTCTCCCATCGGGCATTTTACCGGGCAAAGTGCTCTTCCGTTGGCACCCAGAGTGAAGCCCTGTTCCTGTTAGTCTATGCACCTGTGCTTTCTGCTTTTTGTCATCCCTTTACTTTGTATTGAACACCCTTTGGGTTACTTTTCAAAGAAGCTTACGTCTTGTCAAACTCGCGACTCCACCATGGAGAAAGAGATGCTTACTGTCATCCTAGCTCTTCATCACTGAGGTTTTTGTGTCTGGGTCTCTAGCCCTCAAGTTGTTTATTCAGATTATAACCACCTGGTATTCCTGAAAAGAACTAGTTCCATGAACTGCCGACTCCTTCGCTGGAGTCTGATATTGCAGGAGTTTCCCCTTGAGATCCGACATGTCCGTAGTAGACAGCTTGGTAGGGTGTGGACGGTTGCTAACATTTTTTTGTGGTAAATAATGTTTAGTCCGTGAGGTGGCTTGGCACCTGTTTTGGTTTGGCTGCACCTTTTTGCAGTAGTTTAACATGGCTATTTTGTTTAGAAAATGTGCTCGTCCTGAGGTAGAGTATTAAAGCCAGAAGTCCCCTCCCCTCATTTTTTCAGAGGGGCTAGAAGCTTCTAACCATTTTTTTGGACAGAATTTTTATCGTAGTTTTTTTGGCATGTAAACATTTTAACAGAGCCGTGCGGTTGACCTGAGCGACCCATTCACATCGATAATTTTACTAATTGGGAGTTTTGTTTTCGTTGTTACTTGTCCAACAAATACAGGGATATATTTGTTGTCTTGAGGAGGAAAGTGTTAGTGGTTTTGTGACAAGATCGAGTGTGGTTAGGTGTGCACACTGGTCACCTCGTTAGTCTGCATGGGTTTAAGCTGTGCTGTTTGCCCAGCTGGTGTAATTAAGACCTGCTCAGCTGGGGTTATTTAAGACCTGCAGGTCTAGTGCCTGAGGTGAACTCAAGCTGCTGGCAGGATAACACCTCTGGTTACCTCCTGCTACTCAGAACAGTATAACATCTGTGTGTTGCTTTTCTCTGTGTTTGGTTTAGTTTCAAAACAAGATATTTCAGTTACTCCCTGACCCTTTAATTTAGTTTTGGGATTTATTTTAGTTTGCCCTATTTGGCAAACCTAGTGGGCGTCCATGGTGGATGCCTTTTAGGAACCCAATCTTGGTTGCTTTGCAACCTTCAGTGAGACCTTTCTGGACCCTTTATTTTGAGCGACCCCCTTTGAGGTGTTGGTTTCGGGGAACGTAACATAATCCATATGAGTCGGATGTCACTGGCAGCGTCTGGTAACAAAATACTGTTTCAAATCTAACAAGGGAAATGTTATACAGTATGATTGAAGACTCCACATGTAACATTTAGCTGTCTTGTGTGGAAGCGATGACAATCGATAGTCCTCGTTCATCCAGCGTTGCTGTCTGCATGTGGCTAAGGGAGTGATTGATGCTACGGAGAGGCCATACGACTAACAGGCAGTATAACAGGACTGTAAACTATTTGGCCATGGAACAACCGAAAGTGACATGGCAAAAAAAATTAAGAAAAGCAAGAAAGAAAATGAAAGTACAGATAATGGCATTCTAGAGTCTTTGACGTTGAACAGTTGTTAATATTAAAATGGTTTATTAGTAGTAGTAGTAGTAGTAGTAGTAGTAGTAGTAGTAGTAGTATAGTAGTAGTAGTAGTATAGTAGTAGTAGTATAGTAGTAGTAGTATAGTAGTAGTAATAGTAGTAGTAGTAGTAGTTGTAGTAATAGTAGTATAGTAGTAGTTGTAGTAGTAGTAGTAGTAGTAGTAGTAACAGTAACATTTTTCTGACTTTCACAATCATTTTTCTCAATCTTTGTCTTGGCATATTTGATAATTTCAGACAACAAAAACAACAACATAAATATGAAAATGTACTGTAATTCCTGGATTTAATTGCCTGATCTGCATTTCCCCTCGACAACTGCAAGTTGTTTGTGCTATCCATGCTCCATGACTATAAGACATGTGATGTGCTCATTGTTATTTATCAATTATATAATCTAATCACAATCTGTTCACACTGAGTTGGGCACAAAGGACACAGCAGTCTTTGAACAGCGCAGCAAGGAAGCAATGGGACCTGCAGGCATCCTAATTTATCAAACCATGAATCAAGCAGATAAGCTTAACAAGGAAAATTCACAGCAGCATCTCTGGACAGCCGAAATAAACTGCCAATAACGTACGACGGATTAAAAAAAACCAGGAGAAACACTGTGCAGAGTCAAAGACACACTGTGCAAAGTCAAAGACACACTGCCAAGTCATGAATCAATCATTTGCTATTTTCTGGATAAACTGGAACACATTGTTATTCATGCACTTTAGAAAAGATGAGGATTGTTAGCCTCTTTCATCTCTGGTAGTTTGTTGTATATTTCCAGATGCTACACTGTAACTAAGGACAACTTTGACCTGACTTAAGCTAAGCTTCGCTGGGTGCACGTCAGCCAGCTGTTTAATCGTTGGCATTCAGTAGAACGAATGCTTCACGAGAGCCGAAGCTGTCCTCGAGTGAGGTCTGACATGTGACCTGTAGAGAAGGCCTCACAACAGTAGTGATCTGCAATCCCACAGAGTTAAAAAAGCCCAAATTGTTTACACAACAAACCGTATTTTCACATCATGCTAATCCCGTCAGTGAGCGACAATGAGATTACAGATAGCAGAGGTTTTTTTGCCATGGCTAAGCAGAACGCAATCCATTCGGACAAAGTGGAGAAAAAAATTGCTTCTTATCATCTCAGGAATAGAGTGGTCTTGCTATGCAGATGGCATAACATTTTGTTTTCCCATTTGATGTGTTTCTCTCATGAAATCGAGAGGGATTTGTTTTTAATTTGGGTTATCTTTTGTGTTATCTTTTGAGTGTTAAAGTGCATTCATCTTCAGGAGATTTCTCTGTAAATTCTTGGGAAATACCATTTTATTGAAAATTATTCGAAGAGTCTCTGAGGACGGATGTTAATCCTCATACAATAGGCCCTTTCACTACCTGGAAGGTGTTGTGAAGGTACAGACGTAAACAAACTACCCACTGATTCAAAAGAAAAAAACTACTTAGGATTCAAGTTGCTAAGCTCTGGAAAGGGGAAGTGGAGTGGATTTCTTTGGCAATTTCCAAAAGGCAGAAGAGAGGGGCACACACACACACACACAGACACACACAGACACACACAGACACACACACACACACACACACACACACACACACACACACACACACACACACACAGTGACTGAACAAACACGTGAGTTTTGATCTATGAATTCTAAACTGGAGCAGGCTATTGGACGTGAGTCACGGCAGAGTGGGAGGAGATGGATGGGGCGGTGATGGCTGACCAAGGACGAGAGAGAGAGAGAGAGAGAGAGGCCAGGGGAGTCTGAGTGATGCCCCTGGGCGGTGTGGATATGCATGGGCTAGCCAGTCTTCTGCAGGGGCATTAATCCTCCCCAACACATCCTCAACACACACTCAGCCATCAAAATTCAAATGAGCCTGCATCAGCAGTGCACTACACCACCCCCCCCTCCACCACCACCACCACCACCACACCACCCACACCCTTTCCCTCCTCTCCATCTCACCTCCACCCACACATCCACTGCAGTCCATCCACCACATCCCTACGTTCGTCAATTCTGCATTCTGAACTGTTAACCGCGGGACCTGGCATCCATTCACAATGTTTTGTTTTTGTATTCTTATCAACAATACAGAAGAAAGAATACATATCCATTCCAGGGAATTGATCCACGGCAAAAAAAAAAAAAAAAAAAACAATATTGCCTATATTTCTCACAGAGAGGCTCATTTATATGCAGAAGTCTTGAGGAGGACAACAACGTTTTGCTGGGTTTCCTGAGCTCTCTCTACTGAGCAGGGGACCCTGGTGGCCAGGCCGGGGGTGTCAGTGGTCAGCACCGAGCGGCCCACCCATCCCCTCGCCCCCTCCAACCCCCCCCACCCCACCCCCACCCCCACCCTCCCCCCCCACCCCCACCCTGCTGCCAGTGACAATCGCATTATCTTGTCTAGTGATTAAGTAAATGCAGCTCCAAAGAGGAAGGAGCTCCTCTCGACCCATTAGTCATGCAGATAATCGTCCTATACCCCGTACAATACCACCACTCAGCAGTATCTACAACGCAGCGCAGCCCCTTCGCCCTGACGGGAGGAGAGGAGGAGAGGAAGAGAGGGAGCGACGTATCAACAACCAAAAATTGCAACGCGCTCCGTATCTGAGAGAGAGATTAAAATACCCCTCCTCGGGAGGGCAAATGGAGGCAGAGGGACTTTGATGCTGTGTGCTGTGGTCTCACTTTCACCGCCAGTTACTTTGATGGCGGCAAGCATGAAATTAAGTATTTATACACCTGCTCAAGAAGTTCTTTGTCATATCCTCTGAAAGGTTCAGACAACCGGAGTACAATAAGCGCGGCGGTGGGTGCCAGACATGTGTGTCCGTGATGTGCTGAGGTGCATTGTGGGGGGTGGGGCGAAAACGCCAAGCAGGAATTGACAATAAAGACAATAAAAAGTGAGCTATTAGGAACATTTTCAGCGGGAACACTGATGTGTCCAGAGTGGAGGGGAGAGGAACGTCAGAGTGAGTCTGCACTTTTCACTTTGGATCTGTGGGGCGTTCTGTCAGCACGTTCCCACCTTGCCTTGGGTCTACAGAAGACATACAGTGAAGAACCAAACAGACTCATACTGTAGGGTTAGACGCAGACTCATACTGTAGGGTTAGACGCAGACTCATTCTGTAGGGTTAGACGCAGACTCATACTGTAGGGTTAGACGCAGACTCATACTGTAGGGTTAGACGCAGACTCATACTGTAGGGTTAGACGCAGACTCATACTGTAGGGTTAGACACAGACTCATACTGTAGGGTTAGACGCAGACTCATACTGTAGGGTTAGACGCAGACTCGGCTTGTGTTGTTCTCACCGTGTTACAAGGGAGGTATGAGCCAACTACAATGCAGAGGAAATTCAGCATTTATAGTATGTATTGTGAAAACAGGCGGCATAATAACCTCAATGTCAAGGTTATTGCTCTTGTCACATTAAAAACTGAGTAATTTCAGGGTAATTACTGTACATGAATTACTGGTTTAATTTGATTCATCTGTATTGTTTTGTGTACAGTGTGAACAATGACTCATATCTTCTCCTTGCCTGTACAAATTAAACGCATCAGACAATATCGTGCCTATTTATTAATTCATATAACTTCAACTGATCCTGTCCCTACCTCGTTGGCAAGCACACACTGTACATAAATGCACAATTTTGCTAAAGTGTGTTGGGACCCTCTGGGTTCTACCATGTGTGCGGGTCGCTCACTAATTGGCAGGCCATTGTTAACGGTTCAATCTGAATAGGAGAGGATAAAGGACTGCAACACCCACAGTTCAGCTGGGCCACGGCCATCAAGGCATGGCTGGTGAAGCATCACGCCCACGGACTCCCTGAGGCCCTCCTGGAGCTCACAGACTCTCACTCTGTACCCAAACAAAAGAACGGCTGGCTAACCACGCCCCCCACCCCCCCACCCCCCCACCACCCCCTTTGAGCAGAATTGAAAGACAATGAAATGAACAAGGCTGAGATATCCGGTACCGAGGAATTCATCGTTATCATAATTAAGGGTAATGATTAAAAGCACAGCAGCTAATTTAAGGAAAATACTGCATATTTGGCTACAGGAAATGGAAATAGTACAGTGGGTGTTTTTTTTTTGTCTAATTTTGCATAAAACCCCTCAACGTGGACAAATTGCAACCGACACTCATGAGGGGGATGGTATAACTGCAAGATCATTTAATCTTAACTTAAGAAAGTACACTCGCGGCCAGGCTGAATAAGTAATAGACAGTAAGAGCAAGCTCAGGCAACTTCCCCCGTCGCCTGACAGAAGAAGGGTGCAGATAAGGGTGGCACAGGGAGTAGTGATGTTGAAAAGCTGATATCTGCGCCTCCAGTGTAGTGGCTGGGAGGACTTCACGTGCATGCGTATCACAGCGATGCTTGTCTTGAGAAAAATCAAAAAAAGGGCAACATCTCCGGGCAATATCCAAGTCCCTTCTCATCCTTCTGAACTAAACAAACCACAGGCGTTTGACCCCCCTGCCTTACAGCATATAGCTCAGAGAGGTGTACGGAGAAAGGGAGGGAGGGAGGGAGTGATGGAGGGAGGGAGAGAGAGAGAGAGGGAGAGAGAGGGAGGGAGGGAGAGAGAGAGAGGGAGAGAGGGAGAGAGGGAGGGAGAGAGAGAGAGAGAGAGAGAGAGAGAGAGAGAGAGGGAGAGAGGGAGAGAGAGAGAGGGAGACAGAGGGGGGGGAGAGAGGGAGGGAGGGAGAGAGGTAGAGAGAGAGAGAGAGGGAGGGAGAGAGAGAGAGGGGAGAGAGGGAGAGAGAGAGAGGGGGAGAGAGAGAGAGAGCACGGTGTCGGAGTTACATCCGGGATTGCAGATGTAATGTCTTATTTTTCCCGACACAGTTTCCCATTTCTAAACGCAGCTTTCACGCATGGCAAAAACAACAGATCAACAGATCCCCAAAAAGCCCCCAAAAGCCATGTTTTTTAAGTGTTGAGGGAGCATTAATATTGATAAGGTCAGCTCATGCTCCAGTGCATCAGAACTACATGACTGTACACTGGGGCCCTGTAGCTGGCTGGGCAGTCACATGGGTACCATGGTTGTCATTGCCATTGTGTCTATGGTAAACAGGCCTAATGCATACCCATATAGTGTAACTTATTCTTGTGGTTTACAAGCGTTCCATCTGGCGCCAGTATCAGAGCACTGCATTTTACTTCGGCTTGTCTTTGAATTTGTCATAATAATTTCATAAGCACAGGTCTGCATGTGGAGATTGTTATTGATGTATTTTTAATCACATTGGGGAATGAAACTGTCTAAGTCTCCACATAAACAGTTTAGATTCGGTGGCACGTACTGTAGGACCCCCGCATCCCGAGGGTTGAGGCAGTAGCTCTTCAGGTGGCTTCGTGCCATCAGAGCAGCTAAATTAAGACAGGTCTTCAGCCTGGCCCAACATCGCTGCTGGAGAACCAACTCTGAGCAAACATTGCAGCACTTTAAATGGATTCCAGCTCCAACTCCAAATCAGGCTGACATTAAATCAATTTTCTGAAAAGATCAAGGGAAATAAAGACCTAAACCTTGTTTCTTTATTTCAGGACTGCACAAATCCTTGGGTGTGATTCATCAGAGCTTTAAAACATGATACAAATTGTTCTATACCGTATAACATTAAATTGCCCCTTAACTTCTGTAGTAACATTGTAATTACTCTAGTAACAACACTGCATTCACATATAGTGAATGAAGCTGTCACTGCACATTGATGGAGTTGAATGACTATTATATAAATCTCTTTGGATAGTTTAGACAATGTTTGCCGATTGAGAATATATGCAAATGAATTGTGCGTAATCCCACACAGCACTGCTGAGTACCTCTAAGTTCAACTGAGCCCTGTAGAGTATTATACAATACCACGTTGCATAACTGTGTATGGTTCTCTCTGCTCTGTGTTATCTAATGCAATGCTAAGCTAAGCTAAAGACCAAAGACAAATATGTAATGAAGCACAGAGATTTGCTCCTGCCTATTAAAGTGCATCCATCCTTTGAGCTTTGCAACGGTTGAAAAACGGCCTAATCTTTGGGGGGGGGGAGAGAGAGAGAGAGAGAGAGACCCCCTGCACTGATAGGAGTCTCTCTCCCTCCCTCCCTCATCCTCTCTCTCTCTCTCTCTCTCTCTCTCTTACCATACGGGTGTCAAAGATCCCGCGGGCCTGCCCATCGTGGTCCAATCCGGCCCGCAGTCATTTGCGGAATTATTATTATTATTATTATTATTATTTAAATTTTTTCAAGGATAGATCAGCTTTAAAATGGGAAGATAACGACTATGTTCTATCAGAAAGCATCGCTTGCAAAATGTCTTCTTCTTTTTATTTAATCCCTACTGTACCACCCCATCCCCTGATCGGAGGACATGAAAACATATATATTGTATGTCTCTAGTTTCTTATTATTTCTTGTAATAGACTTATGAGTATATTGGCTTATTAATCATGAATTATATTTTCTCTTCCAACCTTCAGATGCCCACAGATGAATCCATCATGGAAAAGAGGCATTGGTCTGAGTTTGAGTAGGCTACTGTAACACTGTAATATTGAGCTCTGTGGAAATGAGGCATTGAGTGTAGGCTGAGTATGTATAATATGGTGCACCGGTGGACACTGCAGTGGGCATTTGTTTAGTTGTACTCTGAAATCTATCGGTTTTTTCCGGCCCGCGTAAGGTTGCATTTGGTCCAATGTGGCCCAGGGCCAAAACGAGTTTGACACCCTAGACTTCCCACGAAAATGACTGGTGTAAAAACCATCAGAATATTAAAACAAGCAGTATTGACTTGAAAGTACTCTTCCGTAGTAAATCTACATTTATTTGTAAACATTGTCTGTAAATGCTCTAAAAGTATAGATGAAGTGCTGTATGGCAAAGCAACACTATTGTGTACTAGTTACAAGATAAGACTACCGGGGTGAACATAATACACACACAAGTGTATGGGATGGACTGGTCTAAAACACTGGAATAAACGTGTAATCTACAGAACTTGAGGTAAATTTCACTATCCTAAATCAAACAATATCCGATAACTATTTCTAAATACACATACGGACGTACTGACTGAACTCCTACTCATTCCGATATGTGTTGACAGGATGCTCTGTATATGTTACAGTAACACACACGGTTACATGGCAACCTACAAAATACGCTAACATTTTCAAAATGTGAAAGAAAAAAAACAAACAAACAGGACGAAAAATGTATAATACTTACAACCATACCGTTTAGCGACACCCAACAATCCGGAGGGAAATCCTGGAGGAGAGGCACCAGGAACTGGAGACAACCGTCCCAGTGACAGAGAAGAAGCATCATCCCTATCAGATTAAATATTCTTACCACTGCACTGGCCAGGTCGTAGGTCATATGGAAGATCTGTCGAGAATGAGAGAAGAGAGAAAAAACACATTTTAGTCACCGGCTAAATCACCCAAAAATCACCTTTGAAGTGCAGGGTGGAGAGTGACTAGTGGTGGGTTTGCCACATTTCGCACCGCAAGGCCTGTGTAACTCACAGATGTTGAGGTATTCATAACACAACATGGACGCCGTCCAAAACAAACCGACCAGAGCAAGTTAAGGTTGATTGTGTGCCCAGTGGAGAGGGGCTTAACAAAATGCAAAGGTGGGCATAACCAGCTGTCTACACTTGGAGTATAGCCACATGATATACAGTTGACACATGCATATTTAACAGAGGATCGATATAATGTAAGCAGTAAGGTCAAGTACATGATTTGCTGAGTTTGACATTTCCATTCAAGCCGATTACCATAACATTACACTTTTGGCAATAATTATTTTGTCACATTACGGTAAGATTGAACGCCACTGTACATGCCAACAATACCATCCCAGAGTGTGGTGACTTGACATGTGCAGAGACACAATCCTGATCATGTTGCTTAATCAGTGCGGGCAGCAGGAGAATGGGAGGCAGTCTCCAGGGTGAGTGAACAGGTCTAAAGCAACGGGTTCGTTGAACAAAGAGGTTCTCCTCACGCTTCTCTGGATCCCCATGCTAATTCAAATACTCTCATTTGCATGAGAAACCCATTATTTATTTTCTGGCTGGTTATTCCATTATACATTTTGGCCAAAGCTCAATTCTTTGCAAAAAAAGTGACAAAGTGCCGGTTTAGCATGATAAACCGGTCATTTGAGCAGTCCAATGTATTGTGGACCCAGTCCCCCCCCCAGTCCCCCCCCCCCCCCAAATGAAGGCCTTATCTGAGACCTCAGGTAATTGTTATCTATTTTTAAGGTGATAGGATTGCTCTCTCCATAAACTGCTTAAGTCACTAATGCATGAATTTAATGGCATTTTAATAGGCTCTTATGGTATGGTGCAGCACACTGCAATGACAGATTAAGAAGTTAATTTTATGCTCAACAAAATTCGCAGACAGTGAGATATGGTGACCTTTTGTTTCCGGGCAGTTTTTCTAAATTATTGCCATGGGGATAACTAGTTGCTATGCTGTGGAGTCAAGGTCGAAAATAAATACTGTGATTCTGGTTATTAAGGCAACGAAACGTGACTTAATTTTGCGCATGTCAAACATACACCTTCTTTCTCATAGTTATTATATCTGAAACTTATAAAACAACAGGTAAACACTTAATACGCTTGCGGCTATACCTGTGATTCTGTGGTAACTCTAGTAACAACATTGTATTAACATTGTTATAACAAAGTATTCTAGAGAATGCTTTGTAATTGCATCGTAATGGGGTTGAGCTTTTAAGCATTTTGTTAATACATAAAAAGGATACAGATCAGCCCCTGCCCCCCTTGCCATGATAACATCACACTGTAACAAGATGAAAACATTAATCCACCACCCAATCAAAATGGGACTACCAATCACATATTTTCTGTGTAGGTGTTTCCCTGTCGAAGGGAAGGACAGGGGAAATCCCCTTACCCTAACCGTACTCTAACCCTAACCTTAACCCTTACCCTAACCATAACCCTTCCTGTGTAGGTGTTTCCCTGTCGAAGGGAAGGACAGGGGAAATCCTCAGTCACACTGTATTTGGATAGTCCCCTATAGATGATCTAGAGTTGCTCAAACTGTCAGCAAACTATCAACTGCACCAGCTTGCTAGGGTTATGGTTAGGGTTTGGTTTCGGGTCAGAGTAGGGTTAGGGTTAGGGTTTGGTTTTCGGGTCAGAGTAGGGTTAGGGTAAGGGTTATGGTTAGGGTAAAGATAAGGGTTAAGGTTAAGGTTGTTGACAGTTAGTTGACCATCTACTGAACATCAACAAACTATCTATTTGGGACTATCCAAATAGAGTGTTACCAATACTGTAAACTAGTCAGCTCAGTCAGTGCAGCACACTTGTGGATTTTCATTACTGTACTGTAGGTCTCCAAACTGAAATAGAGAAGTACGTACACCCATACCAGTCAATAATACAGACGCAAGGAAGTCCTCTAACACCCATCAATAATGACAATAGGAGTCCTTCACAACCAAATTAACGTGTAATGGAGTCGTGCCATGATTGGAGGAGGCATGTGGTCTGTCCTGCATTTTAAAGAAGTCATTTACTGAACATCGATTTACTCTCCAGGTTTTTGAGAGAAGGACACAGATACGGAAGAGAGCGTTGTTTATGAAAGTCCCTGTCTTTTACTGTCAATCTACCGTTGCTAATAACAACAGTTCTATGTATCTAGGGGACCCACCTAGCTCAAGAGCTCACCCAGGGGTCAAAGGTTATGTGTAGTAACTTTAACTCGGTAACTCTTTATTATGGAGCTCATATACCTGTAGTAATGCTGCAATTCTTCTAGGAACAACATTGTATCGACATAGTGTTGCATAGTCACTGAGTTACTGCTTGTAATTGCAGAGTCTTGGGAATGAGAAGTATTTGGTATGGTAATACACACATTACACAAGTCAGTGGAACAGTTGACTGCAGTGTAATAACCAAACGTGTTACTAGAGTAACTACAGCATTACACATGTAAGAACAGCTCTACATACACTGTTACCTGATTTACTATACCAACACTAAGCGCAAATAAGGAGTGTGCTACTGTGATTATTCTTTAATAAACAAGATCATATTAGAGCCAAATATAGAAAACAAACTGCTGTTTGCGGAAAAAGAGCTAGGTAGGCAGAAAGACAGTCTGGACAGAACCAGATGGGCAGGGGCTAAAGAGGGGGGTGGAGTAGGGAGGGAGGGAGGGAGGGAGGGAGGGAGGGAGGGGGGGGATGGAGGAGAGAAAGAGCAGAGATGCATACAAAATAATAAGCTATCCATGAAGGAACTGAACTGACGCAGACGATGTCAGAAGAAAGCCTTGGGGCGAGTGCACTCGCTGTGCTTCGAATAAATTATGGCATTTCTTTTCACTTTATACTGTCATCATTATTTTCCATTACAATTGTCACTCTCTCCCACTCAAGGTGCTGCTCTTCTTCTCTCTCCAGTCCAGCCTGAGCCAGTCCTCTGAGGATTTCTGCCTCCACCAGCCTCCCCTGCTGTGGATGTGTTATTGCGATACAGAGGCCAAGACACACCCTGCGGTCTGCCAACAGCTCTTTCATTGACCTCCCAGAAGCTGTCAGAGTTAACTTCAATCATAGTCCTGTCTCCGGAGCGATATGATTGGACGTCCCATCTCACTCAGCCGTGTCATGAGACTGCTGCCAAGTGGACACGGGGTGGTGGCTGAAACACCGGGGCTGCATTTCATTCCAGAAAGTTGCTTCCTCCCCTCCCTCTGCCCTCCCTTCACCCCTCCCCAAGGTGGATAGGAGACCAACCAATTTGCTGCAACCATTAGCTCCACCTAGATGAGACGACACTGCTTCCACCTATGCTACTCCTTTCAGATCCTTGAAGGCGAGTGAATGAGGGCGGGGGGGGTGGGGGTGGGAGGGTGGGGGTGGGGGGGGGGGGGTTGACAACTGTGTGGAAAGAAACGCAGACCAGTAGGCCAGCATTTAGCCTGTGGCGCTAACTGCGGTAACCCCTGCGCCAAGGACAACACTCTGCCAGAGAACAGAGAGAGGGAAGGAGTGAAGAGGAACGCAGATAAGAGTCTCCGTGATTCAAACTCATCCACAGGGAGATACAGCACTTCAGTGGTACATGAGAGGGGCCTAAAATTAGCCGCTAGCTCAAAGGATGGCTGTTTCACAGTGCTCCCTTCGCTCGATCCCCTTGTCTTTATTCCTTTTTGAGTAGGTACTGTATGTGTCAGAGTTTGATGACAACGCACAGAGATGGGTACGTGTCAAAAGCACATATTCCTTCAGGTCCGGGAAAACAAGGGATGGGGAGAGGAAGCAGCACTTGGTCTTGGGCTATTTGAATTGCTAATGTTTCACACCCCTGGCAGGAAATAGAGACGCTCTGACAGGCTGTCGGCTTTCTCGTCGTCAACGACGCATAATTGAAAACACAACAAAAGAGACAAAAACGAGGGAGGTAGAGTGAGGGAGACGCTCATAGCTGTTGAGTTAGCGTTCCTGTTGGATATGGCTTCGTGGGGCCTAAACAGGTCTTGTCAGGCTGTGCAGTACTCAGGGGCCGATCCACCTCGCTGGGAAACTTCTACGGTATAACTTACAGTGCAAGGTTGGGCCACGAGGTTGGGTTACAGCATGACTAATCTCTGAACCCAGAATTGAAAGTTTGGCTTAGCGAGATTAGCCTTTGTCTCATGCCCGGTGAGACGTTTTAGGAACCCAAAATCATGATATTTCGCTAATCCCACGAAGACTTCAATAATCGCATTTCTTCTGTCACTTTTAAAGACACATAGAATAGAATAGCGATTTTGTTATTTTCAAACGTTTCTCGTTTCAGAATCAATTGCATTGAATAGATTACACATATTTCATTTCCTCGTAGCTCCTTCAGCACATGATCCTAAAAATAACAATATAACTGCATCATTCCTCCCGTTGGAACAAAGGCCTCAGCCGAGAGACGGACGGTGGGTCCTGCTCCTCTCCTCTCCTCTCCTCTCCTCTCCTCTCCTCTCCTCTCCTCTCCTCTCCTCTCGGCCGACCAGATCTGCATACTGCAGCTACAATTTCCCAGTAATCCTAATTAACATGTTTATCTCACATGCCTGTGCATTGAACCCACAGCGGAGCAGAGGGCTCTCTGTACTGTAACAACATTAACAAGATCAGCGTGACACAGACAGGGGTCTGCTCTCCGGCTATGCGCAGCACAGAGTGGAGGGGGGGGTAATTTTAATGGATGCATGAGGGAGGGGGGGGGGGGGGGTAGGCGAAGTATTCTCTACTAATGTAACATCTCAACAGTAATGATGATGACCATGGAAAGGGTCTGAAGTGAAGAACACCATTTTCAGGATGGTGCTCAGCTAAAACATTATATGTGGGCAGGAGAGGAATACGGGGCTTGACCACTGCCGATGATGGTGATGCTAAACTAACACCCACACAATAATAATAATAATAATAATAATAATAATAATAATAATAATAATAATACACTTTATTTATATAGGACCTTTTTTAAAACAATGTTACAAAGTGTGCAGATAAAACAGATGTGTAAATAAAAACACAAATATAAGTAAAAAACTGTAAAACACAACACATTAAAAAGAATAAAGGCAGCATCAATTAAAAGCTCGTCTATAAACATTTGTTCTAAGAAGAGATTTAGATTTTCTTGCGAGCGTCGGCAACACAAGCGAAAAGGGTTTCGAAATATGTGCACAGCACAAGTTCAAACACTGGGCACGGAAAGCACACGCATCAGCGTTTAAACTGGCCCCATTCGTTCATTCTACAGCTAAAGGAATGTGTTGTGCCGTGCAGTGTGTCTGACAGGAGGGGAATAGGGCACACACAGGAATTACTCATTGCGGTATGTTTGTGTGCTGCGCTTAGACATGGCAATGAATGACCTCCATTTTAAGGTTACTAGGGATTAATTTGGGGACTAATTTGAAAGGATTAAATCCACCACTGGCTATTACACTGAAGGATGACCAACTGTTTCCAGGAAAATGACTCCTGCTGCTTAACGTTGTCTTGCAATCTCTTTTATAATCTGTCTGTTTGGTTACTGTACACTACCGATTGGACCGGTAAAATGTTATGCCGTAATCAAATGGAAGTGTACTATCGTGTTGTCCATCCAGGGATTTTCTCCCTGTCTCTGGGTATGTGTATGTGGTTGAGACACATGTGTATTCTGTGCAAATCTTGATATATGTCCAGATTCTATCAAAACTGCATAAGCAATATTCATCTACTGTAACAAGTATCTATGTTTACAAAAAGCTGCCAGTGATTTTTTTTCTTAAACTGTCTGCATTTGTCTGTGAGGGGAGTCTATCTGGTACTTTGGCAGTGCCCAAAACCATTTTCCAATCTTATTTGTCCACAGGGAAAGGTAAACTCAGATTGCTACTGTGCTGCTGTGTATTCCATTAAATTCAGCCAACAATCGAACACACTCAGTGAAAGTAGTCCATCTGAAAAACACTGATATATGTGACTAAATGTTGTGTTTCAATGCTCTCCCGTCGCTGAAATTATTATAGCTACAGTACTTATACTACACATTACATTAGTGGACCCTACCTCCCTCTGCTGGCTTGTCTGGGAAGCTAAGCAGGGTATGCTCGGTTACTTCTTGGATGGGGGGACCAAAATAGGCTGGAAATGGTGTTGGAGGACCAGTAGGTGGCACTTCTCCCTCTGATTTAGGGGACCCCAATGCCCCAGGGAAGTGAACGGGGCACTGCCTTGCAGAGGATGCTGTCCTTCGGATGAGACTCTAAACCGAGGTCCTAACTCCCAAGTCGTTCAACATCTCAAGGCACTTATCGCAAGAGTACTAGAGTTAGCACCGGTGGCCTGGCTTATCGCAAGAGTACTAGAGTTACTAGAGTACTAGAGTTACTAGAGTACTAGAGTTAGCACCGGTGGCTAAATTCCAAATCTGGCCCACATACCGTGGCCACCTCATCATCCCCTGCTTTCAATTGGCTCATTCACCCCCACTTGTTGTTGCAAAAGAAAACATGTTCTCAGTCCATTTATCTGGTAAAATAAGGGATAAATAAAATAAATGTTAAATGTAATAAAAATCCCTGGTATCCTAGCCTCGGTAACCTGTGAGTGCTGGTTGGGGCTTGGCAGACCCCTGCTGTTTGGGAAAAGACCGGGCCAGCGTTGTGGAGACAGAACCCCAGAGGGCCCTCAGCAAGTTGACACTAGACCCCCTCATCACATTCAACAAAACATGCCCTTGATAAGACAAATCCAGTCTCCGCCTCGGCTCCAATCATTTGAAGCACTCTGGAAAACAGGACTGCACTGTAGCTATTTAAATGATTATTAGGCAGTCTGCACCAAATAATGAAGCCCTTACCAAAGGCTCCATGGTGACTGTAATAATGATCAACCATCCTGTTGAGTGAAATTGGGATGTGAACGAGAGACACAATTTGTATTGTACGACCTATTGAACTGTTTCTTAGAGAAAACACAAGCCTATGGAAATGAGGTTTACAGTTGGGCTTAGTAATCCGTCTGATATACGGTTGCTGCCACTGTAAGAAAAGAAAGATCCTGTTGTTATCATTGAGACACGTCGTGTGTGCTTGCTCCAGCCCTACACTTAAAGTCCGCCCCCTACAAACACATCCTTAACCTTCTTTTCTACCAGAGTGTTTTAGCTAATGAGACTACAGAGAAATTTATACCTAGAGACTTAATTAAGGACGAAGTAACGATCGATGAAAATAGTCTAAGAACCCCTGGAACGACGCATTAATCAGACAAACACAGAGTCATTGTACGAAGAGAGAACATCATCATTTGACTACTAAATTAATGTCTTGGTTGACTGGGTGTCATAAATCGCCCGGAAGGAAACATTAGAGACGGAAGCAGCTGAATCATAGCCAGTCATCTGGTGCTTGCCTCCCAAGGCTTGGTGATCAGCTGATTGTGTTTAGTCAGACATCAGACATCTATAATACACCAATACAACATCTGGGATACAGTCATACAAAGCCAATCTGACGCAACTCAAGTCATGACTCAACTCTAAACCAATAGGCGGTCCTCTGTGGCTCAGTGGGTGGAGCATGGCGCTAACAACGCTTAGGTTGTGGGTTTGATACCTGCTGGGACCATATATACTTAAATGTATGCACCCACTACAATGTAAGTCACTTTGGATAAAAGCGTCAGCTAAATGGCATATATATATATATATATATAATAGGCCTACTCAACTCACAAATCAACTCTTCGGCCACAAGGACCATTCATATTGGTTACAGTGTGTATGCTGGTAAGGGTATACCCATAGTGATGACCTCCACACACACACATATAGTACACACAAAACACAGTCTAATCCTTGATCATGAACTCTTATCTTGTGCAACCTGTAATGGCGTTTTTCTTGGTAGTAAATTAGTAATCGGAGGGAATTTTGCCAAATGCAGCTCCTCCCACCTCCCATGTGTGTCACCTTCTCCTTCAGAGCAGAGGAGCCACGGTTACCCTCATCATCACACCACAGTCATGTGTGTGCTGTGTGCCGTGTGTGTGCCATGTGTGTGTGCCATGTGTGTGTGTGCCGTGTGCGTGTGTGTGTGTGTGTGTGTGTGTGTGTGTGTGTGTGTGTGTGAGTGCATGTGAACATATGTGTGTGTGTGTGTGTGTGTGTGTGTGTGTGTGTGTGTGTGTGTGTGTGGAGGGGGGTTTGAGAGTGGATTTGTCCTTCTTGCTGGAGAAGTCCCCGCATCCTCTCTGTGAACACATCACTCTGAACCCCTGGGCCCGCTCGACTCCCGGTCTATTTTGGGCGAGCGAGCGTGATAACCTCGACATTTCTGCTCCTCCTTAATCTGTACATTTCCATTCGGAGCAACATCCACACCAGCGGGGGCCCCACACACACTCCGGAGAGATGGATGGGTCAGAGTCAGCTATCCTAGCTGGCCTGGCTCTGAATGTAAAGCCCCAGACAAAGGAGGAAGGAGATTTCTTAATCCACACGTTTCTCTGACTAGTTTTGTTCCTTGAACAATTTATCTCCCAGTGTGCTGAGATACTGTAATCCCCACACGGCTAGAAGACTATCATCAGATCCTTTTGCTCTGTTTGTGACGCAAATGCGAAGCTCGCGTATGAATCTGGAGCGTGCATTTCAAGTACTGATGTGGAAAGAAACATACATTTATGGATATATGCTCAGACAAATGCTTTCAGACGTAACATGTACGGGAAAGTCGATTCTTGAGAGGCATGGTTTTGTGTATCATGAATAAACAGAATGTATTTATGGAAAGGGAGAATGGGATGCTTTATCGATCTCTGCATGTAATATAAGCAATGGTGACAAAACAACAACACTGTCTTCAAACATGTGCTGTGTCTAGGCAAGCTTAACAGATGCTACTGCAGTACCACTGAGATGAGCTGCAGGTATTATGAAACGATGAAAGGTATTTATGAAGGTAGTTATGAAACTCATATTTCATAATTATCCTTGATGACGATAAAGCAATGTTTTGATTGTGTCTGTTATGCAATGAAGCAATTTTGCAAGATGTAAAGCAAATGAAGGTATGTGAGTCTAAGGGGACTAATTTCGTGATGGCAAAACAAGACTGCCTCGTGTTTTGAATGACAAATCATCTCATACTCATCTCATAATGCGTTTTCTGCTATTTGACTTGAATTCATGAATTGTAAACATTATCATCGGTGCTGTTGTTTTCTAAAAATGGATTCACAAATTCTGAGTGAGTGAGGCTCCAAGGTCAAAGTGAAAACACGACTTTCTGGCAATTCCATGTATTTTTAAGCAGCATTGGACCACAATACAATATTCATACAAAACCATGCACCGAAAAACCACATTCAGGTTTTCCACACCAACAAATCCATTTTGTGTATCATTCAAAATCCGATCTCCCATAAGTTGACCTATTTGGTTTATTTTGTTTGATTGCAGAACCATGTCCGGGGGATTGGTTTGACAAGTTCATAATCCCATGAATTCATCAACTTCCTGCAGCCTAAAAAGAGGGCAGGATGGAGAGCCCAGAGCGATGGCAGAGGGCAGCCTTCTGCATGCTACATCATGCAACGCCCTGCCCCAACCCAGAAGCAGACCCCCCAGAACCCATCCACCAGAGATAATTATAGCATCCAAAATTACAACATGTAAAATATTTAAGGAGTGGGGGGGGGACCAACGTTTTATGGTTGTGTTCAGCTGCTCGATCAGCCTTGATTCCAAAGATGAATCATGCTTCAATACCATAAGTATTGTAATTTCTCTTGAAATGGGGGAAATCTAAATTTTGGGGACACTTTCACCTCATAGGCCTAGCCTACATGTAATTCATATACAGTAAAGCTGGGGGGGGGGGGGGAGGATATACTGTATGTAACTACATTATTTGCGGGGGGGGGGGGGGGGAGTATATACTGTATGTAACTACATTATTTGCGGGGGCTGCTAGCGAACATGCTCAACAGCTGAGAGAGCTACATACAGTAGGAACAAGCAGAATAATTATAAGTACCAAAGGCAGGAGAAAACCATAGCGACAGAGGCAGTGGTTGTCTTCATCGCCGTCTCTAAATACCCCTCTGTTTGCAGGATGTAATTATAAACAATACTGAAGGCCGCCCCAAAGCCTTGGGGATGCCCAAATACTGGAAACAGCTGTCTCATCATAACTCATCAGCTGTGTCATCATAACTTATAGTTTTTGCCTTAATCTCCTTAACATATATCCGGAGAAAATTATTATTCTTGACTACAGGGGGCCATACAATACAAACTTGATTAGCTGTTTGACGGATTTCATTGTCAGAACAGTGAGGCGAGCAGGAGAAAAAAAAACAGTATCGAGGTGTGTCAAGTGTACGAACCTCCATTTTAGATGGTCAAACATGACAAGTATGAGAAATATTATGCTACATTTTAGTCCAATGACTAAATACAGTAACAATTTAGGGGCCTAAGTGAGATCTTATCTTAAGTCATTATTGTTTTGGTTATGGAAAAGTGAGACAGTTGTAATTACCTAATTATGATATGTATTAATGTATAAATCATATTTATCCAAATCCAGGGGTAGTCTATACTGTATACAGTACAATATTTGAAACTCCTGGGAAAATGACAGACTTCAGCTTTAATGAAAATGCTGCCATTTAAACATCGGCCAGGTTTGATCTGAAACCTACAGGGGCAGTTTCCCGGACACAGATTCAATTTAGTCCCGGACTAAAAAACATGTTCAATAGGCTTAATCTGTGTCAGGGAAACTGCCCTTTAAAGCATATTCAATAGTATTTTATCGATTAAATAATTTGCACTTCTGTCTTTTCCAAAAAACACTGCCCCTTTAAGACCTCAATCAGACCTCAGCCAACCAGTGTCTATCCTGCCCTACCTCAGCCATAAGAAAGTTGACCTACAACATATGAAATCTGTCGTTTTTCATTTTTGTTAATTCCTTATATATATATATTCCTTTCCATATATACAAATCTAAACTAACTCTGAGATTCCTAACTTTGAATTATCTCCCGTGCTCCGCTTTCACGCCAGCTGCTTCTGCGGCAACGGCTTGCACTGAAATAATGAGATCCCCGAATTTGTGGCTCATACCTGCTGAAAATAATAACGAGAAAATAATAAAAACATTACAATCATTTATTTTGGGGGCTCTGTGCCTAGTTTACTTCGCCCATGCAGCTTCGGGCCGGCCCGATCAGAAAACGATGCATTAACCATATTATTAATTATTCATCCGATTTTTTGTTGTTGTTTTGTTAATTGAAGCAGGGCATCCAGTAATTAATTAATCAGGTTTGTATGGCCTAATGCAATTTCTACAATGAGCTCACAGGTCATAGGAGCAAAGGTCAGAAACTAACTGGATTGAAAGGGGTGATAACCAACTAAGCGAATTTACGTCTTACACAGAGACTTAGACAGTGACACAGAGCATCGTCTCCCATTTACCCAATGATGTGTTAAGACTTCTGAGAAGCCAGTAATAGAAGTACTGGCTTAGTGCTGTCAAAGGGAGGAGGGCCACAGCTTCACACACACACACACACACACACACACATTCACACACACACACACACACACACACACACAGCATGTTTTCACACGAAAAGCAGAAGGTTCCACTGCGTCCTGCAATATCACACTGCAAAATGGGAGGCTTTGCTTTATCTTCTGCTTGCCAGCCATCTCATCAGTTGGCCTCGTGTTCCTCGCTATCAGTGGTTGGACATGAAGACCCAGCAGTAGCAACACTGTTTACCCCACTTTCAATCACAATCAAAGTGTCCACTCGTAACCTTTTCACGCATGAGTTATGACACCAGCTGACACCATGGCATGATGGCCATCTACAGTATAGGCAGCAGCCTTCCACATTTGAAACTGTATTAATAGCTATAACAGACACCATTGTGCACACCATACACAATCCCCGTCATTGGCTTCTCCACCATTTGCAGAGGAGAGCAGTATAAAGGGCAGATACTGTTCTGCTGCTAATAGGGTTTAGACAAATCCCTGGATCATCCCACGACTGGCTATCCCAACCAGGGTGTCTTCTGAGGTAAAACAGACTAACAGAGAGAGAGAGAGAGAGATAGAGGAGGGGGGGGGGGGTGAGATACAGAGACACAGACAGAGAGAGAAAGCGAGACAGATAGGGAGAGAGAGAGAGAGATACAGAGACAAAGTCAGAGAGAGAAAAAAAGGGGGGAGAGGGAGAGGAAGGGAGAGACATTTACATTTATGGCATTTAGCAGACGCCTTTACCCAAAGCGACTTACAACAAATACATTTGTCTAAGTATGTGAATCATCTATCCATCAGTCATCATAAGACAAAGTAATCTAATTTTTTTTATTAATTTATTTACAGTAGAGAAACTGTACAGGGGGGTAGTGGGGATGAAGAGGTATTTAGGAGGGACAGTTAAGATGTAGCCTGAAGAGATGGGTCTTCAATCTACAGCGGAAGATAGGTAGTGACTCTGCAGTCCTGACAGTAGTGGGAAGCTCGTTCCACCAGCTCCAGGTCAGTGAAAAGCTGTGACCAAGTCGCGTGGCTGCTGCATCCATGTAGAGGCAATGGTGCCAGGTGGCCAGCGGAGTGAGCAGGCAGGGGTTTGGGGGCTGACCATTGCTTGCAAGTAGGGAGGGGCCCGGTAGGCGAGCAGGGTCTTTAATCTGATGCGAGCTGCTACCGGGAGCCAGTGAAGGGTGCGAAGGAGGGGGGTGACACGGGAGAATTTGGGGAGATTGAACGCCAGACGGGTGCCAGCATTCTGGATGAGCTGCAGAGGCCTGATGGAGGAGTGGGGATCCCGGCCAAGAGTGCGTTGCAGTAGTCAAGGCGAGAGATCACAAGTGTCTGGACCAAGAGTTGTGCTGCTTCTCTGGTGAGGAGTGGACGTATCCTTCTGATGTTGTAGAAGAAGAATCTACAGGAGCGTGCTGTCGCTGTGATGTTCGCCGCACAGGATAAGTGGTTGTCAAGGATCACCCCAAGGTTCTTGGCTGTCTGGGAGGAGGTCACAGTAGAGTTCTCTACTGTGATGGAGAAGTCTTGGAGAGGGCAGGCTTTCCCCGGGAGGAAGAGCAGCTCAGTCTTGTTAAGGTTGAGCTTGAGGTGGTGGGCTGACATCCAAGTGGAAATGTCAGCAAGACACGCAGAGACACGTGTTGTCACCTGTGAGTCAGAAGGGGGGAAAGAGAGAAAGAGTTGAGTGTCATCTGCGTAGCAGTGGTAGGAGAAACCATGTGAGGAAATTACCAATCCAAGAGATTTGGTCTAGAGGGAGAACAGTAAGGGCCCTAGGACAGAGCCCTGGAGAACCCCGATGGTGAGGGTAAGAGCGATCAACCAGGAGAGTGCAGAGCCAGAGATGCCCAGTTCTGAGAGGTTGGAGAGAAGGATCAGGTGGTTTACTATGTCAAATGCAGCAGACAGGTCAAGAAGAATGAGAACAGAGGAGAGGGAGGAAGCTACTGTGATAAGGGAAGGACATTATGTGACCACTTAGGTAAGATGAGGAGTCCAGTGCCCCCCCCTCGACCAGAGAGTCTTGGGGAATGAGAAAATGAGTAGGCATCAAAGAAGGCTGCTGGAGTAGCTGTGTTTTCCGGTGTAATCCATGTCTCTGTGAGGGCAAGGAAGTAGAAGACATGAAGCAGGCATAAGCTGAGATAGCCTCTGCTTTCCGGACCACTGACTGGCAGTTCCAAAGTCCTCCCGCGACAGTAGTCAGTTGAGCATGGTGAGAGAGAGAGAAGGGGGGAGAGGGAGAGGGAGCGAGAGAGACAGAGACAGAGAGAGATAGAAGGGGGGAGCTAGAGAGTTGTGTGTGTGCTGAGAAGGTATTTTGGAGGGATTACGGGCCCATGTGAGGGAGCAGGGATTGAACTGGGTCGCACCGTCTGACCCGCTGTGTCCATGTAAACAACAGCAGAGCCGGGCCCTTCTTGTTCTTTGTACCAAGCTGTCTCACTGTTCTATTTCAGAGCCCCTGTCTTGGAGCATGGTGGGATCCTCCCATGGGAGAGCAATACCACTGCTCCCAAGGTTGATGATTCATGTTTTCTCATCTTTTTTCTCTTTATGTATACAGTGTTGACATTTCATGACAGTGACAGCAGCTTAAAATGTCCTCCTATTTATACACTGGTGGCATGAATAGCTCACTGCTTCACAAGACATACTGTACTAAATAAACATGAGAGGAGTCTTTTTTTGATTCGGTTTGATACTAAGCATATTGTACGACAGCAGTGCATTGAAGAGTCGAGAAAAATCTGTGTCAGTTTTTTTTCTCTTAACAGATACGTGCACTGGGATATTAACTGTGAAGCAGGAAGACTTCTTAACTTCTTAAATTAGATTATAATTCACAACATCTATTGATTTACTGTAGCATCGTTACAGTACAGTCCTGTGTGTCTGTCATACCATGCATGTCATCGTGACAAATGGGCCTCCTCCTGTACTGTGTGTGCCTCATAAAAAATAGAAAATCCAGAGCCAATTATGGATTTTTTTTCTTTTACATGAAACTCTCCTGTGTTCAAGATTAATCATGGATTCATCCTAGCAGCTGTTAGACTTGGTTTACTGAGTGATACGTTACTTACCAAAGATCACCACAGCATGTCTCTCTCTCTCTCTCTCTCTCTCTCTCTCTCTCTCTCTCTCTCTCTCTCTCTCTCTCTCTCTCTCCCTCTCTCTCTCTCTCTCTCTCTCTCTCTCACACACACACACACACACACACACACACACACACACGAACAATCTCAGTAAAGAAATACCCCAGATTACCCTAATCTCTCTACTTACTGTATCATTTCTAAATAGTCCCCTCCCCTCGGTCTGTATCTGCCGTTGACTTCTAAAAGCAGCATCAGCTGGGATAATACTGTAGGTTTTGGAGACCACCTCAGGGAGACAACTGACTTCACTTTCTAGTTTCACATTTCACTCTGATTTAGAAAAGGGAAAAAAATGAGCACACTGGCTTTCTTGCTCCTTCACATTTATGTGGAAAGATAACAACGTTTCTGTCAACAGACCTTCATCAGGGTGTTTGTCTGATTTGAAATAAGCCTTTAAGCAATCACCATCTTGTGAAAAACAAACGTTTTCTTTTTTTTTGCTCTCTTACATCACATTCTATCATGTGCCATACAAATACTTCGCATTCAGAAAGTATTCAGACCCCTTCACTTTTTCCACATTTTGTTATGTTACAGCCTTATTCTAAAATGGATTCAATTATTTTTTTTCCTCATCAATCTACACACAATACCGCATACTGACAAAGCGAAAACAGGTTTTTAGAAATGTTTGCTAATTTATTAAAAATAAAAAACTGAAATATCACATTTACATAAGTATTCAGACACTTTGCTATGACACTCGAAATTGAGCTCAAGTGCATCCTGTTTCCATTGATCATCGTTGAGATGTTTCTCCGACTGAATGGAGTCCACCTGTGGTAAATTCAATTGATTGGATGATTTGGAACGGCACACACTTGTCTATATAAGGTCCCACAGTTGACAGTGCATGTCAGAGCAAAAGGTCGAAGGAATTGTCCGTAGACCTCCAAGACAGGATTGTGTCGAGGTATTGAAGTATTGAAGGTCCCCAAGAACACAGTAGCCTCCATTATTGTTAAATGGAAGAAGTTTGGAACCACCAAGACTCTTCCTAGAGCTGGCCAAGATTGAACTCTTTGGCCTGAATGCCAAGCACCACGTCTGGAGGAAACCAGGCACCGCTCATCACCTGGCTAATACCATCCCTATAGTGAAGCATGGTGGTGGCAGCATCATGCTGTGGGGATGTTTACCAGTGGCAGAGACTGGGAGGCTAGTCAGGATCGAGGGAAAGATGAATGAAGCAAAGTACAGAGAGATCCTTGATGAGAACCTGCTCCAGAGCACTCAGGACCTCAGACTGAGGCGAAGGTTCACCTTCCAATGACCCTAAACACACAGCCAAGACAACGCAGGAGTGGCTTTGGGACAAGTGTCTAAATGTCCTTGAGTGGCCCAGCCAGAGCCCGGACTTGAACCCGATCAAACATCTCTGGAGAGACCTGAAAATAGCTGTGCACCAACGCTCCCCATCCAACCTGACAGAGCTTGAGAGGATCTGCAGAGAAGAATAGGAGAAACTCCCCAAATACAGGTGTGCCAAGCTTGTAGCATCATACCCAAGAAGGGTATGTAATCGCTGCCAAAGGTGCTTCAACAAAGTACTGAGTAAAGGGTCTTAATACTTATGTAGATGTGATATTTAAGTTTTTTATTTTTAATAAATTAGCAAACATTTCTAAAAAACCCTCAATTGGCTTTGTCATTATGGGGTATTGTGTGTAGATTGATGAGGGGGGAAAATGAATTTAAACTATTATAGAACAAGGCTGTAACATAACTAAATGAGTTTAAACTATTATAGAACAAGGCTGTAACATAACTAAATGAGTTTAAACTATTATAGAACAAGGCTGTAACATAACTAAATGTGGAAAAAGTGAAGGGGTCCGAATACTTTCCGAATGGACTGTATGTCATGATTCATCAGTTGATTAGGGAAGTACTTTGATGCTTGCTGAGTAGATGTTGTTTAGATCTGGGGAGGCTGGTGGAGGTAGAAATCAGAGCATGGGCTTATCGTAATGCATGGAATGGACCATTCCATGCATTACAATGAGCCCATCCTCCGATTTCTACCTCCACCAGCCTCCCGTGGTTGAGTTCCCAGACAGTACAGGACTGTACAGTTCAGAGAAGAGGAGGCATCTCCAGGGGGACCGTAACTGTGATGTATTGCTGTACTGTACGTGGACAACATGAGACTTGTCTGAACCATAAAGCAAGCAGATGTCAATAAGGAAGTGTATCTTTTTTTCAGAGGTCGAGAGATGTGTTTTTTCTCTGTTCTCTGGTGCAGCAGAGTGCATGTACTGGACTGTATTTGCCAGGGGGTTATTTGATCCAGATGAAAAATGTTAATGGAAGTTTGGAAAGCTTTTTAGCACCCTAATGTACTCCACTCCACCTGCAACTTAGAGGGCCATGTGAGTGCAAGTGCCTCACAAAGACCTCAGAGATGCAGTTGGATTTAAAAACATTTGTTTGTATGTATGTATGTATGTATGTATGTATGTATGTATGGGAACAGCCCCTCCCTCCTTGCAAGCAATTGTAAGCCCCCAAACCCCAGCCCGATCACTCTGTTCTTCCACCTCGGCTGGCCACCTGGCACCGCCAGGTAATATAATAATAATAATATAACAATAATAATAATAATAATAATAATAATAATAATAATAATAATAATAATAATAATAATAATAATAACCCTTCCTTTTTCTAGCATTGTGACTGCCAATGGCACCTGACCTGAGCATAGATTTTAGCTTATGATGACTGATGTATAGATGATTCACTTCCTTTAGACAAATGTACTTGTTGTAAGTCTCTTTGGATAAAAGCACCTGCTAAATGTCATCAATGTAAATGTAAATGTAAATGTGGATGGATGGATGGATGGATGGATGGATGGATGGATGGATGGATGGATGGATGGATGGATTTATGGATGGATTTATGGATGGATGGATGGATGGATGGATGGATGGATGGATGGAATGTATCCACAGCTCGAGAGGTAGGCATGTCGCCAAAGATGAAAAAGAAAAAAAAGGGAAAGCATGTGTGCCGCAAATAGACCAAGTTCCAAAAATGGAAGTGTCCAAGTACAGTAGATTCCCCAGTTGGCACGCGATCATTGTGTGTGAGAGGAGAGCTGCTGAGAATGAACACTGCAAGGAAGATCTGGGTAACTGGACCTCGAACAGCAGCTCTGTATCTCCCCAACGAAAGATAGCCCCGCTGGCGAAAATATCTGCTCCCTCCTCTGTTCCCGTTTGAGAGAACACAGAGACCGTTGGCAGGGCACCATCCCTACAAACGAATGCGGATGATATAACCTCTTTTTCAGCCTTTGTAGCCATTCCTCAAGTTGTAGAGTAGAATATAGTATTCAGTATAGTTCAGCGAAGGCTGCTGAATGGAGAAATGGGGAGGACAGGCTCATTGTAGTGGACGGAACAGAATGAAGAATGTATGATGCCATTACTTACAGTATTCCATTGCATCCATCACAATGAGCCTGTCCTGTCCAATTTTCCATCTACCAGCCTTTGATATGTAATGTGATCTTTGAGGGAATAATCTTTTAGGGTAGTCAAAGGCTTCACCTGCCTTTGTTGACAACCATGTCTTTGTCATAGGAATTCCAATAGCGGTACTGTTTGTCAAACTGTCATTGAAGAGCATTGAGGTTCCATTTTATATCTGGGCTCGGGCCATATAAATATGGTCTTTAATATGTAGATTGCAATCAAGAAAAATCAAGCAAATGCAAAACGACAACAAAGAGGCTTGGCAAATATGTGGGAAATGGGTTAAATCTGCTGGAGGAGCCCTCCTCTAAAATCACTGAAGTGTATGCAACGAGCAATTGGGTCCTCCAGCCTGAGGCCAAGACTAGTCTTTTTCAGTTATCACCACTGGAGGTGGACAAGGCACCCAGTGTTCTCCCAGGGAGACCTCCAGTGTCTAGAGGCCAGAGGAGCTGAAACAAGAAACCACAAGTTCTTTTTGGTTTGTTTCTGCGAGCACAATACGAGCAGGCATGTACTGTAGTCTGCTCGGCGAGGCCCAAGCACAGAGAACACTTTCGGGAAGATGAGTTGTTAATTGAGAGGAACTAAGATGAAATTGCATTAGCAATATCTTCAGACACAAAGATAGCGAGCTGTTTGGGAAATTGAATTCACCACCACATTAGGGTTCTGGAGTAAACTGGCCTTTCACCGCTGGAACACATTTAATTAATTACCTCAAACAAATACAGAGAACAAACAGGGATTTCTTAAAGCCACAATCCGTAATTCGAAAGACAACAAAACGGATCGCGGCTTTAATGTGTTCACTGTGAAAATATGTAGAGATAGCAGGATACCCTGTGCAGGCGGGATGTGCATCACAATAATGGCTTACTCCTACAAACCTAGAGAGAACCTGTTATCTATTCATCTATTACCGATTGTGCAGTACAGACCAATAATACTGAAACTGAGGAGAAGCAGCAAAATGGCTGCCAATGGTGAGGCTGTACCTCCTGTGTACCCTGAAGAATTCCCCTCAGAAATATGTCAAATCCAGGCAGCACCCAGTCACCGCATGACAAAGGTCTTTAGGCTCCCGCAGACAGCAGCTTTCCAACCGGCGTGGAGGCAGATCTGCGTAAGCTCCACAGCTCCCGTGCACAGCGACTGTAGCCTATAGTAACATCCATCTACGCAACAGAGGGAGCCAGCCACAATCCCTCAGCCAATGATACTTCTAATACCATGCGGTATTTGCATATGCAAATCATCCTGTTCGTCACATAACCTGATGCTTCCCACTGCTCCGTATGTGTCCCCTCGGTTCATGTGGCATTTGAGGATATACATAATAAGATTTGGGTTTTCCTTTGATTTGTATTCCTCAGTATGGCTGCCATTTGCTCTGGCAAATATGTTGTGTTTACAGGAACAAAACTCAACTTCGTTAAAGCTTTGTTAAAGGCACACAACACTTAAAAACGATGCTGTCATCCTCAGACAATACCCGGTAATTACACGTTCTTGGAGTACTGTAAGTGCTTTACAATGAAGCACAAACAGGTAATTCAAAACCCTTACAACATCAAAATACACATCACTGCTCTTCGCTGTCAGCAGCTGTCCTTACAAGCTATAATTAACCAACAGGAAACGGCGAACATGACAGGAAATGAATCAGGGCGATACACCACAGGAATCGTTGTCGCCGCTGTCACAGACACACACACACACACACACACACACACACACACACACACCACACACACACACACACACACACACACACACACACCACACACACACACACACACACACACACACACACACACACACACACACATAAGCTGACGGGCAATGTGACTCAGCGTTTCGGTTCCCCGAGTCCCGCGGTGGCGCCGAGGACTTGGCATGACCCTCATCCTGTGGCAGGTGGAGCAGGGGTGGCGCAGCACACCAGCAAGCAGCCTGATCGTTGGCACTGGCTGGAATGTCATCCTGAGGAATGACCTCTCCTTTTGCTCTGCCATGGCCTCTCACCACAGATGTTTAAGAATCAGAATTCAGAATCAGAATCAGAATCAGAATCAGAATGTCACACAGGAAAAAAAAAATAATGTCTTTCTGGAGAAATTGGCTTCCTGTAAATTGAAACCGATATTTCTGAATCTTCTGTATGTGGGGTAGGTTATACAGTATGACATCAATTGGTGAAATACATCATGGCTTTATTGCAGAGTCATACAGTCACCCCCGATTCACTACTGCTATAACATGTTGCTGTATTGACTTGATTTTACAGTACAGCCCACTTGATAAGAACCAACAGTGAGAATGATTAGAAACATCAATGACATCTGGTAACCGGATAGGCTCCTCCATGTGCACAGAATGCACAAACGTCAGCAAGACCTAAAATGTCTGTTGGTCCAGTAGGCAAACAAGAGGGGAAAATGGTGCTGGGCAGCGATCTGAACCGAACCGTACCAGATCTGTACTGCAGTCAAACACCGCACTGACCCCCTCCTTGTTCCACTCAGAGACCGAGATACACAGGTCGGTCGGCTCAAATTTAACCCCTTTTCAGTTCAATTTACCAACCAACTGATGAATCAATAAGGTGACCTAGCGCAGGTAGATGGCTCCTTAAAGACACAGGCTGATTGTTGATCCTCTAAACAGATCAGTTGACTCCCCCGGTGTTGCCTTTCCAAGATAAGGGCCACTTTATAATATCCAAGCTCAAAATTGATCTGTACTTTTGATAGTGAACAACCATAAACATTTTCTATAAAATCTGCCCTAAAACATCATTCTTTTTATAAATCGACTGGTTACTAATTAGGCCTTGATCTGGTAATCAAATTATAAATATTATAACCACTACTTTAATTCAATTTGCGTCATTCCAGCTCCTGAATAAATGCATTTATTATTTCACACTAAATAATTTCTCAGGGTTAGACAAAGAAGAGAATATTTATATGATGGCAGCTTTGAATATCCTTTGTAGGAAAAAACTAAAACGGAATCTATCATCACTTCATTCTCCATTGGGGCAATGTGCAGGACATCAAAACACTGCACACTATGTCTCTGTCTCTCATGTGCCACACTAAAACCATTCCCCATACACATTCCTCTCATGTGCCACACTAAAACCATTCCCCATACACATTCCCTCCCGGTGCTAAAACGGATGCTTTCGTTAGTGTAATGCTAAGTCTTCTAGGTGCAGATGGGCCCAGATGGCCACAAGCCCAACCTGAGTCTCTGTGTTGGGGCTGTGATCTGCCAGAGGGCTGGTGTTGTGATGCACACCGCTGATGAGACAGATGTGGCCCGCGGAGCCGGGGGGATTCTCCGGAGCTCTCTCTCCATCTGTACCCTCCTCTTCGCCAGACTGCTTTTACATATCAATCTGAGCCGGCTAACACAGCTCTCTCTCTCTCTCCTTGTCTCATTAACCAAATGCACGTCATTGTCTCTCAAGAGCAAAGTAGTTCGATACAAGTAGAGATAAGACCCCTAAGCTGTAAGATTCAGCGGCTGTGGGTGACAGTGGAGCCGGCTACAGCAGTTTCCTAATGGATGACAACAGAGTCAGCTACTAGACTCTCCTAATGGATGACAGAGTCAGCTACTAGACTCTCCTAATGGATGACAGAGTCAGCTACTAGACTTTCCTAATGGATGACAATAAAGTCAACTACTAGACTTTCCTAATGGATGACAATAAAGTCAACTACTGGAGAATCCTAATGGGTAACAGTAATGGCTCAGAGTCGAGTCAGCTCCTATGGAGTTTTCTAATGGATGACAACAGAGTCAGCTCCTATGGAGTTTTCTAATGGATGACAACAGAGTCAGCTCCTATGGAGTTTTCTAATGGATGACAGTAATATTGTCTGGAGCTCTGCTCTGTGTTGGGCTCAGCTCGGCCCTGATGAGATAAGGAGCTGTCTCTGTCTCTGTCTCTGTCTCTGCAGCCAAGGGAGGGGACGGATGGAGGGAGACCAGGGGCAGGCGGAGGGAGGAGGGGACGGATGGAGGGAGACCAGGGGCAGGCAGAGGGAGGAGGGGACGGATGGAGGGAGATCAGGGGCAGGCGGAGGAAGGAGGGGACGGATGGAGGGAGACCAGGGGCAGGCGGAGGGAGGAGGGGACTGATGGAGGGAGACCAGGGGCAGGCGGAGAGAGGAGGGGACGGATGGAGGGAGACCAGGGGCAGGCAGAGGGAGGAGGGGACGGATGGAGGGAGACCAGGGGCAGGCAGAGGGAGGAGGGGACGGATGGAGGGAGACCAGGGGCAGGCGGAGGAAGGAGGGGACGGATGGAGGGAGACCAGGGGCAGGCGGAGGAAGGAGGGGACTGATGGAGGGAGACCAGGGGCAGGCGGAGGGAGGAGGGGACGGATGGAGGGAGACCAGGGGCAGGCAGAGGGAGGAAGGGACGGATGGAGGGAGACCAGGGGCAGGCAGAGGGAGGAGGGGACGGATGGAGGGAGACCAGGGGCAGGCAGAGAGAGGAGGGGACTGATGGAAGGAGACCAGGGGCAGGCAGAGGGAGGAAGGGACTGATGGAGTGAGACCAGGGGCAGGCAGAGGGAGGAAGGGACTGATGGAGGGAGACCAGGGGCAGGCGTAAGAATGTCAGGAATGCAGGGGTCGCCTGTTCCAGGTCCCGGTCGACAGTCGGCGGCACGCCTGCCTCTTATCCCTCCTCCACAGGACAGGGCTAATTTAATGACGCGCTGCTGCTCCTGCGGCTGCATCCAGCCCATTATGACAGCAGGGGACTGCGCTTGTCTCTCCGTTGCCGGGCTAATCTGCCGTCCGCAGGGCTAACTCGCTACGACAGTTTGGTGTGTGTGAGCTACTGAGAGCCTTTCCCTCTGACTCAACTGAATATGTACGGCTCACTTCTAGTTTATTCATCGCACACCTTTTTGTTTGGTCATATCAAAATGAATGCAGTACGTTTCCCCCCCCCCCAAAAAAACCCTGATGCACCCAACATGGCTGTCGAGAGGAGAACAACAACGTCAACGATGAAGAACTCTGGGCTGAAACGGCAGCATGCTCTGCTGTTGTGTCCATACATTGTGACAGATGTTCTTCCCCCGCCACAGATGTATCTTTTTAACCCTCTGTATGTTTTTAACCGTTTGTCTTTGTTTCTAACCACCTGCCCTGCGTCGCACGGCATTCCAACTCTGGGCACAGCTGTGCAGACTAGACGTGGACCTTCCTGTGTTGCTGCCCATGAACAGATTTGATCACATGCCTCCAAAAGCCTGTCGTGGTGGGCGAGATCCACGGCGTAGGGTGAGAGAGCACCCGGTGCCAAAGATAAACTACGCAGGAGGTTGTCGACCCTGGCAACAGCGCAAGAGCTGCGGCGTGTGCCAGGCTTTCTGTTAAATTGAAGAATCACCATCATGGTGATGGGGGTGGGGGCGGGGGCGGGGGCGGGGGGGGGGAGGAGAGGAGAGCAGCTCCCTTGTTTGAACAAAGCAATTGTGTCATGGTAATTTAAGCCTTAATTGTGAAGGGAAAATATGTCATTGCTAAATAGCAGAGACTTAAAGAGGAACAAGAGACTGTTGTAGTGAAGCTTTGGACATGTACTCTGCAGGGAGCAGCAGGAGATAGTGTTCTTTATTCAGTCACGGCACTCGGGAAAAAAAAAAAAAAAAAAAAAAAGTACGAACCGCTTCAGATGTTTTGTAGTTCTACTGAATCAGGAATCTGCAGTACGTAGTATACAACACATAATCCCCAGTGATTTGAGTAGCAACCCTATACTGTATGTTAAGCACCATAAATCCACTCAAACTCCAGACCTTACAGTGACTCTGTACATCAAAGCTTTCCCATTCTCCGAATATCTCCGGGTCCTGGAGTGTCGTAATTGGATCAGCTTTTGTGCGAACTATCGTCGCCGTAATAACGCCACGTGATCAACCGACCAATCAATGAAACTGAGGAACTGGAAGATAGATGGGGGAGAGAGCATCGGAAGCTAGGTGAATGGGGTGAGTCACGGAGTGAAATGGCCGGTCTCCCCGCCTCGCACTCATCATTCTAAATGTGGAAGTGGAGCCGGGGCGTTCCGCCTGTGTGCTCAGGGCCCGGCAGAAAGGGAACCTGTTCACTGCCCACCTCTGGCCTCTTGAATATGGATTTCTTATGTTACTGAACTGAAAGCATCACCTATTGTTGGCCCATAGATAAGCAAGAAAGCTCTTTCAACCAACCTCTACATCTGGTGAAGGAGAGGTTCTCTGTAACATGCATACGAACAAAGGTTGAAGAGCTTTCTCTCTCTCTCTCTCTCTCATACACACATATAGCCAAGTCTCTCTCTCTCTCTCTCTCTCTCTCTCTTTCTCTCTCTCTCTCACTCTCTCTCTCACTCTCTCTCTCTCCCTCTCTCTCTCTCTCTCTCTCTCTCTCTCTCTCTCTCTCTCTCTCTCTCTCACCCTCTCTCTCTTTGTTTCTCTCTGTCAAGAGAGGGACACGCACATCAGATGCTGTATACACACACACGCATACACACACACACACACACACACACACACACGCATACACACACACACACACACACACACGTCATCGTATCCCTTACCTCCTCCCACTGATGTATGTATCTGATGAGTCGGGAAAGTCTCAACAGACGCAGAAGACTGAGGATTTTAGTAAACCTCACAATGCGCAGGGCCCGGGCCGTCTTGTACACCTCAGAGTCAAACCCTTTCTCCACAATTAGAAAGATATAATCCACTGGTATGGATGAGAGGAAGTCGACCACAAACCAGCTCTTCAGGTAGTTCATCTTGATGACCTTGGGGTCCAGTATGATCTCTGAGCTCTCCTCGTTGACGATGCCCGTCCGGAAGTTCATCACCAGGTCCACCAAGAAGATGGTGTCCGACGCCACGTTGAATATGAGCCAGGTGGTTGTGGTTTGCTCCGAGAAGAACGTTATTCCGACAGGAATGATGATTAGATTGCCCATCATCATGACAAGCATGACCAAGTCCCAATAGAACCTGGAAAAAAAACGAAACAAAAAAAGAAGAAATGAGACGTTAAGAATTATAATCGCTTTTGAGTGGATTTCGTGTGTTAAGGCAGAAGTGCAAGGCATGTGTAGTGCATACAAACATATGGCATGTACTGTATGAGAACATATGCCTGCGTACGTCCAAACCCACACATCATTCCCAGACAGAGACGCCCTTGGGGGCTTGAAATGTAATCATACGGAAACGCATGAAGCCAATACTCGTCCAAAAGCTTTCCCACTGTATTGTCAAACACAATTGAGATGAATGAACGATCATATGTCATGGAACATGTAAACTAAGATGATGAGGCATATTCCAAACAATAATGAGTTTAAATATGGACATCCATCAAACATGAAATCTTGAAATGTCCCTTTCCATTGTTTTGCTCTTCACGTTGTTTCAGCGCTACAACTCGACCACTGTATATATTCCCCTAGATATGATTTCCTGAGACAAGAGAGGTCAGATTGTAGTAGTAGTACCACTGGGAAACCTACAGCAACAGAAGAGCCTCAGGCTGGGAGACATGCTGACTCCTCTATACAATATTTTGGAAGGAGCCATCATGTGCCATCTCTGATCCATGTAAGCTTAAAAAACCTTAACTCTTAGTGATGGCAACCAACCCAGACTATGCATGCACGCACGCACACACACACACACACACACACACACACACACACACACACACACACACACACACACACACACACACATATTCACGTTGTCATTGCCAGGGTGAGTGTAGGGTAGGGTAAGGTAGAGTACAGTAGGGCAGGGTAAATTCAGAGAGGCCCCAGTCCTGCCTAGGAGGGTCTGGGTTAATGTGCCCTGCTCTCCCTTGTGATCAGCAAAGCCAAGAGTGATTCATGGGCGCCCGGCCGGGGGAGATCTTCACAAAATGTCCTGGCCACCGATAACGGCTGCACATCCATGAACTAAAATAGATGCTTTCAAGAATCCTATCTCCTGCTAAAAACTCTGGGGTGACGCAGTGGCTGAGCTGAGGATGCGCCCGGCCTGTAATGGATCTGTTTAAATAAATGAAGCAGTAGGGGGGCCTTGCTTTATAAATATCTGAAGATCATCTGTCAGATAATTGTCTGCACTTCAGCTAAACGGTCATCTTGCTGGTTAATAATATCCACGTTCGATAGTTTTACACCAAGAGGCATCTCTCACGTGTCAGCTAGGATTTGCTTACACTGAGCTTTGTTTGATTTGCCTCACCACGTCACACAGACATGGTACTCTGTGTGTCCAGGGATCGCTGAGGTAAATCAAGCCAAATGACTGCTAGAATGTGACTGGAAGTCCACTAGCCAAACTACCACATACTACACTTTTTAATTAAATAAATAGCAAGCATATATCAAATATAGGTACCTGTATACTGTATTAGGTTGTGTTTTTAAAAAAAGAAAACTGGAAGATATCTCACATCTTAACCGGCCAATTCATTGTATTCCTTGATGTCTCTGCAGGCAGCCTACCAAAGCAAATAATACTGTCACTCCTAGCAACGGTATCTTTAGAGGTGTCCTGATAGGAGGCTGACGTTCGTGTTGCGTTGTCACAGAAGACAGCCGCACCACATGACATGTTGGCTGAACTACAAACTACCGGGGTTCCTACCCTAATCGGAAGAGTAAGAAGAGGCCTACTATATGTCCCCAGAAGAGGCCTACTATATGTCTGCCCCATACTGTAGTTGATGTACACTCTGTCAGGGTCATGTCTCATTTCTACTGAATCAAGGGAAGGAAACAAACAAATTAAAAGGAGGCCATTTTGAATACAACCGGTTTCTTTCATTGCCAACCTCCTTCACCAGATGCACACCAAACCAGGACTTTCTTCCCCTTTTTTATCAAGAAAGTGTGTTTTCTACATTTCGTGGCGAGACTGTGCAGCATGGAATTTAGGGCATTGTTCTGCATTGTAGGCGAAAATAAAACAGAGCAGCCCAGCTAATTAAGGAGCACCAGGGGGCACCAACCTGGAAGAGACTCACACAAGGACCTTCATTAGACTTACAGCACACCTGTTTGATCTGCACAAACAGCTACACCCACACGCATCAATAATGCACAACATAACACCTCAAAATAGAAGTTAATTTGGGGTAAATAACTGACAATTTATTTCTCTCTCAACTACTGTAATTAGGCCTATTACACAACAAAACAATATCCCTAAACATATTCTGCGGCTATAACTGATGACGACAATGTAGGTAACATTCAAGCTTTCGAAAAGCTGCCTAACGGTTGTCATGGCTTTGTGTAATTGGTGGGGAATGAGGAATCAGGGAATGAGATGACTTGACAGAAATATTTAATTTACGAATGCTGTTTTGGTCCCGCGAAAGCGTTTTCTAACATAGAGTGTCCGACCCGACACACGGTTTATTTGGAAGCACTGCCAGCGGTGTTCTAGGGGAGTGAACCGATATTCCTCTTTCGGTCTCTGGTGGCTGCCTCTTCAAATCGTGCGCTCATGCAGAAGCAAATGCCAAACAGCTAATGCCCGACACTGCAAGTCCATTTTGGGGGTTTATATTATTATTAGGGAGGATGTTGTTGTTTGGAACTTCTAACTGAATTTCGCTGCGGTGGCCAGAGGCGGCACATTTCCGTCAAGCTTACACCCTGCTCCTTGAAGCGGCCCACAAAATGAAAAAATGGGGGAAATTAGCTTTTAATTCAGGTCCAATGATTTTCTGGTCATTTCCAGAATTCGGAATGTATCAAATGTGTGAGTGATTTAGTGAGGTGAGGGAAGGTAAGAGAAGGTGAGGTGAGGGGAGGTGAGGGAAGGTAAGAGAAGGTGAGGTGAGGGGAGGTGAGGTGAGGTGAGGTGAGGTGAGGTGAGGTGAGGGGAGGTGAGGGGAGGTGAGGTGAGGGAAGCTCATAGAAAGGCCACATTTATTTGTTAAATGCAATTAGAATGAAAGCAACGGCATGTTGATCAAGTGATCAACCAGCAGACCAGCGATGTCATATTGCATGGCTGACTAATAAAAGGGCCATATTGAAAGACTTCCATTGGAGACAAAAGCCCCTCCACACAGGCCAGGGCAAGACCAGGCCAAGCATGAGGCCTTTTCTCAAATCCATGAATAATTAACATTACTAACCAGCCATGAATCTTTAAGTAGCCTCTGTATTAAGAATATGTTCGATATTGAGTTTCGGGTGCTTTTAAAAGGGACACAAAAGCACATGTGAATGACGCTGTCATTCGAGGACGGCCGTTTTTGCCATTACACCGCCGCATATTGTCGTAGGCTAGTTGCTATGGTCATTATGAACCCGCTGCGAGGCAAAGGACACACTGTAGTAAGGCCTCCGATGACATATCCGAGTTACGCAACTGTCGTTTCCTGTCATTCTAGGCACCGAAGACAAGAATGGAATAACAAAGACAAAGGGATTAAACTTTCAGGCTCCATGAGGACCTGCCAAGCCAGAGCAGCTACATGAGGACCTGACAAGCCAGAGCAGCTCCATGAGGACCTACCAAGCCAGAGCAGCTACATGAGGACCTGCCAAGCCAGAGCAGCTCCATGAGGACCTGCCAAGCCAGAGCAGCTACATGAGGACCTGCCAAGCCAGAGCAGCCCTGTGTGTCTGCTAGCTCTGTAGCGTGAGGCTACAGCGTAGGTCTATACTGTAGCACGGCCATAGAACTCTGTGTTCTATGGCCAGGAAGCCAGCTCTGGCACTGTCATTGGCTCCTCTCTGTTCACTGGCCCAGGCACCTATACACTTTCTCTGATCTGAAGCCCAGTGGAAGACCCAGTCAGGAGGTCAGGATATGAACCTGAACTCGTGAACACATGACAGTGGAGAGACCCCCCCACCCCCCAACCCCCACCCCCACCCCCTTTTCAGAAGTCAGGACTTTCATATAAAATAATGTATTGCTTTAGTATAAGCTGAGCCCCTGTCCTCTGTGTACCGTCCGCCGAAGCCAGTCCAACGTTTTACAGTGTTACATTATGAATTCATCTTAACTTACATTCTGAATTATGAAATCTGATGAATGAGACTGTTGTGTAATTAACAGTCACTAGCAGCCGTGCATATCACCAGATTGGTCAGGATCTGCCCTTTGTGTATGTGGCAGAAAGGTCACTCTTGTTACATAATTGTTTTCAGGCCCGCTGTAAACTCATTGACTGTCATGTCATACGTCTAATCCCAGATCACCTTCATTGTACACTCTAATGACCCTTACTCCACTGCAGTGCACCCTTCCCACATGAAGTAGGCCTATTACGTGTGTTCAGTGCCTCACAGAAAACACAAAAAGGTAAAGAATTAGCATACAGTGTCTATGAGAAGAGTGTAATGAATGGTGTTTGCGTTCAGCTCCTCTGAGGTAGCGGATATATGTTATGTTATGCATGGCCAGCATATACAAATCTGGGAACAGTCTATTAAACAATTATGAGGCCCTAAATTGCATCTTGAAGCTATCCACTGCAATGAGGAATTTCATACAATATGCCGTCTACCGCACCGGTCGTGCTGGCTGAGGCTTCACCCACGGGCAGACGAGCGTTTCAGCACCGCGGACAGCGACGAGTTAAAGGGAGAAATCAACATGTCCCAGCACGCTCGTGAAGATCTAAAAAAAGGGGGTGTAGCCTCCATCAAAGTCTGCCAGGGGACACGAGTGGAACAGGGAGCACCGTATGCACTGTTTAATTGGTGAACCGAAACTTACTGGTGATGGAAAACGTGCACTGAGCCTGCAATCACTCCTGACAATATAAAGACAGGCTTTCGCCCAGGACGTTTATCTGAAGACTACATATCATTAGTACTCAAGGCCTACAACATAAGGCGATTTGCCGTATGCAGAAGGCAAGTATACATAACTGTAGCCCACAATGCAAAGCTGTACATGAACAAATGAATCAAGAGCCCAACGTTCAAACTAACTATCATTGTACTCCACCAGGCGCTTATTCTTTCTCTGAAGACATACATTGACAGAAATCCTCACTTATAGCAATTTGCAGCCCATTCGGTTGTTTTCTGTCAATGCGCAATATGAGGTCGTTTAGTCTATGCAGAGAGAGACATGACAGTGAGGCGTGATGGAAGACCAATAGTTGAACAGAAACAATAGGCGCAATGGTAAGAGGAACCCATTAACCAATTATCTGAAAGTCTATCCATTTAAACCGTCTAAACAAAGGAAGGTGCTGTGGTTTTCCACAAGATCAGTCGTTGTAATGGGTGTCTGTTTCCCGGAAAACCAACTGACACATTCCATCACGTTATATAGCCTAGGCGCAGTTATAGGTCGCTTTATTTCAAAGGGTGCATTAAACGTCAGAGCATTGTGCATTTTTAATTCAATATTTTTCATAATTCACTGTTTTAAAGGCGGGAGTCCACTGTCTCCACGAGACTGCTCAAATAGCGGCTGTTCATTCCCTCTAATTGTTATTTTTTAAATGTTCATTTGACGCGGATTGCTATGCTAATCTCTATGACAATTTCTCACAAGAATTTACCGCATATATTTCTGTTCCATAAGAGGCCATCCTGACTGTTCCTCGTCGTTTCATTCCTGCAGCCAGTACTAATGAAATGTTTACAATTTTGATGTTGTAACGTTACTGTCATGTTAAGCACAGGTAGGATACCTTACAATAGAATATTGTCGCAATCAAGACTCTTATTGGTGCTGTGGTGAAACAATGATTGTTTGTGTATTCAGCTCGTGACATTCACCATCCCTTTTCCAAGGACATCTCACAGACTCATCTATTGCCCAGTGTTCCTCATCTCTATGATGCAAATGCTGCAATGGAATCATATGAATACGATCACATTTTGATAGTAACACAATCACCCATGTAATTGCCTCAATAGAGATTACGCTTTGGGCGATGCGTACGCGCACTGATGACAGAGGTGGATGTGGAGTCTTGCGGAGCTGAGTGGGTGACGGCATGGGTAAGAAGGTGACTTTCCACTCCTTACCTAAAATCGCTATAGGGATGAATGATCCAGTATCCGGCCGTTTGGACCCTTTCTTGCTCTTTCTCCACGGCTTTTTGACTGCCGAACATTCGCAGGGAGAACTTATTGACACCGGGCTGCATCATTGCCCCAAATTGCCGCTGCATAAAACCATACGGCCTGGCTGAACCATCTAAATCGTCGAACCCGACCATGGCTTCTTCCCTTTCCCCCTTGAAGCCCACTGAGTTGCCGTGGTCTTTCATGTTCTGGCTCCCCATATTATTCTTCTGTATCGAGTCTTGCCTCTGAAATACATTATTCCCATCCGCTTTCTCTTCTTTGTTGCTGGAGAACGAATTTGATTTGTCTTCCATGTTTTTCAAAACGTACTGTCTCCTGGTTCGGAGGACAGGCTACGCGCAAAACTCAAGAGGACCCGCTGTAAGCTCTCTTGTTTCATTTGATGTCCTTCAACTGCTCAGCTTCGCTGCCTCCTTTGCGAATGCTGCAAACTGAGGCAGACTTCTGGTGAACCTGGCGGATCAGGTTTCTTGGGTTACCGCCATCTACCGACCGGATTTACCGTTCAACCCCTCGCGCGCCACTGCGGTGTAACTGGCACAGGCTCGTGCACTTAATTTCCATAATGTAGTTCATAACACGCCTCCCCTCTCTCCTGGTTGTGGGACGCAGACCTGGCAGGAAGAAAGATGAACTCTTCCTCACTTCAGTTCTTCAAGTCAGTCATTAATGAGGGCCATGTGAGAAATAACAACTCATTGCAAAATGCTTTAATAATTATTGGTTGTTTTTTTTAATGAGATTGGGGTCCTTCAGGTTTGGATCCTGTTGTGTTACATGTGGCTATTCAAATGGGTGCACGTGCAGTTCAGCAAGGGCACACTGTGATCATATAGAGATGTGTCTGTGTCATAATGCATTGCATACCCTTGTCAGCAAGTATGGGGGATAATGAGTCTGTTAATGCCTGATTTGTGGAAATCACGCCTTTCAAGGTGGTTCAGCGTGCCATCATTTTGTGCACAGCTGAACAGAAGTTTTCTTAATGTGTAGGATGTGAATTTTATAGGCTTACAGATCCAACTGTCTCCTACTCATATTATCAGGATTTGCTCAGAGAGGGACACGTGTTTGATATCATCCCTCATCCCATTGCATGTGTTACAATGAGCCCATCCTCCCATTTCTACCTCCACCAGCCTCCCCTGGATCAAACTGGATCAATCTTCCAACCAAAACAAAAAGGTGCATAATAGCATTGTCCCAATGCAGTTGCTGCCAATGATAGCACCTAGTCATCACACTGCTTCATGTTGTGGTATGATGAATCCAGAGAGAGAGTGTGTGTCCAGACTGGTCTAAAACATCTCTCTGGACCCGGGTGGCCCGGCTGTCTATGGAATGAGTTATGGAGTCTATGGAGTCAACCATGCCCTTTCAGTCGTCCACATTGACAAACAGTGGGAGCATCCCCTGTCAGTTCCACAGGGATATGTAGGCTGGTTCCTTTATATTCCCCAGCTTAACATCCACAGAGATTAATCGTGGCAATTTCTTTTGCTGTGATGAACTGGCGTCCCGTCCAGGGGGCACATGAGAGTGTCAAGCTGCTTCCTGCCAGAGCGGGGACGGAGCGAGGGACGGAGCGAGGGATCACAACTCGTCCTCTGAGACACCTCGGTTCAGACATGGCCCCTGGCGCTGGTGACATCGCTACCCCCCCCCCCCCCCACCCCAACCCTCCAACCCCCCCACCTGCTCCTGGGAAATGAATACACAAACACACACACACAGCGGAGCCACCTCCCCCAAACACACACTCAGTCAGCGGAGCCACCTCCTCCAAATACACTTCCTTTCAAGAGACGTTCTTCCTTTTTTGAGACAACTAATGCTTCAAAATTGTCCACATTATATCTGTGTGGGGCAAATGTAAAACAGGTACGTTTGTATTAGATAAAATGTTATAAC
>NC_139659.1:1809508-1859508 GCF_951799395.1 Argentina silus
ACGAGGCCAGGGGAGGATATTACCATGAGGATATTACCTCACAAAACGCCTCAAATCTGTGATTATTTGTGCAAAATAAAGCCGAGTACGAGGTGCAAAGAAGGGTCAGATCCTCGTTTTGTCTCATTGTCTTTTTCATTTTATTGTTTTTTTCTGCCTTTATTTATTGTTATTTGCCGTGGAGCACATTGTGTTATGAAATGTGTTATGAAACATGCATAAAGTTTGATTACAGCAGACATGAATAGTACTGTATCTAACTGTTGATTATGGTGGGATCAAAAAGTGAAATCTTGTTGTGAAAAGCTCGAGATTTCAGGGAAGTGCTGGGAAAATCCCACGATAATCCACTGTGATCTGAAATGCCCCGGCCACGGGGACTAAGGACAGGAGATGCAGGCCAGAGTGGTTTTTGGGGGATGTTATGCACAGTGTTACTATTTTTTTACAATTTTCAGACAGAGAGTATGTGGTGTACTTCCTGGGCTGGGGGATGGCGTGTACTCGTGAGGGGGGACAGCCGATGGGGGCTTTGCGTAAGCCTTTGGTTAGGGACGCGTCCTGCCAGCTCCCCGTCCGTCCCACCGCGCCTCCCTGGCGCTCCCGCCTGCTGCCTCAGCAGAGCTGCAAGGTTGACTCTCCCAAAAGCAGGACGTCCCCCGCGGCTCCTCCCCTCGCCACACGCTGGGCCCCTCGCCGCCAGAGCGCCGCCAGAGAGCCTTGATTATACATGTCACACTAAAACAGACACACGACGTCCTTGTGGAACGAGTCCAGAGAAACATGGCCGTATTTGCTCTTCACGTCAGTGTCACTCAGTACTGTTTGCTTTTGGCAAAACCAATAAAAAAAATAGGTTCATAAAAAATGCGATGTTAATGTACCACGTGCCAACAAACAAAGCAGCTCTTGTTTTGAATCATGACTATATTAATCTGATTGACCTTTGACCTTTGACCAATACCAAATACTGTCTGCCCAGCTGTTACCAGACATTAAGTTGCTCTTCTACTGTACCTGTGCAGTAACACACCAACTATAGTTACAACATAGTAGTCATCTTGTAATAGCTTTTGCATATGCTGAAGCTAAGCAGTTGAACTATTTTTGATATTACTGTTATTAAGTCGGGTATGGCCCAGTGCTTATTTCATTTGAGTAATGACAAAAAAAACCTCCTCTGGACCACTGTGCCTCTGAAAACCAATTTGCTCATGATGGAACAATGCTCACAGATAAGGAGGAATTCCTCCATGGTGCTTCCAGAAAGGAGTTATTGATTCCCGGGTCTCATGCGGGCTATCTGCCTCTCACTCCTCATTGACTTAATTGCTCCTTATTATTCCTCAGAACATATCGTATATTGGACCCCGTTCAGATCAGTAGGCCCATTACACTGTATTGACTACACGTCCACACATAACTGTATAGCCTATGGTTTACAGTTTAAGACCGGTGGAGGCTGGTAGGAGTAGAAATCGGAGGACGGGCTCATTGTAATGCATGGGATGGAATGAGGAATGGTATCGAACGTGTTTCCTCCGATTTCTACCACCACCTCCACCGGCCACCCCTGTTTAAGAGTAGCGCGCTAATTATGTGAAAGTAATCATACCACCCTCCACAGTGAGCCTTCTAAAACCACGACTCGCTGAGAACTTTGACATTTTCAACATCAAACAGAATTGTAAATGGGGAGGTGGGGATTGCACAACGGCTGGCTTGGAGCCATGCGGCTGGCGGCTGCAAGGTTATGCAGGTGTTGTAGGCGATTCATCACTGTCGGGGAGCAGGTGGAGCCAGGCGGGATGTGGAATGCTGAAACATAGAATCACAGAGAGAGAGAGAGAGAGAGAGGGAGAGAGGGAGAGAGAGAGAGAGAGAGAGAGAGAGAGAGAGGGAGAGAGAGAGAGAGAGAGAGAGAGAGGGAAGCACAGCCAAGCTATATGAAGTGGTGCTGATCTGACTCTCTCTGTAGGCCTACCATCTACCTACCATCTACCTCACTGAACAATGCTAACCCTACCATCTACCTCACTGCATGACGCTTCTGATATGAAAGCCATGAAGGCTTGACGTGGTACACTTGCATTGATACAATAGGCTAGCTACTGTATGCTACTCTATAAATGAACTCTCTGTTTCCACCCTCGGCTACAAGCTCTGTATGCTCGTGGAGGGAACGAGGTACTGGCAGAATTGCTATATCAGGATTTTTTTTGACCTAGTTTTGTTGTTCTTTGTTCATTTGCCAAGTTGTCACTTTGAACAGAAAAAAACCAGCATGCACTCTGAATGGCATTTGCCTATGTAATACACACAAGTAAGCTCCACGTGTATCCACATGTGCATTTCACTCTCAAACGTTGATTGCGATTGATGCGTTTATACGTTTTTTATGTCTGTCTCATGTCCACTGTGTTGTGTTGTTGTTTTGCATTTTAAGGTCGGTTGTGTGTTACTTATTGCCAGACATTGTCTGTCCCTGTAGCACTCTAAACCAAATGTAATATTCATGTGTTCAGACAGTCTTGCCAGTATCAAAAGCGAAGATAAGAATCTCCAGGTCCCAGTCATACCACCTGGCCTGAATGATTTATTGGCCAATCGGAATCAGGTTTTTACCTTGGAGGGTATCCAACGCTGGGAGCTCTGCTCCAGGTGATACAGTGACTCCTAAAGTGTGACATCCTGTGTTAGGATAGTCAATTGAGGTACTCAGGCTCTATCCCACTTAGTGAAATAGGTTGTGGCAGTGACTATTTGACCATATCGGAATTCTCATATGCTAAATGTCTGTTTTGACCGTAATGCTATACTGCACCTAACCCAGTTCCTGACCTCAACTCAACCTTCCCCCTGAAATTAATCCTAGCCTAATCCAATTGTAAATCGACAAGCCGACTCTACTCATAAACGTAATCAATCGTCTGCGTGTTTTTACTTGGTTGACGAAACCTATCGCTAAGCTTAAACCTCACCTTAACCCTTAACCAACCGTTTTTTAAAAAAATATATTTTTAGGGCATTTCTGCTTTATTGGGATAGAGATAGTAGAGATTGACAGGAAGGATGGGTGAGAGAGAGAGGAGGGGTGACATCCAGGGGCCTTGCGATGATATGGTATGTGCCTTAGTGTGCCACGCCACTGAGCGCCCCGGGCATTTACCCCGGGCGGGGGTATTTCAACTTGAGGAGTGAGTTTACCATCTCAGCTCGGTTACACTTACCCCTCTAAACAAACTCCACCGTGACCCCGGCCAATCAGCTGAGTGAACCTGTGGATCCGAGCCTCGGCCCCACTGTAACAGGAGTTACTGCTTCCTGACTCATAATCTCACACGAGTCTCAGTGTTGTGTCCTCTTGATTGCGACGCACGTGACCGCCCTCCGAAACACCCAATGTTTTTTTTTTTTTAAATATATCTTTTAGGGCATTTCTGCTTTATTGAGATAGAAACAGTAGAGATTGACAGGAAGGATGGGAGAGAGAGGAGGGATGACATGCAAGATAGGTCGAGGGTCGGAATCGAACCAGGAACCTTGCGATTATGTGGTAAGCGCATTAGTGTGCTACGCCACTAAGCGCCCCACGGAAACACCCAATTTTAACCAGCTACACCAGTAAAAACCCTGCAATTTATAGCACAGGTAAAAACCTAGCACAGGGTATTTCAACTTGAGGAATGAGTTCACCATCTTAACTCGGTTACAATAACAACATAGTAAGCACTGGACTGACAGTAGACCATATGAAAAACAGCACGTTCCAGCCTCATACCTCCAGCCTCGTGCCTCCAGCCTCGTGCCTCCGGCCTCGTACCTGCGGCCTCGTACCTCCAGCCAGCGCCACTGTGAACACAGACATAGAAGAGATAGTCGGCTATGAACTGGCAAGATGTTATTGATTGAATATCTGAGTCCAATCATTTATTGATCGTCTTGGTGTTTAGTGACACTCTTTATGCCAACTTACTTCATGTCAGATGGATGGACAGGATGGATGGACCCTAATCCTAACCCTAACCCTAACCCTAACTTACTTCATGTCAGATGGATGGACAGGTACTCTTGCCAACTATAAATATATCATGGAATGCTCCTCTGTCTCACCATATATCTAAGTCACTTGTCTCAAACTCTTTAAATGACATCATCTGGAGTGACACAACAGAGAAGGGCAAGGGGAGGTTTCAGCCTGCATGGAGGGTGAAGACAGCCGCACCAACAAGGTCTGACCAACGCTGCTGCACGCTCTACTGACCCAAATGCATGAAAGCAAGACAAAGTAAGTGCTATTTCTGTACAATACATCCCAACAACCTCATAGCAGTCTGATACCATGTTGAAAAAGCACATGACATTTATAAAAATAAAAAGGAAAAAAAATAGAAAATTAGGAACAAGACGAGGAAAACCTGGGAGAAAACTGTTTTTAGCAAAACGAGATTGTTAAATGTCCCGAAACCCATACATTGCAAATGGCATTTAGAATCTAAGATTTAGCTGTGGACACCCATGATTAAATTGTTCATATTTATTCTCAACAGGCCGAAAGGTCAAATGGGCATGAGAAGCCTTATACGCAGGTGACTAAGTAAAAAAATAAAACCATTTAATGATAAAGTGCAACTCTCAAACAGCAGCATGACATTCTGTACTGTTCTGCTCAACACTTGACATTCCTGCACTGCCTTTTCCCTGTAATTATGGGTAAAGCAGGCCTTGATAACAAAGCTTAAAGCTTTGTACCCAGGGTTAAAGCTCTGGAGTGCACTTCCCCATGAATGATTTAGCCGCCCTCCGTGGGCCAAGCACCCAGGTTCGATAACACACTAATGAACCAATCACTAATGACTCAATTAGCTCATCAAGCTTGGCATTGCAAAACCACACTTCACCCTCGCATTTACTCTACAACCACCAGTGACTTCTCGCCTCCTGGTGTCAAGACTCTTGGACTCTCCTCGTCATTTACTTTGGCAGTCCGAGTGCATCGCTCAGACTTCAGAAGAGAAGGTTCCAAGTTCCAAGTCATTCAGTTATTGAGATTGTAAGACATTTCCTGTCTTGTTTTTGCGTATATTACACACACACACACACACACACACACACACACACACACACACACACACACACACACACACAAAAAATGTGTTTTGGCGCCTTTCGCGATTTAACTTGGATGTTCATTGTGAGATGTTTAGTGTGTTGTGTCAGGTCTGGTGGGGAGGTTCATTGTGCTGTTATAAATAGGCTTCTTAGTGTAACAGCAGCTTAGCATCAGAGTAAATAACTAATGAACGGAATGATGGATCTGGCACATTAATCAGGCTGCGGTGTGTATATATATATATCCTTTACCTCTTAATCTAGGTTTTATATCGGCTCTGAATGTGTTTAAAACACTGAAGAGATTTATGGGGTTTTTTTTAAAACAGGACTAAATGTCAGCTCCATAAGATGTCACCAAACGAGATGCCTTTGAAATAACCAAACGTATTTAAAGTACCCTGTAATATGTAAAGGTCCATACAATGTAATGAGGTATGTGGAATAATCACATTGTATGCATACAGGGAGGTCCTAGATGCTTTTTTAATCTGCTGGGCAAATGTCACTCTGTGTGGCCCACCTTCATCATGTCTCTGTATTTACCTCTGTGAATCACTGTATATTTTGATAGTTTTGGATATTTGGATTTACAGTAACTTGGTAGAATCTTAAATGGAAAATTTCAAACCAATTCTCTTATACCTCTTCAATAATATAGCCTAATATAAGCCAGATGTTTTTATCCATGGTGACTTAATGCACAGTGAGTGAGTGCATGCATTTTTGTATATATCGTCCCAGCAGGATTTTAACCTACAACTTACAGTAAGCACCAGTAGCCCCCTGTGCTCTACTGACTGAGCTACACAGAATACATCTTTTCTGGTCCGTGTCCTACAGCCTGAATATGTTTCACATCCAATAATACCCATTGGCTGGGGGCACATTGTTTCAATGAGCCTCTGAAGCATAGATATTCCAACCATCAGTTTAAACAATATTGAGAACCCTGCATGAGGGATGGTTTTGTCTCTCTCTCCAGACAAACATAATGTTGGGCATTTTTCATTATTTCACCTATTGTCCAGACACTGTTAGGTTGGCCTCAATCTTCTTTGCAAACAGCAAAAAGTAATGATCGACATGAATCTATGTCACGGGCATCGTTATCCCAATCTCCTGAGAGGCAGGTGAAACTATTTTAGCAGTGACAGTGCACCCATGATCACAGGACTGCGGTTACACTTACAATTCGGAGAGAGGGGGAAACCGCAGCCCATCCGGTGGCATTTTAAATAATGGGAGCTCATCAGCATTTAATTCATTAGCTCCCTGCAATTATCTGCCACCAACATTACTTCCTGCGTTGGCTTGCTGAGATCATGTGACAGCCCCCAGAGCGCTGAAGTGGGCCATATTTATCATACAGGACTGTAATTGCCTGTAATTATCCCTCCCTCCGTGAGAGATAGGGATGACATCACATCCCCTCTCACAAAGGAGAGGGATTCACCTTGACAGGGGCAGCACAAGGAGAGGGGTTCACCTTGACAGGGGCAGCACAAGGAGAGGGGTTCACCTTGACAGGGGCAGCACAAGGAGAGGGGTTCACCTTGACAGGGGCAGCACAAGGAGAGGGGTTCACCTTGACAGGGGCAGCACAAGGAGAGGGGTTCACCTTGACAGGGGCAGCACAAGGAGAGCACAGATATGCAGATCTACAAGTGGGCACTTTGGTTGTACTGCGTGGTGAAATGGGGAATTGATGGGTGAATGGCTAAGTAAGGTTAGATTTTTTTATAGCTTTTTGGGGAGGATCTGACTCATGCTAAGGTCATAAGTCACACATTTTTCAGTCTACTTGACGTTGATATTTTGAGCAGAATAATAAAACCTGTGGGGAATTGCTCAAAAAGTAGCATGCCATTGGCATTGGCATCCGCTTGAGCAGAATGTTTGAAATCAGTTTTTCAGAAGGTAACGTAGGCGTTTTTCGACAATGTTTGTGACAATGCTGTATAAAAACAAAAACAACTGATTAAAAATGTAACTAGTCCATAGAACTATAATATTCTATGATGTGGAGATTGTGTACAGGCCTATTGGGACTACAGAAATTCAAAACACAGTAATTACAGATCTTGAAACAATAGATTTTCACATCCACATCTAAGGTATGGTTTTTTAATAAAGTCATTTAATAAAGATGTTATGAATTCTTAAATAAAGATGTTGAACAGGATTTGTATGAATTATTGTTACACAGGACTGTCACTGACAATCCAACACTTCCTACTGTATGATTATATTAAAGGGGCAATCTGGGATTGGTACAAACATGTTTTTACTAAAGTATCTGTGCACTAAAAACCATAGTTTGTTCAAGACATGGACATATTTACGAGGTAAGGTAGCTTGCTTGCTAGCTATTTACGTTTACAGTACAGTAGGTGTAAGGTACTCTAAATTAGCTAGCTAGCTAGCTTAGATATTGAATGCCCCCCCCACCTTAATACTTTTCAAGTATTAGTATATTATATATAAATATAATCAACTCATAACCCTCCAAAACTGGCATTTGCTTGTCAAATTCATCATGAATTTGTGTAATTATTTATCTTCACTAAACTAATGCTATGCTACTATTTCCTTAGTCCCACTGTTAAAGTCGATCGATCTAGGGGGTACGCGAAATAAACCTGTGATTTACCTTCCCAAACAGTCCTGTTGAATAGCCGACTGCAGTCTCAATACCAAAAATAAATGCATGCACCCTATCCAACAAAATAATATTATCACAATGTTTAATATGTAAGGGATAATGTTCATAGAATATCAATTAGGCTCCAAAATAACCGACAGGGGGTCCCACTGCCTTAGTCTGACTGTTCCCCCATCTACCCAACAATGCACCAACAGGTATACAGTTCAGTACAGTGTGCTGCTCTCAGTTTTCCTGGCTGTGTTTTTCATTCCCTCTTGACAACGAGTTAATTATTGAATTCAAACAAAGTGCCTCATCAGTTCTCCCCTGGTGGCATGTCACTTTCACCCAGCATCACATGATGTACTGTATGTACGTCCTTCCTCTCAGGGGAACAGAGGGACGGGCTCTCACCTTTTTGTTCACATCACTGCTAAATGTCTGCCCCACTCTCGACTCATCTGCCAGGATTAGGTGGAGAGATGGGGTGGGGGTGGGGGTTTGGGGGCGGTGGGGGGGGGAGGGAGGATACACAATAGATCATTGGATAGTACATACCCTAATGGATTTTTTTCCAGGTAAACCCCCCCCCCCCATTTTAGCTTAGTTCAACTGTCTTACCCCAAACATAAGCTTGTTTGTAAACAATGTACATGTAAACAAACACTGTATTGCTTCAAAATAGGGTTCAACTATAATTTCGATCTCATGGACGGTCAGTCCTTGCATCCATAGCTCCATCTATGCATTTGAGGTTGGTTACATTTCTCCGGCCCCCTTCCCTCATCTGTTTAACATGGCAGGAGAACGAACCCCAGATTGGCCCTTTAAAGCGGTTGACAAATTATCCTGCATTTTTGTTGTTTTACAATTAACACAAACATTCTGAGGTAAATTCCGGACGACAGCCACTTCACCATAATTAATGAGTACAAAACCTGTGACTGTAAAACCTCCTGATCAGTGAGCGTGCATGATGTTTATCTTTCCCCAGGACAAGTGGCTGATTCATCCATGATATTAGCCTCTTCAGGACTTAATAACCTTGTATGCGTTGCCAACCACCAAATAGCATTGCATATATTGCAGGGATTACATAAGGTTATCCTGACATCTGTAAATAGTGACCTGTGATAGGCTCCTCTGGCCTATTACAACAGCAAACTTTCCTCTGGCTGAGCATACCGTCAGTAGAGAGCCAAGCTGCCAGCCTGTATCCAACAGTTGATGTGTTATGAAAGCAGCTGTAATCTTCCCTCTGTAAAGCAATTGCCATTTGATAATTAATCTGCGGTGGCATTAGTGAGGGGGACTCTCGACCCAAACTGTCTGATCGTTGCGTTTTAGAGGAGCAACAACAGTTTTGACAGATGTCAGGGCATGTGCTGCTGCCTCTGGGGGTGACCACACATCAGAGCTGAGATCCTGCAGTAAGGGCTGATACAGATAGCTCAAGTCATGCTCTTGAGCAGCAGTGCCAGGAAGTAGAGAAAGAGCAGCATCAGAAGCTCCTCAACCGGCAGTCTCAAACAATGAGTCTGTAGAGACAATGTGTGGGTGTGCAGATATTTGTTCAAGGCCAGCACTGGCACACTTGATCCTATCATACCCCTTTTCCACCAAGGCAGTTCGTGGGCTGGTTCAGAGCCGGTGCCGAATCTCGAACCAGTTCTGCACGTTTCGACAGCAGAAGAATCAGCTCTCAGCCAGGAAAACCGGTTCCACAGTGGCACCAACACTTGGCTGGTCCAGAACCAAGAACTGCTGAGGTCAGTGATGATGTAGTCTGCCATTGTTGTTGTTGTGCTTGAGGTTTGCGTTAGCCTTGCTAGGCAACCGGAGGCGAAAACAGTGACGTAATGGCTTGGCTCTCTAGCCCGTGGAAAAGCTAGCCGGTTCTTAGGAGGTTCGCCAGTTGGACCGCCTGCGAACCGGCACCAGCACCAGCCCAGAACCAGAACTAGGTTCAGGTTGGTGGAAAGGGGGTATCAGTCGTCGTCCCAGACAAGTTGATTAGCTGAATGTTTGTCATAGCTGTGTGTTAGTGCTCTGCTAGAAGGAATGCCTGCACACCCAGAAGCTTTCCATGCAACCAATACTTACAACCCCGAGCATCATGGGTTCAAGTCAGCTTTGGGGTGTTTTTTGTTGGTTAATTCTTGTTGCTAATGCTCTTTGCTAATACCTTTCCCTGACAACATAACCTTACCCTAACCACTCATAGTTAATGCGTTACCCTAACCCTACCTAACCCACTCAGAGTCAATGCGTTACCCTAACCCTACCTAACCCACTCAGAGTCAATGCGTTACCCTAACCCTACCTAACCCACTCAGAGTTAATGCCTTACCCTAACCCTACCTAATACTTCCTTACCGCCACGTAACTGTACGTTATTGCTAACTAAGTGCTTTGTGGAATCTTTACGATTTCTGTGTAGATTATTGACGTACATACGATTGATGAGTTCACGTTGAATAATATAATTATTGTTTCATCATTTCATTTTAATTTGCATTACAACAGTAGCCATAGTAAGCATAGCATAGCATAGCATAGCATAGCATAGCATAGCATAGTAAGGCCGGAGGTGGACGTGTTGTACAGTTGCCCGAGTGAGTCAGTTCACAATGAATCAGGGTTTCGAGAAGAGATTGTAGATGGATTGTAGAATACAATGTATTTATGTGGCTGGTAAAAACAGGTTCAAAATCCACTGTTGATTATCTAACACTGACTCACAGGAACAAAGCCAAAGGTAAGGTGTGATGGGAGGCCTCGTTCCGCAGGGGTAAAGAGATGAACAAACAAAGCTCTAAGAAAACTGGGCCAAAGCCTTTTTTTTTTTTTTTTTTTCAACTCTGTGAAATCAAACACGACATCTCACTTTCAAGGTAAAAAGAGAAAAAAGAGACCGTCATCTTGGGCTAAATGCCTGACTTGCTCCACAGTGACCACACAGACTTCACATCACATTTCTTCACAGACAGACAACAGCACAGTTGCCAATTATACAACTCTCCGGCGAATGGCCACCTTTAGAAACCTATTATTTTATAATACCAAGCAAGCAAGCTCATATCAATAATTCACACAAAATACAGAGGATTGACCTTTGACAAGAATCCCTTTTTTTCCATCTTCAAGACCCATTAAGACTGGAGCTGTAACTTTCCCTTAGACACACCCTTTCAAAGACAGATGGGAGGAGTCAGTGCACCATCCCACCCCATGACACAAGGAAGCCTCCTGCGGCTACCGCATTGACAAGATGCTACTGATTGGTGCTGGCTCCTTAGAGCTCAGCAAATAGAAACAGCCTCTCGGTGGTGACGGATGTTATAACCAAGGGCTTTCAAACGGATGAGCTCCCAGAGAGCAGGTACAGTCCACTGATGGATTGCTTTGAACTTTTCACCTTTTATGGAAATCGCACGTGCAGTTTATTATCTCATCACAGCCGAAGAACGAGAAACACTGCTGGAGTCCGTTGGTCGGCCATTTTAGAACCTCAGTAATCAAGCAAGGTGGTAGGCAGGCGGGGGATGGGAGGATCCTGCGGTGGGACACTTTGTCCCCTTGGCGTGGCGATAAAACCCTTCCATAACTCACAGGGACGGTCGGCAGGACGCAGCGGCAGCTGTCTGCGACATGTGAGCGTCCTCCATAAAGGGAATGAGCTATATCATGATTGATAAGCCCAAACATCGCCTTAATTGAAGTGTGCATGCCAGCCAGGCATGTCTGCCACAGTTTACAGATTTGTTTTCTCCTAGTCTCTCTCTCTCTCTCTCTCTCTGTCTCTCTCTCCATCCACTCCCTCCCTCCCACCCTCCGTCCCTCCCTCCCTCTCTCTCTCTCTCTCTGTCTCTCTCTCTCTGTCTCTCTCTCCATCCACTCCCTCCCTCCCACCCTCCGTCCCTCCCTCCCTCTCTCTCTCTCTCTGTCTCTCTCTGTCTCTCCATCTCCCTCCCTCCCTCCCTCCCTCCCTCTCTGTCTCTCTCTCTGTCTCTCTCTCCATCCACTCCCTCCCTCCCTGCCTCCCTCTCTGTCTCTCTCTGTCTCTCTCCATCTCCCTCCCTCCCTCCCTCCCTCTCTCCCTCTCTCTCTCCACCCCTCTATTCCATTCTTTTTCGTTTTGTGAGGCTTACCCAAATCTCTTATGCAACAAAAAAACCTGTCTTGATATATTATCTGGTTTCATCATTATACTAATAACTTACCAGACACGTGGTGAACAGCTGGTGTGATATCAGTCCAAATGCCCCTGCTTCCGTTCTCCCTGGCAGCATCATTACCCAAGGTCAGCAACACACACAGCATTTCCTTTCGTTTTATCTCATTATGTAATTATTCTTTTATTTGTGATATTTGCTAAAAATATTCTTTATGGTAATTTCAATCATCAGCGAATCAAAGAGATCGCGCCGCTCCACCTGCTATCTAGCTCAGGATGATGTGGACCCAGCCCCCCAGCCACCCAGCCCCCCAGCCCCCCCCCCCAGCCACCCCCAACCACCCAGCCCCCCAGCCCCCAGCCTCCCAGCCCCCCAGCCCCCCAGCGTCCCAGCCCCCAGGCTACTGAACCATAGAAGGCATTGCTAGTGCATTCTATACCGCGCCGAAGCAGCAGAAGAAGACCTCTTAGCATATGCCAGCATGGATAACATGTTATCTAACATGATAAGCATTCAGTATGTCATCAGCTATTACTGCACACAGGCTGTCACAGGGAAATCGGTTGTTTGGCCTACTGTAACATTCAGGGACAATTACAACCAGAATAAAGAACGGTTGATGAACAATGTACACTTAGAACCATATCGCCATCTAATTAACTGAAACAATGTAACCCTGTCGCTTCAGCTCAACTAGTCATTTAAGGCGCCCTTGAATCATGAATGAAGTGCGGTTTGGCTGATGCCTCAGGGCGACTGAGAACAGGCCCTGGGCTGTGAGGTCATGTGAGGGAGATGTGGAGGTGTCGGCCACTGCCAGGCCATCCTCCTTGGCATCGGTGGGCGGCAGCGATTAGGTTTCCTCTGTGCCACGGCTCACTGTCAACTCCCAGGTATGTGTTTACAGGTGCTCTCTGGGCACCCGACACTTCAGTGAAACCCCAGAGCAGCGCCCACGCCACGCCGCCCGCCGGAGGAAGATTGGGTTTTTGCTGATTACATAGAGCCCGATCATCTGAAGGGCAAACATAAGACGATACCAGAGTTTTGCTGAACTTATATATACGCTTAAAAAAAGAAAATGTCATAACACGTTCTTGTAGTAAAAATGTATTAATTACTGAAATATGGCTGAATTGGAGTGAATTTCATACACTTTGTACACATACAGTAGCACGAGAAAATCATTCATAGATGCAGCACGAGCAAATAAAGGACTGTCAGAAAATGACAGTTGGGATACATTGGCGATAACAAAGGCTCTGACATGAGGTAATTAGCTGAAACGTTAGCGTCCGTTCCCACCGCGGACATGCACAACAATGGAAGAAAAGAATGTTCTGGAGAAGGAATTAGGACATCATGGATGAAGCTGCACGGGAAAGTTGTTTTTGTTGAATGTGCAGGTTTCTACATTCACGCAGACTCCACAGTCCTGCCGTGATTAATCGAGCGGTTGCCTAGGTACCAGCAGATACATCACCACCCTGCCTGAAATATTGTCTGCATGCCTCTGGCGACAACACCATGAAAAGAAAGTGCATATAGGTCGGCTTAATAGATGGTTTATATGTTCACGGATATGAAGACTACAATATGTATGATAAGAAAGGGGGCCTCTCACTATTTGAGGCTGTGCCAGGCAGTGTATGTGGTTTCGGCTACTCATTTTACAGTGTGCCCGTTGTAAAGCTAGAAATACCTATTTCACTCATTTAACAACATATACGGTACAGGATGTATCACCATGTGCCCTTAATCTGTTGGAAAGGAAAACAATATGTTGTTATGTGCCACCACAGAATTATACAGAACACAAGAACGGACACATAGCTTCCATAGACGCAACTAAAGGGCAGGCGTATTGGTCAACAGTTCATTAGTCACAGTAAGCACCTTTTTACAAAACAGTTCAACTGATGTTGTTATGGTATTTCACCATAAACATGTATTTTGGATCAATGATTCTTGAAGGATGTCCTCATGAAAAGTCATGCATAATGGAAGGGTTTTGAACGTTTGACAAGCTATGTTAGTGTCAGGGAAGTGTTATCAGGGTTAGTTTAGTTTACAAGTTTTTGAAAGTTTATAGTTTTGTTAAAGTTGAGCACATACATTCGATATTAGCATTAGAGTAGTCGGAGAATACTGTCCTGTCCCGAGCCGGCTAAACTGGAACCGAATATGATAGTTTCTGCGTGTGCCACTGAACAAGGAACAATAAAGCAATTACAAGGCTATAAAACAAACACAACATTATACATATTGTATGAGAAGGGTAGTTACGTGTCCCTACGTTAAAGTTTAAAAGCTGAACATACGATGACATGTTGCGGCATCCTTCATCACTACTAACAGACTGTATTATGCATGGCGGCTATGTCAGTGCATGCCTGGGTGAGCTCATTCTCCAGAGTGAATGACATTGGATGGCTGATCAGATCAGATCACCTCGTTGACACTCTAAAGGCTCTATGACTCCCAGGTTACTCACTGTCATTCACGCAGTACAGTAGAGGAGGCATGGGTGAAACGTTCACCCACGATTAGATCAAAGGTAACACTTTCGCAGCAGGATACATACATTATCACTTGTTATGAATATGTATGAGGCCTTGTATAGTTGTATAATCAAGTCGTGATACGCACCAGTCTTTCTAGCTGCAGCAATTTCGTAGGCCTGGGTACCGTTTGATGCAGGAGAGGCTGGTGGAGGTAGAAATCGGAGGACAGGCTCATTGTAATGCATGGAAAGGAGTGAGGACTGGTATCAAACACTTTATAGCATGTATACGAGATGGTTGCAGCTGATTCTATGAAAAATCGCAGTTGCAAATCTTTTACGCTTGACATTTCTGAGGATGATAATTACAATGCCGCCTGCGGGGGGAAAGTCCTGTATCAATTCCCCTGTTTATTTAGCCAGACATGCTTGTCCTTTTTGTGAAGTATACAGCTTCAGGCAGATAGTCAAGGTACACTGAACCTTCTCTGCTGATCTGTCATGGCCTCCTCACTCCCTCACCTCCTTCTGTTCTGATGACACATCGTTTAGCAGAGTTATGTGTCAGGGCTGTTTTTTTTCTTTTTTCTTCTTTTTTTCCCCCTGAAGTTGTCCTTGTTCCTGTGAGATGTGCGAGGTTATTTCACTGCGTTCTCACTGAGGACGAGCCGCCACAATCAGACGCGTCCTCAGCTCCCCGATGGAGAGAACCACACATGGTTGTTATTAATGGTCAGACAGTCTTTCCCATGTTTACACCTCAGTGCGTCTGTACGCCCGGTAACCATGGCACCTCCCATTACAATATGCTCCTAGCACCTCGTGCAACACACTGCTGGACCTTTTATGTAATAAGAATTGAATGCTAGAGTATTTATTTTCTATCACCAGGCACTGCTGTGTTTCAACGCCCATGGCAAAGGTACACTTACACAATAGGCACAATAACTTGAATGAAATCTGAAAACAATCATCCATATTTAAGTAATCAATATCATATTTCTATTGGCATTAACATTAGAAATTCTGGTAACACTTCACATTAAGATACCCATTGTAAATAGTTTATAAATGGTTTATAATTAGTTAAGAAATAATGTATATTATTGAATAATAAACCATTTACAAACAGTTATAACTCATTAGTTTAGATAGTTTGATATTCATTTGGTGCTTGCCAAGTAGAGAGCTTTTAATGAAATTAAAATAAATGACATTCATTAATAAAGCATGAATAACTGGCTCGTGAACGCAAGCTCCCTATTTGACAAGCACAAAGTGAATATCGAACAATCTACACTAATGAGTTATAATAATTGTATAATTGTTTGTAAATGGTTTGTAATTTAAAAACAAACTGGCTATAATTGATTTTATAGAATAAACATTATGTCTTTAACTAATTATAAACCATTTATAAACCCTTTACAAAGGGTTCCTTAATGCAAAGTGTTACGGAAATCCTATTATAAATGGAAATATAATGACAAATTAAACATTAGTCAACAATATTATTTATGTATAAACAGCTGTGTACATTCTGATTTGGTGTACAGTAGGTTGCCATTCCACTTCACCACCACATATTTCTCTCTGACTGACAGAGGGGAATTCCACTGCAATGCAGAGTCTTTCATATTCCTTCTGTGTTCCTTGTTGCAAAGGGAAGAAGTCCTCTGTGATCGTTGACACAGAGCTAAAATAACTCTCTCTCTTTCTACAGAACATCTCTGCTGGAGTCCCCTGGAGTCTTCTAGAAAATGGATCAGACGTATCGTTTCAGATATGGGACCGGGGTCTAAGTAATTACTGTAACCTGCGTCAGTGTACGTTACCGGCGGCGATGTTAATCACCTGGTCTGGAACACTGTGTACAGTAGAGCAGTAGGGGAGGGGGCAGGTACATTTCAGCCATCAACAACACTGAGAGGGTAAGCCTTGGTGATTAAAGCAGCCTGTGAGGTCTCCATTCTGACTCACAGAAGCAAGCTAACGTGTGTGTGTGTGTGTGTGTGCATGCATGCATGTGTGCGTGCGTGCGTGTGTGTGTGTGTGTGTGTGTGTGTGTGTGTGTGTGTGTGTGTGTGTGTGTTGTAGCTCATGCATTTGGAATGCAGGCCTATCTACATTGCTCAGCACAGTCATCTCACAGGAGAGTGTGTGTGTGTGTGTGTGTGTGTGTGTGTGTGTGTGTGTGTGTGTGTGTGTGTGTGTGTGTGTGTGTGTGTGTGTGTGTCAGGGTTGAGGCGAATTCCTTTTAGATTCCATCAAGGAGGTGTTTTGAACTCCTGTTCACTCCAATTCAGTTCCACATTTCAAAGCTTTTTTATTTTTAATTGACAGTAGAATGCAAAGAACACACACAGTTGAGTTCAAATCAAAACCAACACACGACAGTCAGTCACTGACAGATGCCCCGTCCGTTTGACAGAAACTGAAGCAACTGAAGCGTTCTGAAATCACAGAGAAAGATAAAAACAGGTCAAGTGAAGCAAAGTAGGGAGAAGGGAAGCAGGGAGGGAATAAACAGGAGGGACATCTGAAGTTCAAGGGCTGGAATAATAGTTACATTTCTATTTCTTTATTTGTTTTGGGTGTACAACATGCAGTTAGCAGTGACAGAAGCTTACTATATTGGTACATGACCAAAAAGTAGTTAACTACTGAAAACACTTAGAGTTTAGTTTAACTACTGTACCACCAAGCTACAGCAAAAATGTAGTTAATCTAATAGTTGAGATACCTGTAGTGGAACTACTTCCCAACACTGAGTATACCCAGATAGTCTGTGTGTGTGTGTGTGTGTGTGTGTGTGTGTGTGTGTGTGTGTGTGTGTGTGTGTGTGTGTGTGTGTGTGTGTGTGTGTGTGTGTGTGTGTGTGTGTGTGTGTGTGTTGTAGCTCATGCACTTGCAATGCAGGCCTATCTACATAGTTTGGCACAGTCAGCTCACTGGAGAGTGTTCCTTGGCCCCCGTCCACCCACTGTCCCCACCCCAGCAGTAGTTGGTGCAGATTAATGGACTGGACTTGTTCCAGAAAATGTGTCTCCCTGCCATGCACAACCCAATTCATCACACAAACAATCTCAGATTCATCATCAGTCTCAGACAAGCACACAGTAATACACCTGGCAACACAACAAGTACAACTAAGCTAACCTCCAACCTCAACCTCACAATCGAGAAACAGCATTTTAAAAATAGCCCACCCTCCATACCTGCCCCTATAATATCAGATTTTCTTCTCATAATGGTCCACTCCGCTGTAGACGACACATGGCCAGATGGGGGCAACCAGATGTTCATGATTGCTAAGAATACAATGTTTCAGGGTTTCAACATCATTAGCAAAAAAAAAATAATACTCTGGCATCCGTTCCGTTCAACTAAGCAAATAGGAATGGCCTCTGTGTTTGGGGGCACTGATCTACTCACGGCTTTAGAAGATCAGGACCACTAAAACCCAGATGTTGTTCCTGTATCTCTCTCATTGATAATTAAAATGCTCATTGAATGTTACTTAAGTGTTGGCTGCTGATTTGCTGAACATGCTGATACTAATTCTGTTACTGTCTGAAATACATTTGTGAAAAAAGTAATATGAACAGAGTAAAAAAAAAAGGGTTATTTAGTGTATTTTGCGTCCGGTCGGACAGGGGGACGGGCGGACGGGGGGACGGGGGGACGGGCGGACAGGCGGACGGGGGGACGGCAGGGGAGCCGGTGGCTCTGGTGCAGTGCTGAGGCAGCCGCCCACTGCCAGTCAGCCAGAGGACCAGCCATGGTCTCGGATAAGAGTTGTCATTAAGTGGGCTGGTACTCTGCACTCAGAGGAACTGGCATCACCATGAGAGGACTTTAAGCCCACAACCCCCACACAGTTGACAGTTAAACTGGGCTTTACTTCAAAATGGGGGCTTAGACCCCAGAAGGGTTTAGGGAGAGGGAAGTATTATTGAGAAGCAGTTTCATCTATCGCCTTGAGCAACAGTTTTATGGTCAATATCCTCAGCTAACACACTGACTTGGTTTAAGGTTAGGCAATAGCTTTCCTATTGACATAACAATTGATCTCTTACCATTTAAAAGATGAAAATTAGCCTTTTGGCTGAATTTGGGGCATTGACTGCAACATTGACCACTGTGTATTGTCACTGTTAAAGGCATGATTCAAAGAGGCAGCCACCAGAGACAGAAAGGCGAAAATTGGTAAATCCACTCCCCTAGAACAACCCTGGCAGTAAAAACATGTTTACATGCAAACCGAGCATCGGGTCACTACCTATTAAACATAGCCATTACAACCATTGGGAACCTTCTAGAAGGCTTGAATGTTACATACTGGACCTGTTAAAGAAATGGAATCATGTAAATGAAGTACATTACATCAGGTTGGCCTTATTAACATGAACAACATTTGCTTCACTATGAGGTCCAATTTGGGGGGAACGGATGAAGGAAACTTTAATTCAACACTTAAGCAGACAACTCCTTTTTTTGTCCAACGAGCCCCCTTCAGACACCTCTGCATAATTGATGTCGACAGTCGCCTCTCTCTCCAAGGGAACACTTACATCATCCCTGTTTTTCATCACGCTCTTAACAAGCCATTTGAGGCCAGTCTCCTGACTGCTCAGTTAGAATCATTTTCTAGTATATTTCTCATTACTCATAGGGATATCTCCTCTACTGCATGAACCTCATTGGCACCAAATTGATATTTTGAGACCATACTGTTGAGAAATATACTAAAAAATTATTTTTTGACTAAATGGCCCCAAGCAGACACACATTTTAAACATACTTTAACAAAACATTTGTTGTCCTATCAAATAAGTGTGGCAGATGGCAGGGAGCGGTGAAGGGAGTGATAATTGAAGGGAGGTTATCTTGCAGCCCGCTGGCTCCACCCCTGAGCCTTATATGGACTTCCTGCCCCAACGAGGCAAACCTGTGGATCGTTAAGCCACCAGGGCTTGGGCTTGGGGCTGCCCAAAGTGAGGCAAGTACTGGAAGGAAGTATCTGTGTGATTACTCGTAGTGAGCTGGACTGCCTTGGAGAGACACATGAGAAGTAACTGTGTGATTACCCATTGCGTGACCTGGACCGTTGGATTACCGCCACCGTTGGATTACCGCCACCGTTGGATTACCGCGACCGTTGGATTACCTCCACCGTTGCATTACCTCCACCGTTGGATTACCTCCACCGTTGGATTGCCTCCAATCCAATGGTGTACCTGTGTCAGACTGTTTTGGCTGAGGACCCGCTTTTGGACTACCCCTGGGTAATGGACGAAGGACTTTGAGTAAGGATTGTGGACTTTGAATGGATACCTGAATCCCCCCCCCCCCCCCCCCGGATGTAAATACCCCCTAATAAATGTTCCAATTGCATTCAAATTGTACTTTGTGTGTGTGTGTGTGTGTGTGTGTGTGTGTGTGTGTGTGTGTGTGTGTGTGTCGGTGGCGTGGAAACCCCACACCCTTGAGCCTGCTACATTGGTGGAGAATGCGGGCACAAGTTACACCAAGTTAAATAACTAAACAGACATGGAGCAAAATGGAAGCGTTGGTGAAACAGCTGGTGGAGGCGAACGTAGCGCAGCAGGCTAGGCATCATGAGCTGGTGGAGGCGCTGACAGCCGCCCATACCGGCGTGGCTGCAGGCTCGGCAGTGCCCCGTCCCACCCCCAGTATGTTTATACTGAAGCAGACAGAGACTGACGACATCAAGGCTCACCTCCAAACCTTTGAGAGGACAGTGGTTAGGGAGAAATGGCCCCCGGAGCAATGGGCCAGCCTGCTAGCACCCTTCTTGTCAGGTCTTATCAGGATCTGACGGAGATCGCCGGTATGGTTACACCCTGATTAGTAGGTCGCAAAGATTTCATGGTTGGGCGTATGATGCTACAGCGTCCCCCTGATTGGACAGCAAGTGCTATGAGTCTGGCGAGCCAGGACACATCGCCTGGACCTGTCCGAACCGCGATGTCCCGATGCCTTCGGCCTCAGCCAGTGAGGTAGCCACCGGGCATCCCTGCAGGTTGCTGATGGCATGCTGGGCTCAGGAGAGTGGTCCTTCCAACGGAAAAGACACCACGGCACTTTTGGACTCCGGTGGTATGGTGACCCTGATCCGACCTGACTTCGCCCAGTCCCCGAACCTGACTGACACCGTGGCCATCACGTGCATACACGGTGAGACCAAGGACTACCCCACTACCCTCCTCCACCTACAGGCCACAAAGGGACAATACACGGAATCAGTGGGAGTCGTCCCGAACCTGCCTGTGCCAGTCCTTATCGGGAGGGATTCCCCAATGTTGTGGGCCAGTATGTCTGGAGACGGGGGGGAACCGAGGGAACCCGAAGTGAGGAGGAAGCCGGAAAGGCGTGAGGGTCACCAGAAGGAGTGAGGCTTGGATGTGTGGATTACAGGAAGTGGACCGCCAGGCGTAAACAGACCCTGGCTCTGAGAGTGACTCGGGGGATCCAAGACGGGAAGAAGGTGAGGCGAGTCTGGGTGACCTGTTCTCCATGGAGCACAAGGTGGCGCCAGAGACCGCCTCACTAGCGGGCCGGTTCCGGACGGCCCAACTGGAGGATCCCAACCTGGCCAGCGCTCTCCATCAGGTGACCGTGGTGGACGGGAAGCCCATGGAGGGGTAAGACAGATCACATACCCCCATTTTGGCATAAAGAATAAATAGTTTTTATCAGGTTGAGAAGAAGAACGGCAAATATATGGAGTTGTTGTTGGTGCCCCGTCCCTTTGTACAATCTGTCCTGCGGTTGCCGCACTCCCACCTTCTTGGGGCTTACCTAGAGTGGAGAAGACCTTAGACCTTGTGAGAGCAGTGGAGGATTACTGCCACAGTTGCCCAGAGTGCCAGCAAGGAGTGCCAAAACCACACTTCCACAGCTCCTTAATTCCCCTACCCATTCTTTCAGTCCCTTTCAGCAGGATCGCAATGGACCTGGTGGGACCGTTACCCAAGAGCACCTGAGGGCACCAATACATCCTGGTGATACTGGATTATGCCACCAGGTACCAAGAAGCCATTCCCCTGCGTACCATGGCTACCAAAGGAATCGCATGTGAGTTGGTCATGCTGTTCTCCGGGGTCAGCATCCCCAACGAGATATTAGCTGACCAGGGAACCCCGTTCATGTCACCAATCATGAAGGATCTCTGTAAACTCATGAAAATAATGCAGTTGTGCACCTCAGTGTGTCACCCGCAGACCGATGGATTGGTGGAAAGATTCTATCGGACCCTGAAGCAGATGCTGAAGAAGGTGATGGAGGAGACGGAAGGAACTGGGACCAGCTACTCCCCTTCCTGATGTTCTCGATCCGAGAAGTGCCCCAAACATCAACAGGGTTCTCCCCCTTTGAACTCCTGTACGGGAGACGACCCCGAGGACTGCTGGACGAGGCTAAAGAAGCCTGGGAAAAGCAACCGTCGCCCCATCGAACCATGGTGGAGCACGTGGGAGGCATGAGGGACTGGATGGCAACTCTGTGGCCCCTGGTACGGGAACACATGCTGGACGCCCAGGATGCCCAAAGTGTTGGTGCTGGTCCCCACAACAGAATATAAGTTTCTGGCCCGATGGAACGGGCCATACTAAATGCTTGAGAAGGTGGGTGCGACAGCCAGGACATAGGCGCCCGACCCAGATTTACCATGTGAACTTATTAAAGCAATGGAATGCACGTGATGTACTCTACTCTATTCCTCCGAAGAAGGCTACCACTGAGACCAGGCCTGGGGAGGTACCACTGAGACCAGGCCTGGGGAGGTACCACTGAGACCAGGCCTGGGGAGGTGCCACAGAGACCAGGCCTGGGGAGGTACCACTGAGACCAGGCCTGGGGAGGTACCACAGAGACCAGGCCTGGGGAGGTACCACTGGGGGAACAGCTGAGCCCCGCACAGAAGCAGGAGCTGACAGAGTTGGTCGGCCAGAAAACAGGACGTGTTCTCCAGTGAACCGGGACACACCGATCTGGTACAGCACAGCATCATCACAAGCCCAGGAAAAAGGTGAAGTTGAGACCCTACCGCATACCGGATGCAAGGAGAGACGCCGTCAGGACCGAGGTAAAAACGATGTTGGAAGCCACCCCCGAGCCTTATATGGACTTCCTTCCCCAACGAGGCAAACCTGTGGATCGTTAAGCCACCAGGGCTTGGGGATAAAAGAGGGAGCGAGCTGCCCAAAGTCAGGCAAGTACCGGGAGGGAGTATCTGTGTGATTACTCGTAGTGAGCTGGACCGTTGGATTACCCCCCCACTGTGTATCGAACTGTTTTGACTGAGGACCCGCTTTTGGACTGCCCCTGGATAATGGACAAAGGACTTCGAATAAGGATTGTGGACTTTGAATGGATAGCTGAATTCACCCCCCCCCCCCCCCCAGATGTAAATACCCCCTAATACATTTCCCAATTGCATTTGAATTCTACTTTGTGTGTGTGTTTGTTATCAGACTTGGTGGCGTGGAAACCCCACACCCTTGAGCCTGCTACATAAGGTACACATACAATACAGAACAGCAGTGTAGAGCAGTACTGAAGTGTACTGTTTAGCCTACCTTATGTGGAGTTTCTTATTGAATTCAAGGTGGATTTTCTTCTGTTGTCTTTTTTGAGGATTTCTCCTTTAAATTGTAACACTCTAACCACAATTGAGGGCAATTCAGTTCTTAAGTCAGTCGACTGGAACATGAAATGTGTCCAAAGGCACTCAATTTAATTCTAGGACTTAATTCTAGACTATTTCCTGGTCTGCCAGGGTTTGAAATGAAATGTGTGATTAAGATCCCTTTGGCTATGGTAACAAGACCTGGATACTTTCGTTCCGCTGATCAGTAAATCAGTCAATACAGATCATGTCCAAAATGCTCACACACACACACACACACATCTACTTTGCAGAACACACACTTTCACGCACACACACACGCAAGTCCCTCTAATCCCTTCCCTTTTGTCACGGTGTCTGGCCTTGTCTCCGATGAAGACACCTGCACGTCAGCGACTGAAACAATACCAGCGGCTCAAGTGCCTTGCGGTTCCGCAGGTCACGGCGTCTGAAACTGGAGAGGGCGCCGAGCCATGCAAACAAACGTGCCACCGGGGCACACATCGCCAGTCACAAGTGGCGTTACCTCAGCATTCCCATGATCCGCTCTCAAGTGCCCTTGTTTCTCAGGATCCCATTCACTGTCTAGGGTAACTGAGCTTCTCTGATTTGGGGAGGGATCAGGTGACCACCCCCCACCCCCCACCCCCACCTCTAGTCACACTTGGCAGACACCCATGAGACTATGTAGGTCACATACTCCTTGGAACAATTAAAAATTCAGCATGGAATGATGCGGTGGTGGCAGTCAGATCTTCCAATGCTGGCCGATGGAAAGAGAGAGAGACAGAGAGAGAGAGAGAGATAACTATACATCAAATATCTCTGTACATATGGCTGATAAATAAGATATGTATTCAACTGTTTGTTTTGTTGCTTTAATTATGACTCATGCTATGGATATTGACCTGATTTGTCATGTCAATGAATCAGTGAATAAACATCTTTATTAACTTTATCCCGTTGCCTTTTGCAGAGTCAGAGTGACTCATAGCAGATAAACAACTGAAGCGACTGCATGCTTTTTAGTTTCAACAGACAGACAATACACATATTATACAGATAGACAATACACATATTACACTTAGTGTAACATAGTGAAACTATCATTTTTCTTTCTCGTTTGCACATGACCCCATCTGAAATGTGTGGAAGGGTTTCAAGGATATTCAAGTCACAAATATCAAAGTATTTAATTAATTATAATGAGCATCTTAAATAACTATAATAAAATAATTCAAAACATACATATTGTATATGCACTGAGGGGGGACATATGCTGTGTTCATGACGAGCCAGAGGTCTGGTGTACAGCCTCTCTGCCCTGGGGCTGTGATGAGGGAAATGATGCCATGTGCACACGGGTGTCCCAGGGCAATCTCTAGCAGCGCTTCATGGACTTTCATAACCATGTCACAGTTGAGTCCCCTGACGGGAAAGAGGCAGCTCTGCTTCCTCAATAAGAGGCAGCGCTCTGCTTCCTCAATAAGAGGCAGCTCTGCTTCCTCAATAAGAGGCAGCTCTGCTTCCTCAATAAGAGGCAGCGCTCTGCTTCCTCAATAAGAGGCAGCTCTGCTTCCTCAATAAGTGAGCTGAGCCCTGACACCCTCGTTCAGAGTCCTCTGCGGCGTGTGCGTGCGTGTGTGCGTGTGTGTGTGTGTGTGTGTGTGTATGTGTGTGTGTGTGGGTGTGCCTGCGTGTGTGAGTGTGCATGTGCGTGTGTGTGTGTGTGTGCTGCTGGTCAGTGTGTGTGTGTGTGTGTGTGTGTGTGTGTGTGTGTGCATGCATGCGTGTGTTTGTGCTGCTGGTCAACATCATCTCAGACATCCAAAGAGATGCTTGTTTATTTGCATTGATAGCATGAGCTTTCCTAGTGACACTGCTGCCAGGGCTATCTGTCTATCAGGAGGGCTCCCTGGAAAAAGATGTCTTAATGGGACTTACCTGGCTAAATAAAGGATAAAGTAGAAGAAAACTATCAACTGCACCAGCCAAAACACCTCAATAATCATAGCCATGTCCTTTTCCTCCCTCATGTGTGTTTCTGTGGAGGCTAGTGGAGGCTGGTGGAGGTAGAAATCGGAGGACGGCATGAAGAATTCCCTATTCCGGTCCATGCATTACAATGGGCCGTCCTCCGATTTCTACCTCCACCAGCCTCACCTGGTGTATTTTACAATTATTTATTATTGTTTAGCAAATTGATACACTGTCTTTTGCAGATAAAATGTACATCAATACAGTTTCTTTCTTATTTTGGTGTAAAATGAGAATCACTCTTTGTTCAAATAAGTCTGACAGTACACTATAAATGTGTCATATCAACTATTTGATGATGAAAACGTCAAAGAAAGATGTCGTTATCTAAACTCTCACTGGTGGCTGTCCTGTGAAATGCAGCTAGTCAACCTACAGCCAACCAATCTCCAGATGAAATTAAAGATTTCCGAGAAGGAGAAAACCCATAATGGAAAATGTGAGATTGCTATCTGGTAATGTTCCATATCAAACATTTTCCTTAACATATAATGCTGTAACATACTTAAACAGAAATAGGCCATGTTGAATTAGCATATTTACGGTGCATTGAATTTGCATGCTGTATGATAAATATTTCTCATTATATTGTCAGTTGTGGGAGAGTTGATTACACTTTGTACTGTATGTAAATAGGTTGAGTGCTCTGTGAAAAGCATCTCAATATGATTAGAACATCATGACTTATGATTAGAACTCAGGAACCCGGAACATTGTGCAGTTATTGCAAGAGAATGGCAGTCATAAAAGCAGGATTAAATCCTCAGAAATCACCGAAAACAAGTAATGTAATGTCAGAGTAGAGGCCTAGGTTGAAAATGCACAATGTAATACAGTCAGCAAAGCTTAGCGAAAACACCTTCAAGAGATTATGTTACAAAATGGTCCCGAATTTGTGTTTATCTTGTTTCAATCTACTGTACATGCAACACAGCGTAGCCATTCTACTGTGTATGTTTGTCTTCAGTTTCTGCATTCTTTAACCTAAAGTATGAGTCATACTCATCACAGTGGTGGAGTGTATGAATCACATCCTACTTATTCATCAGGCACCTGCTGTCATGAAGTTATAGCATACGTCTCATTTCTGCATATCCACACAAGAAATAACTTTTAAATACCTTTTCAACCATCCAAACACACTGTATACAGAGAACTGCAGTCCAGGTAAATTCAAACACAGACGTATAAAGGCAGTAGCCCACAATACAGGCGTAGTGAAAGTACATTGAAACACACTGCATAAATATACAGTACAGGGGAGGACGGGCTCATTGTAATGCATGGAACGGAATGAGGAGTGATTCAAACACACATTGCATAGCGGAATCTCTCTGATCTCAAACCTAGCGGTGATGGGAATGTCGAGGTCAGACTGTTTTTGTAGTTCGCAATATATCAGCATCCAACTCAACAAGAACCTGCAACCAGGCGAGAGCACGGGGGCGTCGCTGTGACGTGTTGGAACCAAACGTCTCCTTCCCGGGGTACAGTAACTAGCCAGCTGAGCCGAAGTCTCTCCAGGCTCTGGGTCAGCCCACTCCCCAACCCGAGGACCAACCCAAGGACGTTGTTGTTTGTAAAAGGTTGAACGCTAGCGACGAGGTAATCCCTGGTCTCCCATAGTTACACCAGCAGCCTGAGGGCTACAGGAACTGTAGCATGAGGCACAAGCGGCTGTGTGAATTAATAAGCCACATCAAAGCTATCTGCAGTTTATCTTATCGTGAACATGCACTGTATGGAGATGGATCCTTTATGGATGTTTTTACATTATGAATATATACTGCATTCCCGGTCTTGATGAATATGATATTTCGCTTTATATGGATAATCCACATACAACAAAATCAGCTGACGGCATATGTGGTGAGATAAACATGTTCTAATCAACCACCGCCCCCCCCCCCCCCCCCCCCCCCCTCAACACCCCCCCCGGTCAATGATTGCATTTGAAATGTAAAGTTAAGATTGAACTTTACTGTGAGGACAGCCTCACGGTTAAAAACACACAGGCTGAATTTGTTTCGCAAATACCGTAGGAGTGCTTTTTTCTTTTCATTATCAAACAGAAGTTAACTGGTGAGTCGTGAGAGCGGTCGGAGCTGGGAGCTGGAGTGAGATTTCCCTCGAGCAGAAACTCGCAGTGGCACACTCTAGTCTGGGCATGTGCAGAAACACACTGCAGTGTTGTGCAGTGTTGTTGCGAGGGAGAGAGGGAGAGGAGAGGGAGGGAGAAAGGGAAAGGGAGGGAGAGAGAAAGGGAGAGGGGGGTGAGGGAGGGAGAGAGAGAGAAAGGGAGAGGGGAGAGGGGGGGGTGAGGGAGGGAGAGAGGGAGAGGAGAGGGAGGGAGGTTGGGAGAAATGGAGAGAGGGGGGGTGAGGGAGGGAGAGAGGGAGAGGGAGGGAGAGAGAAAGGGAGAGGGGGGTGAGGGAGGGAGGGAGAGAGAAAGGGAGAGGGGGGGTGAGGGAGGGAGAGAGAAAGGGAGAGAGGGGGGTGAGGGAGGGAGAGAGAAAGGGAGAGGGGGGGGTGAGGGAAAGAGAAAGGTAGAGAGAAGGGTTGAGAGAGAGAGAGAGAGAGAGAGAGAGAGAGAGAGAGAGGGGAAAAGTGTGTGTGTGTGTGTATGTGTGTGCTTGTGTGCCTGTGCGTGTGTGCATGTGTGAGAGAGAGACAGAGAGAGAAAAAACTGGTCATGTGCCTGTCTGTCGACCACTGTGGGGTGTCCATTGCCCTGCCTGAGCATCTTCCTGACTGATTTAGGGGATCCAACCGCACACACCAACACAGACCAACACAGACCAACACAGACCAGCACAGATCAGAACAGCCCAAACCACAGCCAGCTCCCCCTTCTCCTGCACCAGCCAGGAGGAGGTGGATGCCCAGAGAGGTGGTTGTGCAGGCTTCATGCACTGGCACCCTGGAAATGGATGGAGAGGCCACTCCCTGGCTCAGCTGCCCCAATCATTCAGCTGGGGGGGGGGGGGGCTAATGGAAGAAGCGTGTCTTGATGTGGCCCATGGAGATACACATACAGGCACAGAGAAGACGACACACAAGTAAACATACACAGCTCAAACACACACACACACACACACACACACACACACACACACACACACACACACACACACACACACACACACACAGACAGACAGACAGACAGACAGACAGACAGACAGACAAACAAACATATACACATTTGCAGGTGCGTACACACTTGCACAGGCAGACAAGACACACACACACACATGTATATATATATATGTGTGTGTGTGTGGCGGGGGCTTTATAAATATATAATAAGACAGACATAGGATCTGATTGTGGCCAGAATGCCTAAGGTCACCCCGAGGCCGCAAACATGACCAAGAACAATAAGGAACAGATTTAAAAGGGACAGCAACAGATAGAAACACCGTGTTAGTCCGGGGGCTTCTCAGACACGGGTGATGTGCCTTTTCAAAACAACACCTACACTCTGACAAATTAGGCCTCATTAGAACCTTGAATACAGGACCAGGGATGTTGTCTAGCTTGATTTCACGGGATTAAAAAAAAAAAAACAAGCCCCCTAAGATCCTACAATGCACAAACCCCTAAACATGTGTCTCCTCTTTACTGGGTCCTTTACAGAGACCTATAACCATGAGTCTCCTTCAGCCTTCAGCCGTTCCTCTGCTTCCTTCTGCTGAGGCATCAAAACAGGTGGAACATAAATGGCACAGCACGCGCACCCCAGAGTCGTGACGCACCCTGGTATTTTTAAAGGCCGTCATCCATTTTGTCGATGATGACGGTGGTGGCTAAGGTGTTCTCTGAGATTCAAGGGCCATCAAGTGGCCAGAGGGAGAACTACACCTAGACAGAGACGTTGGTGGTGGGGGGTGGACGGGTGGACGGGTGGACGGGGGGGTGGACAGGGCTGTGGGTGTGGGTGTGGGTGTTATGCATGCCCTGTACACTGTCACAAACCCAACAGGCTCGAGCTGGAATCATCTCGCTCAAGCAAGTCCTTTAAAAGGAGAGTCTCAAGAAGAGCCACTGTCTGCTCACTACGACCGTGCAGAAAAGGCTTCAGACCAAGGCTGGATACTGATGTTGAACCCACTGATACTGGTGGAATGGTGGAAGGGAAATGATGGGTGCATCATCTCTTTTGTTTTAATCTCAGTCATATCCTTCTGACTAACAACATTCTTAACATACTAAAGTCAATCTCCCCTGACCCACAGATTGGGAGGCCAGAGTTTAAACCACCCCTGCCTCCCCCTGCCTCCCCCTCGTCGTCCTCCTCCTCCTATTCCTCCTCCTCCTCCTTCTCTTCCTCCTCCTCCTCCTTCTCCCCCTCCCCCTCCTCTTCCTCCTCCTCCTCCTCCTCTTCCTCCTCCTCCTCCTCCTTTTCCCCCTCCTCCTCCTTCTCCCCCTCCTCCTCCTCCTTCTCCTTCTCCCCCTCCTCTTCCTCCTCCTCCTCCTCTTCGTCCTCCTCCTCTCCACCTCCAGTGCAGCTCCCCTATCTTCTCTCTTCTTTTTCTCTCCTATCTTCTCTCTTCTTCAAGCCAAACTGTGGATCTTCTATCCAGCTCATTGTCATGCCACACCACTTTCCTGAGAAACAAAAGAGCACTGGGGCTCCATAGCGGCTGCTGCTGCTGCTGCTGCTACTGCTGCTGGCCTCTGCCCTCCGACACACACACACACACACACACACACACACATACACACACACACACACACACACACACACCCACACACACACATACACATACCCACACCCACCCACACACACACACACACACACACACACACACATACACACCCGCTGGGGGGATGATCTCAGCTCTGGGTCACAAGTGGTGTGGGGTCAACAGACAGAGATCCCGCTGGGTCATACCCTGGCCTCCCACTGCATACAGTATGTCTAACATCATGACTGTGTTTACCAGGAGAATGACTGGGTGCTGAACTTTGAGAGGGAGTGAAGGAAATCTGTATGGATTTACTGTAGAATGACATTCAATTTTCAATTTGGTTTGGTAATCTGTGGATATAATTGTTGTTATGGACAGTTTATACAGTTTGGATGCCAGAAAGGTTACGCTGCACAGCAGTACAGTCAAAACAAGTGTTATTACACAGTTATTACAGAGTATTTCAGAAATGAAGTTCATGAAACAAAAAGGTTCTTGTTAGAACACTGTTAACGAACGTTGTGCTTGGTGTAACAAGGCAGTCTAGCAACACCCAACAATACAGTCTGTCACATTATCACAACAAGGCATTCGCTGCGGGAAATATAACCCTGCTACCATCCTAGCTGGAAATGAGTTCAACACAATGTGAAAGCTAATTGAAATGTTGTCTGTTCTTAGGCTATGAATTTTTCATTGTTGCCTAACTTAAGTCTGGTTTTCCTCTCCTGCCTCTCATTTCAATTCAAAACACACACATTTCTAAACTACAATAAATATGTCAGTCACCAGATTTGCACAAACCACAAAGGAGAGTGAGGCTTACTTTTCAAAGTGAAACTGATGATGTGCACATATCTGGTCTAAGCAAATGTAGCACGAAGAAAGATACAGCACAAGGAGACATGCATATCCAAGAGAAACAACCGATTGATACATAATTCATGTAAAGCCCATAGCCTATTGTCCATAAATCACACCATACTTTGCTAATATACAACACTATAAAACGTATAGCAAATATTGTATCCTTTAATAATACCGTACCTTGACTGATTATTCAATATGCGTTTATTTTTTCGGATAAATGTCACTCCATAAGTCAAAGCAAGGGAGTTTACCGATTTATCTTCGGCCACGGGGTGGTGGCAGAGATGTCAAGATCATTGGAGCCAACATTCCCGCGTTGTGTGTGTGTGTGTGTGTGTGTGTGTGTGTGTGTGTGTGTGTGTGTGTGTGTGTGTGTGTGTGTGTGTGTGTGTGTGTGTGTGTGTGTGTGTGTGTGTGTGCGTGTGTGTGTGCGTATTTTACGCTCGCGTAATGATTTAGCTATACGAGTGTAATGATTTGGAACTCATTACCTTTATATGAGAGTCTCATGCTTCAAAGAATCTCTCACGGATGGCTGTGCTTTTCATCTGGTCAGGTTTGTTGGTAGCCTAGAGCTGGCTCCTCATAGCTCGGCAAAAGTTTCAACTTGCACGCTTCGAGTGAGTCGTGTGATAAGAAAGTGTGGGAGTAGTTGAATGCAAAAACATCACCTATTAGGCAATAGCCGTAATTATGAATGTGAAAGCAAAGAAAATTCAGCCACAAACCCTTGGTCGGCGGTGGGAGGGACCGCAGAGACAGTCCGCAGTGGGGATCTTAAGTTGAGGCAGCGGCTGGAACTAACTGTCCAATCACTTCACGTCTCCAATCCTCGGGTCCTGTACTATTGTCGGATACAGGGGATACAGGTGCTTGGAGGCGACTGGATCTGAGGATGAACTCTAAAGGCAGAGGAACTCCTCTCATGATAGCTGTGATATTCATGTTCTTCTCACGAGGTTTGCTTTGGACTTACAGAGAGGATCAAGATGACACAGACAGGTAGGCGCGCTGTTACTGTTATTGATTGATTGACGTGACGCCCGCCGTTGTGCTGCTGTGGACGCAACGCATGACGCGGACTAGTTGGGCCAGAGATTGTTTCCATTAATAATTCATATAGGCCTAATGTCATTCTCTTTCAGTGAAACCTGTTCTGAAAATAAGATTGCAACAACTAAATACCCTTGCTTAAAATCCACTGGAGAAGTGGCAACATGCTACAGGTAGGTTGATTTCCCTTTTCGATATAGTCGGACTCAATGCAATATGATGTGTAAGAAATTAGATTATCATATCGCAGTTCTATTAATATTGTTCAAGTTTAAGAAAGATGCATGCATTATTATTATTCTGATGTACCATGATTTCTCATAAACCTTGAGCCTTGTACCAAGTTGTAACTGCTGAATAGGCTATAATCTTAAAAAAAAAAAAAATTCAATATGACCAACTCTAAATTGATCAAACATATTGATTAACACAAAAGATGAAAAACAGCAAGTAGTAGAGCCATATTACAATACAGAGATTATAACAGTGTATATCATGCATAAACCATTATTTATTGTAATTATGTAATCATTGTAGTTCGTCATCATTTCTATCTGATTGATTTCAGAGTCAATTATGTGCAGTTTCACCTGAACCCTCTTTCAACAAAGCAACATGTATCCATGCATCCAAACATCCAAACATCCATTGTAGTAGGCACACCAAGTTGTTGAAAGATAGCAATGGAGGCTGGTGGAGGTAGAAATCGGAGGACGGGCTTGTTCCAGTCCATGCATTACAATGAGCCCGTCCTCCGATTTCTACCTCCACCAGTCTCCACTGATATATATATATATATATATATATATATATATATATATATATATATATATATATATATATATATATATAGAGAGAGAGAGAGAGAGAGAGAGAGATATAGATAGATAGATAGATAGATAGATAGATAGATAGATAAATAGATAGATATAGATATAGATATAGATATAGATATAGATAGATAGATAGATAGATAGATAGATAGATAGATAGATAGATATAGATATAGATAGATAGATAGATAGATAGATAGATAGATAGATAGATAAATAGATAGATATAGATATAGATATAGATATAGATATAGATAGATAGATAGATAGATACTGATATATAGATAGATAGACTCTCTGTGTTTCCTCTCTGACACTAGCATATATATGGCATGTTAGGTAAACACTCTTGTTGTGTCCTGAAACTCTGTCAGTGAAAACATACTATTTTTTGAAGTTTCAGGGATTAAGGTGTTGGAGCCCTAATCTCACTTAATGGCCACAGCCTACAGCAGAAGTAGGCCGTAGTTCAGCCTACAGCAGAAGTGGGCAGAGTACTGAGCAGACCACAACCTAAGTATGCTGTGACACACCGTTTCACGGTTATGTCCCACGGCCATCAGATGTGGTGTTTAAATGATTAGTGTGGTTTATGGTTATTGGCAGGACTGCCCTGTTGCTGCCATCTTGTTTATTTAAGAAGAAAGGCGGGGGTGTTAGGAGGAAGAAAGGAGTCTGCATAGCTCAGGGTGCATTTCAGTCCACCTGCATTGTACAAGTTAACACATGACTGCTATCAGCTCTCTGTGTTTCTCTGCACGGTGGTGAAATTAAATCTTATCATCATGCCAGACAGACATCGTTTTGGAGCTTATCATCACAGACTATTTGTACAAACATGTACAAACACACAGGCTTTTTTTGTACAAACATACAGTAGAATGTAAGTAGCATTTTTTCTTTCGACATCTTTTGAGTAATCATGGATGGAGTCGATACAAGTTACTGATCAACTTTCAACTCTGAGTGGATTTCAAATTCATTCCTTTACTGATGAACAAACACTCGATAGGGTATCCTAAGTGGCACTTACATGACAGTATAATTTCATGCCGCAAAAGGTTGTACAAATCCTATTATGATTAAGATAATAACAAAGGACGCACAATCAGGTTGCAGACCTCACATCACCTTTTGGTTCAAAGCATTAGCAATGCCGGCCGTATCATCTGTTCATGCCCTCAGCTCACTTCCATTAGTCTGCCGCTGTCAGGCAGTACCTCTGGCCACCCTAGGCCACAGCAGTAATGTGTCACAGTCAGAGCAAGAGAACAAGCAGCCCTACCACAAGGCCACGGCCTGACTCTGACCCTGTCTGTCTGGCTGAGAAATGACTAACGCATGGGTACAAGTACAGGCACATTTTACCCTTGCTTTTACTGGGTTAGACACCTCCTGTTTTAGGTGGGCAGAGCGCTACTGCAACTTTTATACAGAGGGAGCTCTATTTGCATTTGTTTGGATTGAGTGACTGGTTGAGGAAACAGGCCGATTAATAATGTGCTATTATGTTTTATTGGCTTGCTCAATGAAACCCTCCACCACTTATTTTCTGAGTGAAAAAACAGGATGGTAACAAAGGTTCTGAAACAGTTTCTGAAAATCACAGCATGAAGCTTGGTCCCTTACAATAACTGTAGATGATAAACAGTTTATATGGGTGTTGTTTATTGCATTGGGCTGGTTGGTTTGCGATTACTTGAGGCAATGATTACACTGACTTGAGTTATTGTGTACACTAGCTTAGCTGGTAGCCTGCTACACCCAGGCTGTTTTGGAGAGGCAGAGAGAGCTCAGCCACGCTCAGAGAAACGGAGCATTTCCAGCACTGCAACGGTCACACGTAATTGATATGTGGCGTGTGTAATTGTTGCTTTGTTATTCTTCCAAATATTTCTGGTGGTCTTGAGCGGTTTGTTGTTTGCCCCTCTTCTCCCCCTCTCCCCCCCCTCTCCTCCCCCTCTCCCCCAAGCATTCCACTGCTAAATCAGTTTACTCTAAAAGGACTAAAGGCCGTAAGAATCAGCAACTCAGTGGATATCTCCTCTCCTCCACCCCCCCCCCCCCCCCCCTGTGAGGCAAGACGGCCATGAACCCCATGCATGTACTTCATCTGACCCAAGAGCTTCAAGTTCTTCATCTCCGCAAAACTATTTTAATTAGCCATTCAAACAAATGCAGCACCAATAGTCCTGGAGACAAGTGTTCCCCCCCCCATCGACTCACTAGAGATGTTATTTTCCATCTCCTGCAAAGGACAAAGAGTCGCTCTGGTTTAGTTTTGAAAACCCAGTCTTGTACAGAGACTACGGGGAATACATGAAACTGAACGTCTGCAAAAACGTCTTTCTCATAATGAACCCCAGTCAAACAACATGACAACTCTTCTCCACCTTGCCAATAGTTATCCGTTCATCAGAAAGACGACCTCAGAGTTGATTATTCAGCTTGACTCTGGAGGATGATAGCTCTGAGACTCGCTGCTGATTCCATCTCCTGTTTACTTGCAACATTCAGGTCAGCTTTTGAACTGCAATTAGATGTTACTTTACGTGCCTTGAAATAATCCGCCCCCCCTGAGGGGTATAGCATTGTGCACTTCTTCTCCCTCCAAACGTCTGTCAACAAGGAAAAAGGCCTGTGTTTGCTGTCGTGGAGCGGGCGGCCATGTTGTCATCTCTCCTGTGACTGTGATGATGAAGGATCTTGCTGTAGCACATCCTGATGATACAGTCTCTCTCTGTGTTTCTTCCAGATCTATGGTTTGTTCCATTGGCTGGGTGAGAGGATGTTTGGGGTCATGATTTCACTGTGAATGTTCTTCTGAGGAAGGTGGAATTAAAGCATTGTCATGCAAGCAATCAAGGGTGTCAATCAAAGTGTTTCTGAAAACCTGAAAGCATTCTTTATTCATTCACTTTATTCACTTATTCAAGGCTTTAAGGCTGATGTTTCTACCTGTCGGTTGAATTTGTGTTGGTTGAATGCATAAACAAATCAAGTAATATCTTGAAAAAGAGTGAATTGGAATCAAGCAACATTTCAATGGGATAGTGGTCACAACAAAGACCGTGGTAGTTGTGGTGTTTCCCAAGAAAGCATAGTCTTTTCAAAGCATGTAGCATCATGTGTGGAGCTGAAATATTTGCTGTAATTTGCCAAATATCCAGTTTTTATTTCTATTGGTTCTGTTATATCTCTGTTATAAGTCTCAAACTCAAATCAGGCATTTAGAATGTCACGAAACAGAAAGTTGATTACTCTCCCTAAAAAAAGGGGAAAGCTCTGTGTAAAACACTTTTAAGTTTGACGGAAATATTAGGCAATTTGCAGTGATTAATATCCGCCACAGTCATCCACTCCAGATGTTCTGTATTAGAGGAAACCTTATCATTAGGCAAGCTCTTGATGCATGTAACTGAAAATCCTGTCATCTTCCTAGTAAAAGACCAATCAGAGAAATTCTCCAGAATTGAGCAATAGCTTTTCATGGCAGGCAGTCACAGAATACAGTGTGCTCAAAACTGGCGATTGTGTAACAGGAAATGTGTATGATTCTTTGTGCACTGCTTTAGCCCCCCATGGGGCCCAATCGCAGTGCAGTGATGATGAATTTGCTGTACTTTGTATTTTATTGTAAACAACATTCTTAAGATGAATTCACTTGTGGGTTTTTCTGCTTCCAAAAACACCGAAGATAAAGGGTCTGTAGAAGTTAATGGAACCATGGTTTGATGTATGAATATCCCACTGTTACTCAAGTTACCAAGGAATCCAACGGTTTTTTCCCAATGCTGGATTTAGCATACCATTGGCAACAAGCATGTTACTGAATCAATACATCTACATGATAAGCTATTGTTATTTAAAGTGGTTATGAATGTTCTAACTAAGTAAGTATGTGGAAATACCTTTTGTAAGGCAAAGCCAGCATCTGAATATTTCCCAACAGCTCTTGGAGTGAAACAAGATTTGCTCAAATTAGCTACAAGCAGATGGTCTCTGAGATAATGCTGATGAAAACTGTTGCAATAGAAACATTCAAATAGATTTATAATACCTGGCACTACCTTGCTCTGTTAACACGCTCTCATGGAATGGTTGTGGTTTGTACAGTCGTAATCCAGGCTCCCTGTCTTTCTTCTCAACATGTTCGGAAAGCTTAAGAACATTTGAGGCTGAAGGGTGTTAGCGGAGTCCTCCCGGTGGAGACCTCAAACCTGCTCGTCACCCTCTCAACCAGTCAACAGGCAGCTCAAAACGGAACAGCCAATCATTTTCACTGATCCTCACATTTTTCAAAGCATTTCACTACATCAATTACGGCTGTATGCGATGTACCTGTCAAATAACATTTGAAATTTGATTTGAGGTAGTTCTCCAACAACCAAATTACAATACCAGGAAAAATAGAAACCACTTCAGAAATGGCTATTTTCAAAAATATACCTTTCTAGAAATGTTAGTTAAGTTGATTGGCTAACACTGACTAATTTGGTCTTTTAAAGAATAAGAAAAAAGGGAAAGGGGGGTGTTGTTCTCGAAACATCACTTCCGCTCTAAGCCAATCAAAATGTGGCCTTTCACAGCCAGAGCTCTATACCAACTGACTCGGTGAATAACAGTTTCTCCAGACCTCCAAAGGAGGCGTGAGAACAACGGGATTTGGAGGTGTGGCTACATGAGATGAGTACAGTCGCAACTGCTAGACTAATATTGTTATCAAGTGTTTGACTGTGGCTCCTGCATGCAACACTTGCAGTCCTGTATCATAAGCTGGATGTGCAAATGTTGACGTTCAGTAACTCATTCACAAGAATGACATAGTTCATAATTGAACCAGAACCCTGACCCACCCTTGACTTGGGACTGTGATTTTAATAGAGTGATGAGACACTTAAAATCCAGCTGTTTTGTTCTGAAACATCTAAACCCAAGAAAAGACATCATCATAATCTGTTTTCACTCAATGTTGTTAAAGGTTTGAAGCCCCTCCTCAGTTAGATAGTTGGTGTTGACTTGTTTGATGCGGAGAAGTTAATGGAAATCCTTTAGAAAGGGCATTCGGTTCTCTGGTGTGGGTCTAGGGCTGGACTCTCAGGGTTCCTCCCGTGTTGTTGAGAGGTCATAGGTCAAAGGTGTAAGCGAGGGAGTTTAGCTGTTGTATGAAGCAAATGATCCCACATGTCACATTTCAGCGGCAGTGTTTATAGGAGCGGAGAATGGAGATAACCTTGTCTACTGAAGTCATGACTATGGCTGCTGTTATTGTGCCACACTTATCGTCATGGTTACCCTAAGCATTTAATGAGATACTCGCCTATGACCAGACAGGGATAACGTCTTAAATCCTACCCGTCCTCAGTGCATGGCGGCAAGGTGCGAAGCCTTTACAAATCCCCACGTATCTGTCATTGTATTGTAGTTAGTCTCACTAAGTCCGTTTCAGTCTGACGGCGCACCCATCAGAACGTGCTGATGGGAAAGGGCGCGTCAGGTGAACTTTACCAGCGATGCGCAGACTCTACTGACGAATAGAGAGGAGTGCTTCAAATGGAGGCGGGGATTTCAACCCGTTTTTTTTATTTTTTAAATAGATAATTGAATGCCCGCTGTTCACCTACGAAATGCTGGCATCGAGAACTTCTTCAGCCAACTCCATGTTCTCATTTAGTGCATGGTCAGAGGAGCAGTGTCGTGGCGTGCAATCCAGGTGGAAGTGACAGCAAAAATGTTTCGAGGGGTGTGGACTTCCTTCCAACAACTTCCAACAGCCCTTTTTACTCCCTGTACCTGGGATCATATTGTAGTAAACTTTTTTGTCCCACGTTTTTCTTTTTTTCTTCTTCTGTTCATTTTTAAATATATTTCACATCTCACCTCATAGTGGGATCCCTATGCCTAAGTCAACATGAAGCCGTCACCTGGGATCAGATATCAGTGGACAAGGTGTTGTAAGATCCTCGTTAGAGCACTTCGAGAAGCAATAGAAGCAGTGGTTTATGGGGGAGGGAAGCTGACTACTTCCATGCTCTTCCCCCCAAAAAGGAGTTAAGAAATGGCGTTGAACTTGAGTTATCCTGGCAAGTGTAGGGGAGGACATGTTGTTAGTGTTTTGAAGACATTCCTCTGTGATGCATGTGGAACACCAGCACCCTGGCAGCACGTTCCTCTGGCATATCTCCACCTGCCTCCTCCTCATAGAAAACCTCTCTCTGAATTTCAAGGTTGTTTTAGTCTATACAGCTCGCCAGCTATTGAGCCAAGATGTTCCATTCATCACGGATTTACACACAATATTCCAAGCACAACTTTCAGTTAGGATGGGGATCCAGTCAGAGATGTGACTTGCATCTCAGAGTTTACGTTAGGCTTAGATAAATCTCTCTTTCGCTGGCCTTTTCCAGACATCAGGCGCAGTCAGGCACCCCGTTTGGGTAAACAAGACTCCTGTACATAGGGTATACATCTCTTCCATGTACATCCCGAAGGGCTCCATTTTAAACAGTTGCAGTATGCTGTGATCAGCGTCACTTACGCCAGGAGTGTTCTTCAGAGACATAAGACACCGAACTACAGAGGCCAAACTAGGATGGGACTTAAATCATCAGAAGTCGGTTTTTCAAAAACAATCTTTAGAATGTTTTTCATGTTTGATGGTTATATTAGACTTTAGAGATCATTTCATGTTGATAGTAACTGATGTCATCATCTTGGGTTCCGCATAGTCATGAAGCACATAACAAGACATCATTTACAATGAGGAAAAACAAAGATTGATTTATTGTAATGCATTCTGTGGCTCAAATCCTTACTTGCAAATTGCTGGATAGAAGATTTCATTTCTTTGTATTATAAATGATATTAAATAATGTCTGTCATTTCATTGGATGCTGTTCAGGAATAGTTGTGTGCTGTTCAGTATTATCGAGCATAATTTGATTTGTTTCCATAAAAACCCATTTATCCATCTGTTTCCATTTGTATGGGCTTTGTAATACAAAACACGCATCTTTCCAGTAAAGACCATGACTTCACAAGTTCAAATACCTTCTGATGGCTTGTGATGTCTTAAGTGTTTTTTATCTGAAGTTCACATATTTTGTTTAGATTGGGAATTGAACTTATTTCCCCAGTTTGACATACCTTAGCAGCTATCAAACACAGGGAATTATTTGGGGGACTGATGATGATTGATGTTCTCTCTATTACGCTCCCCAAATCCTCTAAGACGTGAAATAGATTTAACGGTCCCAGGGACTCCTAATATGAGATGGCAGTCATTGATATGAAGGTGTATGGAGGCTGAAAGTGAGATGTAATTCCCAGAAATCAAAGGATTTCATAATGTTGAGCGATTATATGAGGAAATCCAATAGGCTTATCCGTATTTAACTATCCCTTGTGTTGTAACTCAGAATATGACATGTTGTGTGGCTTGCTTTGTGGAAATCACAGTGGGGTAGCTCATGATACACAACAATATTGGCAACCTTAAATCATAAATGTCAAGGTTATTGTTTTACTGGTATATCAATATCTTACACTAGGGTGTGCTTTGTCAAAGTTATCTTGTCATACTCTATTATAATGCCATTGTAAACTATTGCAATATACTGTGCATTTTATAATCTGAATTTCAATGTCTGAGTACTTTTTCAACAAAGCGGGCCTATTAAATTGACCATACCATACTACATTGTATAATATGTAACATGTCCTCAGCTTTATTGAAAACACATTTTCATGATCTTTTAAAATCATATTCAGTTCTAGGTTCTAGAGACAATTTGCCTGCATAAATCATTGCTTTCTGCTCACTCTGCTCTGTTTGTGCGTTGGTTCACCTTTTCCCAACCCTGTTGCTGTTTCTCGTCACGGCTTTTACAGTGAACCGGTGTGTGGTTATGCTACTGTCATGCTGTGGTTATGCTGTGGTCATGCTGTGGTTATGCTGTGGTCATGCTATGGTTGTCTTGTGTTAGCACATTGGGTGGTAATCTCTAAAGCAGAGGTTGTGTGGCCTGGCCTCCCTGCCCTCAGGCTAGGCCTCCTGGGTCATGTAGTTTTGAACAATAGAAGGTACTTGCTCTACCTCCAGGAAATGGTGGTGATGGAGGACCCCACACATCATAAGGAAATGAGATGTACTGTAATGTCAGGTTGGTATGGTTACTAAAGTTAATTACAAGACACGGATAGAGACACTTTGACTTTAAATGTATTTATTCAGGGGAGTCCTTTTGAGACCAAGGTCCCTTTTTCAAGGATGCCCTGATTACAAAATATATACCACTATAATATCACTATTATCTACATCAAGATTTTAAAAGTACACAATTTACACACTATCACAAAACAATTTTACAGACAACAGTCACTTTGAGCTGGATATCATTATTCAATCATACCAGACTGCATTCTACCGTCCACACTCCACACCGTGCTCTACCGTTCTACACTCCCCAGGAGACCTCAGGATAGACACTGCCAATTGTGTACAATTATCTTTATCAATTCTTTCACAAATAATCGTTACCAGTCACAAAGACAAAAGGAAAAACTAAAAAAACACAAACAATGCGTGGCGCCTGTTCCTGCCTCCATCTTGCCGTCCCGTGTCATCAGCCCTGAGACCTGCTAAAACAGACAGACATTACAGACAGGACACACCCACACGAGGAGGAGCCATATGTATGGGGTTAATTCATGGTTGTGATCACTCAACAGACCATTTCTGTACTGTACGCTATACTCCTGACCCTGTATTGTGCATAACAGACTGGACAACATGAGTCTCACTGATGTATGATGGTGTGTGATGGTGTTTAATTCACAAGTGTCAGAACAGGTCCTGTTCAACCGAGTTCAGGATCCTTTTCAACTTGACTTAATAGTTTTGGTAGATTAGAATCAGGACAGCGTTCAAACGTCTTGTCTTTGGTGTTGAATAAAGTTAGGAAAGTACAGTACTTCACAGCACCGCTCCATTTTTCTTTGCCTAATTGTTATTCGTCTCGGGGGCATTTGAACGTGTTGATTTATTATTCCCATTAGTAAAGAGAAAAAACTGCTAATTCATCAGTCCTAGAGGACAACTAACAAGCCAAAGGAAATGTTCTACACTGCACCATTAAACACAGCCATACCCAATCATTCTCTATTGCAAACAGCTGCCTGTTCAAGATTAATAAAATATTTGGATATTCGCTTCACATAAAGAGCTTCTTGGCATCACCGACGTCGCCCCCCCCCCCCTATTGTGATCTCACAGGTATGTTTTTAAATAGTTCTATTCAGTCAATCAGTTCCAATTCTGCTTCAGTATCGGGTCTCTGGGGCTGAGCGCCACACCACTCCATGCCAGTCGAGATGGTCCAACTGAAGCGTGCCTATCGTCCTCCCACACCTTGTGGAGGAGAAGTGGACCATTCAGGACTGGAGGTCGCATATGATTGCATTTTATGTGTTCTCGCTGAATCATTGTGAAAAGTTGGTAACATGATATCGGGAAAAAGCCTAAAGCTATTTTAACTTTGTGTGCAGAAAATAGTGAGTGATGTGTTTTTCCATTGTTTTTTTTATTCTTTTCAGCCTGCACAGACAATCAGAAGTTTTAGCTAAGAAAATAGAATGACATCTGCTTTTTACTGTTCTACTGTAGGACCATTGCGGGACTTCATACTCTAAATATTTTCCTTTAGGTTGAATGATTTTCTTTTCAAAGACACATTTTCTGCCACCAACTACTGTTGACATAGGTTCACCTTTCAAGAGGTCGATTCCTGGGGGACCAGTTCATAAACCCTACTTTTACACCTCTCTTTCCACATTGGCTGCCTGTATATATGAATGAGACTGTTTGTTTTATAGCATTTGTCATTTTACTGAAGAAATGTAATTCGCACACCAATATGTCATCGTTGAAGCATGAGTTTTCTCTGCTCTGTGATTCAAAAAGATGGTATGTCAACCAAATCACACGGAACATTCCCCCCTGATATTTTCTTGGACAACCTTCATATTTCTTTCACATTTTCTTATTGTGAATATTGAGGGCATTCATAGAACAGCCATAGTTGTTTCAGGGAATCTTTAGCACAGTACCTGGCCTGTGGCCAGGGGTGTATGGTTTGAGTTAGGGATGGAGGCAGCAGAAGAGGAGACATCTAGACAGTTCCCTGTAACAAGCCATGGACAGACAGCCGTGCTCTCAGTAATATCCTGGGACGTCAGGCTGGGAGACGTCAGGCAGCATACTGTATGTCTTTCTCAATGGTGGTGATGTTGATGATACTGTAGCCAAAGTAGTGGAGGCTGGTGGAGGTAGAAATCGGAGGACGGGCTCATTGTAATGCGTGGAATGGATTTGTATTGATACCAATGGTACTTTAGAAGGGGCATGTTGCTGTACGTGGGTTTGATACAATGCCATTCCTCATTCCATTTCATGCATTACAATGAGCCCATCCTCCGATTTCTACCTCCGCCAGCCTCCCCTGATCCAAAAGCTCAGTAGAGAGATGAGAAATATCCACCTCTTCCGAGTGGGTTGTTTTGTTTCCATTTCTTGGGCATAGATATTTACCGGTAGTTGAAAACAGCCCTTTCTGAATAACACATCACATTGCACATACTGTTTTCCCCCAAGTCTAGGTAATTATCGGTGGTGTTTTTAGGGTTTTAGGGTTTAAGAGATGATGCATGATCTTAAGAGGGATATGACTCCATATTGAACCAGGTTCTTCTCATTCTCTTCGGAGGTCTGCGATTGGCTGATTTCAGATCTCTATCACCAGGATTGACCTCCACTTGGCCTCATTGAAACTGAGTCCAGCGTATGGCAACATCTGAGACCAGGGTAGATTCCACCTTTTAGAGAGGGTTAAGTCGTCTTAAATTAACCAAACCACACACATAGAGACCTCACACAAGACCAACAAATGAGGTTACCAACCTCTTTCAAAGAGCAAAAACTATGTTGAGTTGCCTGTGAGACATATTGACGTATTGCTCCAATTATTGTGCCGTATGGTGGTGATGTTCTGTAGATCTCCTGTGATCAGAAGTGATGATACCTCCCAATAGCGTGTCTGCGTTAATTCCAGATGTTACGCACCTTGACAATTGATGTCATTTGCTAATGTTTGCCAGAGTTTCCCCGTGAATGATAAATGTCTTTAAACAGGGGGAACGAAAACAAGTGGGCTTGTGGATTAAATGAAGCAGAGCATTTGCACAAAATTCAATCCAGAGAGCCTGTTTGTTTTGGATCTGAGGCCGTATCCTGGGAAATTATACTGAATCCATTTGACTGTCAGGATAAAGGAGTGCTGAGTTCAACTGGTCATTAACATATAGGTAGTCTTAATGTCCCGTGTTCAGTGCTCTGATGGGTCTCTCCACTCCATTTCCACTCACGGTGAGGACTAGAGTGGAGGGGTGCAAATGATTGTTTTGAGTAAAAGAGAGGACATGTACTGAGTAAAAGAGAGGACATGTACTGAGTTAAAGAGAGGACATGTACTGAGTTAAAGAGAGGACATGTACTGAGTTAAAGAGAGGACATGTACTGAGTTAAAGAGAGGACATGTACTGAGTTAACCCTCCTATTATGTTAGGGGTCAATTTGACCCGATTCAATGTTTACTGTCTCTAAAAACATGGTTGACATACTTTTTTCAGCCAGATTTTTTATGACTTTTCCTAACTTTATGGGGTAAACATGGTAAACATGAAATGAACCAAAAAAAATTAAAAACATGTCCTGTACACATTTTGTACGCATCGGTCGTGTTGGGGTCATTTTGACCCCTAGCACTATTGTTCTATAAAACCCTGATTTCTATCTCGTTTTTGTTGTGTTGGATGATACTGAGGGCACCTACACGTTCGTCTGTGTGTGTGTGTGTGTGTGTGTCTGTGTGTGTGTCCATCCGTGTGTGTGTGTGTGTGTCTGTGAGGAGAAAACATAGTTCCCACGAGATCTCTGATCATTCAAGAAGCAATGAGAGAGGGAGGACATATTTCCTGCGAGAACTCTGACAGGACTCATAACAACTATGACAGTTCTCATAACAACTATGATAATTCTCACAGCATGGGGGGTGGGGCAAACATATAACCGCGGGAATAATTCTCGCAGTATGTGGGGTGGGGCAAACATAGTTCCCACAACAACACTGATAATTCTCGCAGTATATGGGATGGGGCAAACATAGTTCCTGCGAGAACTTTGATAATTCATGCAACATGGGGGCGGGGACAACCTTATAATAAGGGCTGCACACACAGCCCTCTAAACCATTCTCTTTGCATTTGTGCCTCAACTAAACATTTTGAAAATGACCACCAGACAGAGGAAAAGATTTGCTGCCACTGAGGTTCTGTCACAGATCTTTCAGGATGGAAGTGATATATATGAGGATGTGTCTGAGACAGAGGATAATGTTGAGGAGGACTCTGATTATGCGGCATCCTCCTCTGACGAGAATGAAGCCAGTGAGATAGGACATTCTGACCCTCCTGTGGTTTCTCAAACACAAATAAACCCCCTTGTCATATCTCAACCACCAAGAAACATGACATCCAAAAATGGAAAGCTGCTATGGTCTGGATCCCCAGTTACAAGACAGGGTAGACTGACTGCAGCTAATGTCATCAAAATGGTTCCAGGCCCCACCAGATATGCTAGCAGTCATATAAAAGACATACAATCTGCATTTAAACTCTTTAATGAGCACGTAATATCAACATAAAGCCCTGCAAACACCAAAACATAATTAGTTTTTCATTTTAGGTCAATGAATGAGATAGTACAGTGATTTGCATATTTCGCATATATACAATACTTGATGTATAAGGGGAGGTTGGGGGCAGTCATGTATTATTTACTGGGCTATAAAGATGGTCAGTAGAAAGGCCTAAAGTAGCTGAGAAAGAAACTTGGTTAAGACTTTCCGTTAAAATCATTTTCTGCATGTTTACATTGCTCGGGTCAAATTGACCCGAAACATCAAAGTTGTAAGTTTATTTGAACATAATAGGAGGGTTAAAGAGAGGACATGTACTGAGTTAAAGAGAGGACATGTACTGAGTTAAAGAGGGGACATGTACTGAGTTAAAGAGAGGACATGTACTGAGTTAAAGAGAGGACATGTACTGAGTAAAGAGAGGACATGTACTGAGTTAAAGAGAGGACATGTACTGAGTTAAAGAGGGGACATGTACTGAGTTAAAGAGAGGACATGTACTGAGTAAAGAGAGGACATGTACTGTGTTAAAGAGAGGACATGTACTGAGTTAAAGAGGGGACATGTACTGAGTTAAAGAGAGGACATGTACTGAGGCCATATCGCAAGAATTACAGCTAACTGAGCAGTGTTCATCTTTATTTTTCCAGAGGAAGTTGCAGACCCCCCCCCCCCCCCCCACACACACACACACACACACACACACACACACACACACACACACTCTCTCTCTCTCTCTCTCTCTCTCTCTCTCTCTCTCCCTCTTTCTCTGTCCCTCACTCTGTCCCTCCCTTCCTCCCTCCCTCCCTCCCTCTCGCTCTCTGGGTAATGTATGCATGAATTCCTGCAGCTGCCATGTAGAGTCTGTTTAATAGTGTCTAATACTGCCCTCCCGGGTGGGTCACAAAGTCATCAGAACCGGGCTGCACAGCCAGGGAATCAGCAGGGTCCTGGACCGGACCTCTCTCTCTCAGACAGCCTGCTGGGCCAAGGCGCACAGAGCTGGGAACAGAGCACACACACCTCCTCCCCCCTGGTCTGTCACCGCCACCACGGGGGTAAGCTAGGAAGGCCTCATTCGGTTCTGGAAAAATACGGACCTTTTCCATTAAAAAAGAATGTGCATAGAGAGAGGACATGAGGATTTATCCCTTCAAGATCAAGATGTACTGTAGATTGATCAAACGTTGTAATGTAATGGTACAGGCTTGTTCAGTGCTGTTCTCTAGATGCAGTATATCGTCGGCATGTACTGTGAGAGGCAATTACTGTTAACTATGGTTAGAAGTAGATACATGTACAGTGCAGTATTTGCCATTGATCATTAGTATTTATAAGGTATTTATCCTTCCATGGTGAATCACCCCAGATAGATTGCAGATTGCACTGCAGATTGCTGGAACCATGAAATGCCCCCAGTTTTCATGCTAAATTATTCTCTTAAGTGCTATTGGGTGTTACAGTAAGCACAGACATGTTCTGTAATGGCCTCTATCCAGCTGACAGTTTGCCTGTGGTGGAATATCCACTTTCAACATAATTCACTCTCCACAATGTCTAAAAACAATCAACCGTAATTGTGTTATAACTACCGCAGATAATGCACCATCACTGCAGTCAAAGAATCCTCAACTGCTTTAGCATTCCGTGACTAGCGTAAAAAATCTGTTTTTCCTAAAAGGTATATCTTACCTTTTAGACAGTACAGTATATGTCTAATGTCTGCTCTCCTTCCTGTAACCCCACTGAGTAATATTTTTAGCAGGGCAGATGGTCCTTCCAATATGCCTTTTTTTTAAAGACTAAACATTTGGAAAACAAAAAAGGCATCCAGGCATATTTTGCAAGGTACTGCGCTTTGTAATTTATGTCTTCCTGTAAACCTATTCTCCTAAGGCTTGCTGTTTTGGATACAGAACGCAGAAGTATTTTTCCGACAGTAACAGTCCCCCTTTGAAATACCGTGTGTGTAGTTTTGAGTTTCTAATATTTGCTGTAGCTCTTTCTTGATGATGATGATGATGATGATGATCACTTTATGTTTAAAATAACTGGACACATTTGACACGTTACTTATTATAGACACAATGAGAGCATCTGAGTGAAATGTCTAAACAGGATTGTAAATCCAAACAATATACACTGTACCTTAGCTCGTCAAGGGGCCCTTAGAAGTCAGCTGCCATTTTGAAACAACAACACTCACTTCTGTTGTCGGTCTGTAGTTATCCTCGAGAAAGAGGGAGGTTCTGTCCTACACTTATCCCTAAAGTAGACTGGTCATATTTCCTCCACTACAGTACGTTTATGACTGTGTCATTGCCTCATGGGCGTAAAGGAGATTTATTCTAAATAATAATAGTAATCGAGCATCAGGTTAACACGGTTTAATATTCAGCATCATAAAAGTTGACTGAATGAATGCATGCACAAAATATTCGTCTTCCAAATCTTTTATGAGTTCCAGGTCATATATTGCTTTTGGACGCTGTCTTTGTTTGCGGCATACTGCTGAGTCATGAAAACAAGATGGAGAGGAAAAAGAAAGATGTCTTCTCTTTTACTTACCACTTCCTGTTCCGAAGAATGATGTATCCAATGCTATTTTTGGCTACTAGAATATGTGACATGCAGATAAAATAACATACAGATAAAATGTGAGAGGTCTCGATTAATCTGCTGAGATATTGTGCAGGCTACGTGGGGCCGAGCCAACGGCTGAGTCTGTCCTTGGACCAGGGCCGCAGTCGTAGAAACCTCTCTCTTTTTTTCTCTCTTTTTTTCTTTGATTTAATTTTTTTTTCTTCTCTTTTTTTTTTTTCTTTCACTTGTTTCAGTTGATTATAAGACGTACAAATGGAACACGGTGGTCCCTTCCCGAGCTCAAAGCAACGTACTCCACTTGAACATCCTGGATAATCAGTGTGATTATTTCATCTTGCGTTTGAGGGAGAGTTTTAGTAGTTGTATAGATGTCAATATTTCTATATGCTTCTTGTCCAAGAGAGTTACAGCATCAAACATTGGCAGCTGGAGGAAGATTAACTTACATGGCAGCTTCAATCTGAAGAGAACCAATGTTCCTATAGTGCATTACAGGAGAGGCTGGTGGAGGTAGAAATCGGAGGAAGGGCTCATTGTAATGCATGGAATGGAATGAGGAATGGTATCAAACACACGTTCCATTCCATGCATTATAATGAGCCCGTCCTCCGATTTCTACCTCCACCAGCCTCCCCTGGTCCATTACAAATCCTGTACGGTATTGCTACTGTGCAGTACGTTATTGATATTGGTTGTTACCGATATGACACTTTGTTTATTACAATAGAGATAGAATATCAATACAACACGTTTTGGAATGTCTGTTTTGCTGGGCAGGAATCCAATGATCTTATTGGGCTTAGTGGGCTCTCACACCTGTACCCCACTGCTACTCTGAGGCTGAATCAGTCACACACACCCCAACAAGCACATGAAAATGGCCTTGGAAGTCCCTAAATGTGTTTTCGACTCTACAGGGGAACGGACTCTTAAATGAGGTCTCTTAAATCAATTGCAGGGGGCATTGCTGGAAATAAAGGAAAAGTCAAATCCATCTGGTCCTAGTGCCGAGGAATGTGAGCAATTTGCTGTGCTCAGTCAGCACTCTTGATCCAGGGAATGTTATCGAGAGCCACTAAGCATTTAAGCAGGGAGAAGCTGTGTGCGACTGCGTGTGTGTGTGTGTGTGTGTGTGTGTGTGTGTGTGTGTGTGTGTGAGAGAGAGAGAGACTGTGTGAGTGTGTGTGAGACTGTGTGTGAGACTGTGTGAGCCTGAGGCTGTGACTGTGTGTGTGGGACTGTGTGAGCCTGAGGCTGTGACTGTGTGTGTGTGGGACTGTGTGTCAGGGGTTGACTAAATGCAGTAGAATAACCCTCAGACTCAGAGGAAAGCAGTCCAATAGGGATGTGTCATGAGAGAGAATCTAATAGGAACATCATATGGTGGGTGTATAAAGTCACCTGATGGTGGAGGAAAACATCACCTGTGACGTTCTGTATCTGAACTGTACATCAAATTCAAAGCTATCTAACGGTATTTTTTCGAGTAAAATTGCCAACAAGAAGGGTGAGACTTTGAAGAGAAATACAGTCCATAAATAAAGTCTGTCATACAGTACAATACAGTGTGCGGAATTGTAACGTCGTACCACTAATTCCAGATAGAGGGAATCAGGGTTTTTTGCGTGGAATGCAAAGATGTTATTGTGTAGCATTGGCAGGGATGTTATAAAAATAAGCCACCTCAGAGGGGACCTGTACTCCACATGCTGCAGGCCCACAGCTGTCCCTGCTGTATGGGTGACCCACTTTCATTTAGAACCCTGTGGAAGGAAGCATGGCATGCTGGGAAAGGACAAGGACCCCTTGGTCACTGAAGGTGACATCAGGGTCAGTGTCCATAGCTGTGGGAGACGAGATGGGAACATTTGGTGCTATTCTGTTCTGTTCTGTTCTGTTCTGTTCTGTTCTGTTCTGTTCTGTTCTGTTCTGTTCTGGTCTGGTTCTGGTTCTGGTTCTGGTTTCTGTTCTGCTCTGCTCTGCTCTGCTCTGCTCTGCTCTGTTCTGGTCTGGTCTGGTTCTGGTTTCTGTTCTCTGCTGTCCTGTCCTGTCCTGTCCTGTCCTGTC
>NC_139659.1:1867008-1949508 GCF_951799395.1 Argentina silus
CAGGCAGTATAAAGTTGTAGTTCATTTCAAATGGCTCATCTCACGAGAGATCGCAGAGTACAATAAGTGAAATCTTTGTGTTTTCCTTCTTTCTTTCTTTCTCGTTCTCACACACACACACGCTCTCCGTGGCGCAGACATCGACGAGTGTGCCAACAAAAACGTGACCGTGTGCTCCCAGATCTGCCTCAACTCTGTGGGGAGTTACCGGTGCGCGTGTGAGAAAGGTTTCTACCTGGAGGAGGACGGGAAAACCTGCACCAAAGGGGAGAGAGGTGAGGGTGGGTACTGCACTGTACTGTCTGTCATGAAATGTTCCTCATAACAATCATAACATTGTTGTTGAATCGTGGTCAGGTCATTCTTCAGGTATTAGACTGGCCCTCACTCACTTGTATGATGACAACAAACAACAATAAGTTCAACTCCATCACAATGCACTTGCTAATTGCTAAGCAGCAGTTGGACAATACAAGGGGGAGGGGGGGTGGGGGGCGGCTATTGTTTCATTCCTCCTCCAGCAGGCCCATCTGAGAGTGATAAGGACCAGTGTGCATTGTGTGTGAGTGGACACACCTGGTAGTCATTACACATCACATTTCTCCTCCTTGTCAGAACGGTTCATTCTCCGACCCGGCGCGTACCGTACCGTACCGTCCCTTGACTCCTGGGTCTGTTTTGATTTGCCTGGTGCACCTGAGGCAAACATCAGAGATGGACCAGAGAGAAAGAGCTGCTGCCCCCGATTCGGTTCTAAATGGAGCGGTCAGGGTTGGAGATTTGCTACTTCCTCCCGCGAGCCTCACTCTCCTCCATTACTGAGACCCGTCTGGCTGGAATGTTTAGGCTGTGAAACGCGTCCCTGGCCCGACCGTGCTGCCGCATGGCAGACGCAGACAGGCTGCCTGCTTCTCTTACAGAAATTCATAAGTCCCTACTGCTCCAGACAGACTGCCTGCTTCTCTTACAGAAATCCCTACTGCTCCAGACACAAAGAAGCAAAACTCGCTACGGTGACGTCATCCGGTTTTGAGAAGAGCTTCGCATGCACTTCAGGGTTGCGCAACACACACACATAAACACACGCACACACACTCACACAAAAGCACACACACACACAAACATACACACACAAATACACACACAAGCACACACACTCACACACACAAGCACACACACACAAAAACACACACTCACACACACACAGAAGCACACACACACAAAAACACACACACTCACACACTCACTCACACTCACACACACACACACACACACACACACACCATGACCGTTTTTTATTAGTTCCCTTGAAAATTGAGGCAGGCTAGCCGAGGAGGGAAGGAGGGAAGGAGGGAAGGAGGGAAGGAGGGAAGGAGGGGAGGAGGGAAGGAGGGAAGGAGGGAAGGAGGGAAGGAGGGGAGGAGGGAAGGCCCGTGGGGGAGCTGAACAACCTTGATGTGAGATTGATCAAAGGTCTTTTGGAGGTCTTTAGTGAATAATCAGAGTCAGGGCTTTCACCTGGGCACCAATCCGGTGGGCTGTGGCAGCAGGTCACGCTGTGCCGAGACCCAGACCACCACTGGTAGCCAAGCATGTGGTCTGTACCCCTCCTCACCCAATCCCCTACTCACTGACACATTTACTAGACGGGCTTCCTGCCCCCTTCTAGGATGTTCACTCGCCCCTGACGCAGGGGTCGAGGTAATGACAATGTTACAATGTTTAACCACATACATAGGACCATTCACTCATCCCCCTATAGCTCCGTTGGGTCACTGGGTAGGTTACGCTCCCTGGAGAGATATTGGGAAAGTTACCCTTATACCTGTATAGTCACATGTTGTTGCATAGTGGTAGTTCTTCAGGTATTAGACTGTCCCTCACTCACTTGGATGTATGATACAACAAAAAAGCATTAAACTCCATTACAATCAAATCGCTAATTGCTACAATTGCAAATTGCCACCGTAATTAAAATGTTACTACACAGGTATAGGACCACTTTTGCAGTGTTATAGATATTTCCTCTTTTCTGTAATGAAAGTCCAGACCAGACAAGGTGTTAACATAATCCAGTATGCGTTGTAGCGTTCCAGACAGAAAAAAACACAACACTAGGAATTCCCCTCAGATCTTACACAGGTATGGACATACACAGGTATGTCTTGGATTTGCGTTTTGTTAACCCTACTTTTCAAGGGGACAAGGAATTAACCAGATATTGATCAAGTTACATTTTGGCAGTTTGTTCTTGACTAATGTGATGTGATGTGTGTTTGGGTTTCCCTCAGCAGCGGGGCTCTTTGAGAAGCCTGAGAACGTGATGAAGGCTGGGACGTGCTCGGCAACCTGCGAGGACTTCCACCAGATCAAGATGACCGTTCTTCAGCTCAAACAAAAGGTGTTGTGCCACGTACCGCTTCGCATGAAGCACACCACACTTCCCACCTGCTGGATTCAATTCGATGTTTCAAAATACCAGGACTGTTCACTTGGTTTATTTATCATTACCCAAAGAGCTCTGTATACCAGTACAGTCCATACCTGCCAATATTTCAGCAATAACACTTGGCCATTTTTCACAAGTCCTCCGAGGTGCATTACTAAAGTTTATTGTATAATAAAAAAAAACGATTGAAATAATGTCAAAGACTGTAGCTAGTTGGTTTTGTGACTTATGCCCGTGGTTGTGAAGTGCCGGTGAGTCGCGTTAAAGTCAGCGGCGCGGTGCACCGCCCAGAGTGCGTTCCCAGCCTGTACAGTCGCTACCATGCTGAACACCACTCTGTCAACGGCGGCGCTCAGCACCCAGCCTCAGTAATACATGATATAGTGTTTGCAGCTGTGGAGTCTACTGTATGGGGTCCGTTAGGGTACTCTTTTTTTCATTGAAGAAAAAAAAAAGAAGAGAAAGAAGAAGGGAGAGAAATTGAGAAAACAAAGTTGTTTTAGAACCGATGGTGCAGGAGACGATGACGGGCGTGATCCCGCTTGCGTGGGATAGGTGTGGAGAGGAGCGGACAGGAGGTGGACCCGTGTATGTCTGTGGTGCTGGAGGTAAAGTGGGCTGCTTTGAACGAACCCTCTCTACCACACCCCCCATGCCTTTAGCTCACCTCACGACTGGTACTGGACATGTTCAGACAACATCGCCATGGGCTTTACTTTCAGCCGGTGCAAAGCGGACGCAAGTCCAAACACAGGCATATTGGCAATATTGGCGTGTTGTGTCGGCAGTCACAGGTGAAAATACCTTTGTGCGGGGCGACGTCTCGCCTGTGCTCACGTGGGTGGAGTACCAGTAAATAGATGTGTGTTCATGACAATAAGCAGGTCAAGTGCCATCATGTGCACTGAAAAATCTGGCCTTGAAAGTAACTCTAATATTTCCCCCAACAGCGCCTCCATTTACACTAAGACTGGTTCTTACACTGTTAAAATATAGCCCCAGGAATCAGAAATAGTGGTTCATGTTAATGGAATTGTCTGTTCCAGTCTTCCCTTCATCACTGTGCTTTATGGAGCCTGTCCAAGGCCAGACTATGTCATGTGATATATATATATATGCCATTTAGCTGGCGCTTTTATCCAAAGCGACTTACATTGCAGTGAGGGCATACATTTCAGTATATATGGTCCCAGCAGGAATCAAACCCACAACCTAAGCGTTGTTAGCACCATACTCTACCAACTGAGCCACAGAGGACAATGTGACCTGCACAGAGGTCAGCAGGTCATTTAATGCTCAACCTACATATATATATATTAACAAGTACCTGGTAGATGAATTATATTTGTAATGACTGTTAAAATAAATAAAACAAACAAAGTACTTAGGGGGGACGGGGGGTGGCTGGGCAAAAGAAATAAAGAAAGAATTCTCACCCTCAGAGCAGGATCTCTCCTGGTGCTCCACAAGGATATTCTGAACCTCCATCTGGAAGCTTTGCTGCTGTTATAAATTGGCATATTCAGTTTCACGTCTGGCCGTTTGCACTTATATCTTGACACACACGTTCAATCATGTAATTTTCTGTTAAAAAGTTGTCCAACAGGCCTTAGTATGTGATTTTCCTGTCCTGTAATACACGTATGTAACCATCATAGGTCCTTGAACTGGTCATGTACTAAATGGCTTGTTGACATACTGTATGAATTGTTTCCCAGACTGCACTGTGACGTTATTGTCCTTTTGTTCAGATGACCATGTTGCCTAACAATGCTGAGGCCCACAAGCAGATGACCAGTGAAAAGACACAGATGACATCACACTCCTTTCTACCCGGGCCTCCTGGACTGCCCGGACCACCAGGTGAGCTTACTGTACAGCGGTGGAGGCTGGTGGAGGTAGAAAACAGAGGACGGGCTCGTTGTAATGCGTGGTATGGAATGAGGAATGGTATCAAACACACATACAGTACAGTAACATGCCCCTTCTGAAGTGTGCACTTGTTCACTGACATGAAGGTCCCGGTCTCTACTTTTCACTCCGAAGCGTGGACCTGTTTACTGCCCCCCAGGTGTTTACTGCCCCCCAGGTGTTTACTGCCCCCCAGGTGTTTAAAAGGAATGAACTGGTGTAAGAGACGCCCTCTAACCCATGCATCCACCAATCCATGGGCAGGGAGGGGGAGCATGAGTCAATGCACATTCCTGGAAGAATGGTAGTCAATTGGAACCTAACCTCTGTCTGTGACCTCTCTCCAGTGCCTATCTGTAATGGTAGACACCCTTCTACAACAAGCATCTCAGGTCTTTCCCAGACTGATCCCAGACCTCTATTGTATTTGGATCCAAAAGGAGATCCAGGACCACAGGGGTCGTCTGGACATGAAGGTCTGATGGGCCCCGCTGGCCCTCCGGGACCCAGAGGCCTGATGGGACCTGTAGGACCCTCCCCTGACCTGGCCCACATCAAACAGGGCCGCCGTGGGCCCATGGTCAGTATACAATCCATAACCCTAACCCTAACCCTAACCCTAACTCTAACCCTAACCCTAACCCTAACCCTAACCCTGTCCCAATACAGTCACCATAGAAACACCGGAGTGTTTGGCTGTGACCTGCTGTACAGGTCGAGTCCAGCTGATTGATTCAGAAGGCTATTTGTTCAGAAGGCTAAACAGTATGGATGTTGTAATTGTTTAGTCTCTAATTACAGTAAAAGCATACACATTCAATTAGCCTGCTAATCACTGTCATTACTGGACCTTATGTCCTCATTGGGAGATCAATAAAGTGTCATTCAATCACATTCAGACAGCAGGAACACCGTGACGCAGCACTTTCATAGCTGTAATATCTCTGTAACATAATCTTCCTCTCATATTCTTCCTGGTATTATAAAGCACCTTGCAGATCTCCTGATCTAGCAGGTCTGCAGGAACACAGTGGTCCTATATTATGAATAGATGATGGTGACGTGTGTGTGTGTGTGTGTGTGTGTGTGTGTGTGTGTGCATGCCTGTGTGTGTGTGTGTGTGTGTGTGTGTGTGTGTGTGTGTGCGTGTGCGTGTGCGTGCCTGTGTGTGCGTGCCTGTATGTGTGTGTGTGTGTGTGTGTATGCGCGTGCCTGTGTGCGTGCCTGTGCATGTCTGAGTTGTGTGTGTGTGTGTGTGTGTGTGTGTGTGTGTGTGTGTGTGCATGCCTGTGTGTGTGTGTGTGTGTGTGTGTGTGTGTGTGTGTGTGTGTGTGTGTGTGTGTGTGTGTGCGTGCCTGTGTGTGCGTGCCTGTATGTGTGTGTGTGTGTGTGTGTGTGTGTGTGTGTGTGTGTATGCGCGTGCCTGTGTGCGTGCCTGTGCATGTCTGAGTTGTGTGTGTGTGTGTGTGTGTGTGTGTGTGTGTGTGTGTGTTTACCCTTGCTGGCCTCTGTTCGGACATGTGTCCTGACTGACCCCCCCAGCTGTTCGGACGGCCAGACGGCCCCTCTGGAGGAAACTAGGCCACAGCTCACAGGTCTCTCTGGAGGAAACTAGGACACAGCTCACAGGTCTCTCTGCCTCTTTTCATCTTGCTGGTTTTTCGGACCCAACCGAGAGCGGCCTTTTGATTCATCTTCCCGAAGAGCGCCTCTGGCCGGGCGCCAACTGGCCCCAGCGCTGCATCTCACGGCGCACGATCATTTCAAATGGCGTCGCACGACGTTAAATGCCGGCCAACGGTTATTCCCCTCCCGCCGTAAAAAGAAACCCGTCCTGTAGTTGACAAATGTTAATGATAATAACAGGGGAAAAGGCTGAATGCATTAGAACGTCGTTGCTGTTTTCTTTGGCTCGGCCTGCGGTCGTCTCGCTGCGGTCGGCTCGTCTTTGGAGTGTTGACCTTTGACGTTTAACGTATTGGACCTGGGCAGCAAGGTGTGATGTGACAGGAGATAAATGTTTATTCATGGGGGTTTGGAAAGGTCTGTATTTATGTGATCTGCATGTTGAAACACTAGCCTATCAACACCCACGGTTACTCTGCACGAAATGACGCCAGCCCCAGAGTACCATAAACGTGTTTTTACTGTAGGAGAAATGATCTACGGACTGCGGCGAGCTTAACTGCAAGTGTGCCGTTCTGTAATCGCTCCTTAAACATCTCACGCTGATCTGCATGCATGTCAATGGGTGTGCGTCAAGGGGAGCGGTTCCGGTCTCGGCTAGGTCCCTAATTGGTTCTTGGGCACAGAGCTGAGGTTCTGGCAGCCGGGTCACACGTGTTTGGGAGCGTATCCCATGGTAACGTGTGATGTGCAGGGCGGTGTGCGCCTGCGAGCGCGCGGGTTGGACCGCGGTCCCAGCACGCTACGCGCCGGTTCTTTAACTTCTTTGATGTTCATTGTGAGGATGACATGCAGGGATCCGGCTTTGCCCTTTTGCGCTGAAGTCACTGGAAATGTTACTGGACATAAGCCCGACGTCAAGCCTTTGTCATCCCTGTTGATGCAGACATATGGAGTGAAACGTGAAATATTAACATCTGTGATCTTTTTTTTATTTCTTTTTTTTACATCTGAAACAGGGTCCTGTTGGAGCTCCAGGAAAAGATGGCATGAAGGTGAGGTTTGGAGTCTCCGTGGTCTACTTTATCTCTTGCTGTCTGTCCGCTCTTATGTTTTAGCCAAAGGCTATTTTAAGATGGTATGTAAATGTTTTGATATGATGAGCGATGATGTTGAATGTGAATGTTGAGCATGAAATATATGAAGTTCTCACTGAGGCTTATTTTATGAATTCCTTATGTGTCCCCAAAGAGGTTATGCTTATACAGTACAGTAGGCCTACATACCGTATCATAGTATCAGCTGTCTGTCGTAGAATCCCCCCACATGACAGTGCCCTCACGTGGTCTAAAGGTGGTATGACATGCATACTACTGACGAACCACAACCTCGAAAACCCAATAGTGACTTTGAGCATTGATACAGTACCAGTCAAAAGTTTGGACACACCTTCTCATTCAATGGTTTTTCTTTATTTTTTTAGTATTTTCTACGTTGTAGATTAATATTGAAGACATCAAAACTATGAAGGAACACATATGGAATTATGTAGTAAACAAAAAAGTGTTAAACAAACCAGAATGTGTTTTATATTTTAGATTCTTCAAAGTAGCCACCTTTTGCTTTGTTGACAGCTTTGCACACTCTTGGCAAGGTGTGTCCAAACTTTTGACTGGTACTGTATATGATGTACATTCTGTTGAAACTTGGGGGATCGGCTGCACACCAAACACTGAACCTAAGGCAGAGGGAGGCGAGAGCCCCATCTAAAGAAGACGGTCTCTGCACACTTAATATATGATATATGGCATTTAGCTGACACTTTTATCCAAAGCGACTTACATTGCAGTGAGTGCATACATTTCAGTATATATGGTCCCAGCGGGAATCAAACCCACAACCTAAGCGTTGTTAGCGCCATGCTCTGAGCCACAGAGGACCACATTGTGTTCAGCTTGCGTACAGACAAACAATGAGATTCTGCATCTTTTCTATCCAAGTCTTTTTTTTTTTTTAAAGGCTATCCTGTTTCCACAAAAAAAAAAAAAGAATTAAAGACTATTCTGCTTCCTCTTACATTTAATCAAGAGATGAAGCCACCATGAAGTGCAGACCATGTGTGAGACAGTATAATTCATTATGTATGAGAGATAATATTCTAGAAAATACTAATATAGTGTCTTAGAACACCTCTGAAGTCGATTTCGTAAGCATACCCCCAGCGTTGTGTGTGTTTGGTTGGATCACGGTTGTGCGTATGGGACAGCTTAAGTTGCTCTGCTTTTGACATGGCTACCTTGTGATTCCTGTGTGGCTTGGGTGTCTTGTTTGTGTAGAAGGATTTAGAAGTTATGTTTATCTGTCTCCAAGTCACAAATCATAACCATCTGGCACAACATATACAGCCTTTGTATGACCCAAGCTAATGCTAATGCTAATAAGCACAGTAGTCAAGTCAATACAGGCCACCTGGCATCCATGATAACTCCCTAGGCTCCAACCCCGAGTACCTATCACCTAAATTGTTATCAGAATCAGAATTCTTTTATTTGGCCAAGTATATTTGCACATACAGGAAATTGACTTGGTGGGGTTGGAGCATGGGACATAAAACAACAGTATATAAGCAAAATATTAAGAAAAAATCTACAAAATAAAGACATATGTTAAAGATATTAACAAAATAGCAAAACATATAATAATATATATATATGGTACTCAAATGCTACAATACATGTATGTGCATTTAATGTGGGATGTCTCAAGGTATTTGGTCAATTATAGATATTTGAATTTAGACTGAACTAACCCTTTTAACAGTTTATGTTAACTGGAGCTATTCCCTCCCATGTTGAAATGACATGAAGACGTTTCCCAGTCAGTCAATGGAGTCTTCTTCTCCTGCTTCAACACTGTAGCTCATCTTACCCCAATGTTTGTTTTGATTCTCCAGGGGGAGAGAGGGGCTCCTGGGCTTTCTGGACCTCCAGTAAGACTCTATTCTCCTCTGATGCCACTCCACTCACTGAGTCTCCACACAGCATGATGTAACAACCACACAACCCTAACCCATGACTGACAAACACACAGATAATATTGGACACGCACACACACACACACTAACACACGCATGCATGGACACACTAACACACACACCCACACACACACCAGCCCCTGTTGGAGATATAGAGCCAGTCTCAGTGAGCTGACAGGAAATATACAAAAACATATCTTTGTGTACAATTCCACTTTAAGTGAGCTATCCACCCTTGACAGTGCTCAGGAAAAGACCAGATTTATAACTCAAGTAAACTCATAGCCTTCTGTGTTGTGATGTTGCAGCGTCCCTGCTGTGAGTATTTAGTACAGCCCAGACGGTTGCTGTCAGAGTCAGGATCCATATTTCAGAGCGAGGGGTGGATCATGAGTAACGTCAGGGAGCAAGAGGCCACAACGCCACGTTTTTCACATTAGCTCCTCCAGGATGTTATGGATTTCCATGTTAAAGCCCAGACACACATCTGTAGGAGTAGGGAGGGGGTGGTGAGAGGTACCGATTTGACACAGTGAATCCTAGAGGTCAGAGGTCAGCGAACAATGAACGCCCTCCCTCTCATATATGGAGCAAGACCAGAGGAAAGAGATGGATGAGAACCGTACGAAACATAAAGTAGTGAAAAACCTTTAACAACATTCTTTGAGTCTATAGATCACACTAATAGTGACAAGTGAACAGTTGGGTAACAGTTTAGTTGCCCTGTACAATACCTATGTAGTAAGCTTATAATTACTCTAATATTGTATTAACATGTTATTACATTGTAACACATTAGTATTTGCTCTGTTATTGCATGCAGCATTTTCTGCTACTCAAGTAGAAAAAGAAACAGTCCCTAATTCCATTAACAACAGAAAAACAATCACTACATTTACTAAACCAATAACTAAAATACAATGTATTCACTTGGATGTAACAACCAAGCATTACTACTACACAGGGATAGGAGTAACGTCATGTAGTGGTACCAAGAACTGTGAGGAATTTAGAATCACTGTGTACTCGTTTCAGGGTCCGCCGGGATCCTTTGACTTCCTGCTGCTGCTGATGGCTGACATTCGTAACGACATCGCCGAGCTCCAGAGTAAGGTGTTTGGCAGGCAGATGCACTCGCCCGGGGAGGAGTTCCCCATGGCCCCGGACAGCTGGAGGGACAACCAGGACATCCTAGACACTGGCTCTGGGGAGGACTACAAACCACGGCCCGTGGACTACAAACCACGGGGCTTGGCCAAGAGCAACAGGAAGAGGAAACCCACACGGGCCCTAACAAACTCTGATTGGAGGATTTGAAGCAGATTTCAGTATTGGTCTGTGCTGGTGTAAATATCATAGTATTTTTATTTAACTGCTTTTACACTCGAATTCAGAATGTATTTCTTTTTACCAAATCTCTATTTTTGTATTATAAACAGGACGGTGTATTTATATATTTTTTGTATCATTGACATGAATGTCTCAGCTCAACAGTATTTTTTACTTCCTGATTCAGTGTGTTTCAATTCTTCTGCATCAGAGCATCTGCTTCTAGCCTTAACACGCGGTCGCCTGTTGCGATGCGCTGCTTTGCTGTCGACCTTTCCACAGAATGAACATTGGAGTCCCGTTCAGAGTCGCCTGTCTACTTCTAATCTGTTGTCCTTTGTTTGGTAGGCGCCTCACAACACTTTCCAGTGATTGTGTCTGGTTTCCATAGCTGCTAAGTGACTGTGCTGTGCAGGCCTCTTCCAAGGCCAAGACTCCATAAGGAGGAACGGCTCGTGAAAGAACAGTTCACCAGAAGGGCACGCAGGAGTGCCTCTCACTCACACAAAGAAATAAAGCGACCGAGATTAAATTAAGGGAAAAACTTTTGTGCCTTCGCTTTTTTTTAGTGCCACTGGGATCATCCGTATGTTGTCCCAATACGTTGAGCAGATCGTGCTTCGGTGTCTTTAAACGGGGGGATAGTTTTAACAAATTAAACACACATCTGACATGTAAAGAAACTGGAAAATAAAGTGTTCATCAAAGAAACAGCCGTGTAACATTTTCTCCCAGAGTCTGTCGTGAGTATGTCATGGCTGGATGCATCATGTGATGTCATGGCTGGATGCAGCATGAGAACGGCTGGGCTTTGAAGTGAAGACAGGGTGGTTTGAGGATAACCTTCTGAGCCCAGCCGCCTCTATTCCTCCTCCTCCTCCTCCTCCTCCTCCTCGTCTCTCCCTCTTTCTCTCTCTTTCTTTCTTTCTTTCTTTCTTTCTTTCTTTCTCTCTCTCTTCCTTTGTTCCTCCCCTCTCTCTCTCTCTCTCTCTCTCTCTTTCTCTCTCTCTCTTCCTTTGTTCCTCCCCTCTCTCTCCCTTTCTCTCACTCTCTCTCTTTCTCTCTCTCTCTCCTTTTCTCTCTCCCTCCCTATCTCCCTCTCTCCCTTTCTCTCTCTCAGGGTGCCAGTTCTCTCTCTCTCTCTCTCTCTCTCTCTCTCTCTTTCTCTCTTTCTCTCTCGGGAACTCCAGTCTGTAGAAGAGAGCAGAGGTGGAGGTCGCCCCAGGGGGGAGATGATCACAACAATAGTATGCTTATGCTATTTTCCGTTGGAGACAAGGAGAGCCATCCACTTTCTTTTGACAGTTATTTATGTGTGGGGATGGATCAAAGACAAGCTTAAAGTCGGCAGATTATTTCACGTCTGTCGATCGTGGTGCAGTGTGTTGAGATGATTGTCAGCGACAGCAGACTCTAAACAGGCCTGCAACCTCATGACACTGTTGTCGCTTAACTTTCTTTAATAAGGCGTTAGTTAATGACGACAGACAATGATGTGCTGAGGTTTATGTTCATTGATGTACTCATGTATTTATTTAACAATTTAGCTGACAGGGACTGTACACATGAATGAATATAACACATTCATAATCAATGAAAAAGTGTCAGCGCTCGGTCAGAGTTAGCTCCAGAGCGACTTTCCATCTGTAAATTCTAATACAGTATTCCTCTTGTAAAGTCATACCCATTTAAAAATAGACCATAATGAACCGTTATTATACTATATCAAATGACACAGGCTGCTTTCTAGTACATCTAAAATCATTGTCACATTACTGTAGTTTCCCAAGACACTCCGTCAGTCACAGCAGAATTCCGAGCATGTGACAGGACATTAGTTGATAGTGTGTCCATTAGCAAGAGGAAGTTCACCATATGAAGACCATGCATCACGTCAAACTAACTCACTGTCCTAATCTCTCAACCTCAGTAGACAGAGGTTAAAAAAGCTTGATCTTTCTAACACGTGGATGGAACTAGGGTTAATCCTACTTAAAAGAAAAGGCCTGTTCAGCAGGAGCTGGCTTCTTTTGCCTGATTCTGCCATTTTGGGCATTTCATGCTAAGATTATACTTAGTCCGCTGGGATTTGATATTAATGGGCCATTAAGAGAGAAAAACCCTCTGAAGTTGCCAACAATATCTGGCTGTCAACCGCAAACACGTCTGAAAAAACACTTTCTCAATATTATTTCACACACAATATCTTCTTCCATCAGAATTGTACAACGTGGTGTATTTCTATGTTATTTTATGAAATTCTGCTGTAGTATGAAACATTTTCTTTATTTTCAGTACAATATATCACAATGGAAAAAGCTCAACTTTTTGATAAACGTTTTTTTTTTTTTATAAAAACTGAATTTTGTATATTTTCTGCTTAGGAATAGAATAATAATTTTGGTCCTGTATCGGTCAACATGTTTTGGGTTTAGAGTATTCCAATGTATTTGGTTCTGCACTAAACCCCAGTCTTCATCTACCTAGCCAGCTATCTGTTGAGGAGACATGTCTGATCTACACTCACTGAACACTTTATTAGGAACACTATACTAATACTGGGTAGGGCCTCCCTTTATTAGGAACACTATACTAATACTGGGTAGGGCCTCCCTTTGCTCTCAAAACAGCCTCAATTCTTCGTGGCATTGATTCCACAAGATGTTGGAAACATTCCTTTGAGATTCTGGTCCATGATGACATGATTGTTTCATGCAATTCCTTCAGATTTTTCAGGTGCACTTTCAAGCTGTGAATCTCCCGTTCTACCACATCCCAAAGGTGTTCTATTGGTGACTGGGAAGGCCACTGAAGAACACTGAACTCATTGTCATGTTCATGAAACCAGTTTGAGATTACTTTTGCTTTGTGACATGGTGCATTATCATACTGGAAGTAGCCATTAGAAGATGGGTCAATTGTGGCCATGAAGGGATGCACATGGTCAGCAACAATCCTCAAATTGCTGTGGCATTCAAGCGATGATTGAAAGTGTGCCAAGAAAACATTCCCCACACCATTACACCTCCTCCACCATGAGAAGGTGTACAGGTGTTCCTCCACCATGAGAAGGTGTACAGGTGTTCCTAATGAAGTGTTCGGTGAGTGTATATGCATGCATATGGTCCGTCCTATTTCTCCACCCTTCTCCTGAAGTATGCACTTCACTTGTGCACTTCCCCATGCATAGGATTGATTTAAGTATGTGCCCTTAAACTAATCCATCCCTGTCTGAATCCATGTGGGGAGTGCACAAGTGCATACTTCGGGAGAAGGGTGGAGAAATGGGACACAGCAAGACTAAACAGGATCCAGCTGGCCATGAGGTCTGTCTGATATATCACTTTCAGACCACTAGATGTCATTATTCAACCATTATGCTATTTTAGTTTTGGGGTTGTTTTTGTTCAGTAAGTGATAACTGCTGGTGTGATCATTTGCTGCTGACGGCTTGTCTCACTCTTCTTTTGGGAGGCCCCAGTGGAGCTGGTCATCAGTTTCCAGACAGCTCTGAAAATTGCAATTCTCCCTATCATCATCATCATCATCATCATCATCATCATCATCATCATCATCATCTTCTTCTTCTTCTTCTTCTTCTGCTTCTTCCTCTTCTTCTTCTTCTTTGAAGAACTCCTTTCTTCAAACTCCTTGGTATTACAGCACGTTAGCCTGACCGACACATTCACAAATGAGTCTTGTACTCGCAGTACCTGCCTAGATCTACTAGATGGCAGTGTTTATCCAGACTCAGAGACCCCTCTTGACATGGAGTTCCATCACGTCCTGGTTAACATAAGCCAAGCTTGTCCTTAGGGCCCTGAGTTCGTCCTGACCACATGACTTGACTAGGGAAAAACTCAGGGCCCTACCCAGACCGTGCAATGTTCCTGTCGCTGTAGGCCTATGTACTGCAGATGTAGAGCCATCCCTTAAAGACGGGATCCCTCCTACAGGCTCCGTCCCCCAGGATCAGGCTTAGGGCAGCCGTAGGCCAGGGGAGGCTGGTGGAGGTTGAAATCGGGACGACACGTGTTTGATACCATTCCTCATTCCATCCCATGCATCACAATGAGCCCGTCCTCCGATTTCCACCTCCTCCAGCCTCCCCTGTCATAGAACCATGCAGCTCCGTAATTGGGAGAACTCAACACTTGCCATGCTCCTCTGCCCTCGCCAGGCAACCCCATGCCTCTGTCCATTATAGAGGTTAAATGAAGCAGCAAAGAGGATGAAATCCTTTTAAAAGTGCTAATAACATACAGGTCATTATCCACCATCGATGTTATGGCAGCTGAGATGATGCTTACTGACCTTCTCATTTCCAAGGTCCACATACAAGACCAGAGTCATTAAAAATGCTCAGGCAGCTTATCGTAATTGACAGGTAGTCAGATAGGCGGGTTCCTCTCCATCCCCTCCCTCCAGTATGTAGGCTACAGGGGAGGCTGGGGGAGGCAGAAATCAGAGGACGGGCTCTTTGTAATACATGAAATGGAATGAGGAATGGTGTCATTGACGCGTGTGTGATACCATTCCTCATTCCATTCCATGCGTTAGATTGGTGCGTGTGTACGTGCACGTGTGTGTGTTCATGTGTGTGTTCATGTGTGAAGTCAGATGCAAGGACCTTGCGCTGAAGATCTCCAGTCTATACATGTAGGCCCGATGACAATGCACGAAGCACATTCAAATAACATTCTTTCTGCTCATGAAGTTCGCTCATTAAAAACCGAACAAGGCTACACACTGTAGTGTCGTCATGCAGTTTTTTTGGTAGTCTGCACTCGCAGAGGTCAGTGGCTTATTGTTTCGAACTTCACTTTGATGTACCGCAAGTCATCAAATCAATGCTCCGGCGGTACTCCTGCAACACTGCCTCACTGTTTACATGTTGTTCATTTGTCCCACAACGAGGCCATGTTTTATGTGTCATAATTTGCATTTGATTAAAAGGGGACCGAAATAAAAGGGGCAGAGGACATCCTTTTAACAAGCTTATGAGGGTGGGGGGGTAGAGGGTGGGGTGGGGTGGGGGTGTGGGGGGTGTGTGTGTGGGGGGGGGGGGGGGGGGCGTTGTGTGGGGGGGTTTGGCAAGATATTTCTACCAAATCCCATCTGGAAGTAATTAATCGACAGTGCACAAGGGGCCAGAGATAAAAGATTTCAAATATTTGCTGAAGTGCCCCTTGTTCCTAATTATATCTCCCTGCCTGTCTATGTGGTTATTTAGAACTGCCCCACCACTCTCCTTCCTCCACGGCATTCAATTAATACTTAATGGCAGGGAGTGAATGAGTTTCTGTGTTGGAATAAAGACATTAATGAGGTAATTTTAGTAGTGTGGCCCGTCCAACCTTGTTTGGAACACGGGGAGCAAACAGAGGGACGTGCTGGGGAGGAAATTAGGGTTGCACTGCACACTAATTAATGCGTTTAAGAAATTTAGTGCAGACACCAAATTAACTGCCCCAAAAAACCTGCATTGACAGAGAAAAAAAAATAATACATTGTTGCCCTCCCAACATAATTACAGGACAGTGCAAATTAAATTCTAATGAGGCGAAAGGCACCCCTTCAACATATTCTCTCCCCTCAGAAAAACTGCTGAAAGCTCGCTCTTGTTGGGGCCTAAGTTTAAGGAAGCATTGAGGGGACAATGAGGGATTGTCAGGGCCTGAGTGCATTATGTGCTGTAAACAGGTAAAGGGCTGAATAGGTCCCCTTCTGGGACTCCTGGGGGGCCAGTCTTCCCAGCACAACAAAACTTGGTCCTGAGAAAAGGTCCGGTAAGGAGCTGGGAGGTGAATGGGCCGACGCAGCGAGTCACGGTGAATGGAGAGTGGTTCTTAAGTGATTACACTATGTTGTGCCGGCCCCCTCTCATCGAGTTATCTTTACTCAGGCTTTGTCTCCTCTAATTGGAGCTGATGAGGGACTAATTGGTAGCTTTTTTTCCGAACGCAGTACTTAAGCAATGGCAAGCTGAAGAAGACAGCATGAGCAGAGTTAATGAGAGGCTTTGCACAAATAAAGGCTTAAAAAACGGGCCTTTTTTCACAGAAGGGAGAAAAGGAAAGTTGAGGATATCCTTTGTTTCTCCCATCTTTCACTGGCGTGCAGGTATCTGAAAAGGGGACAGGGTGGTCGTCGAAATGTTGAGCACTTGTCGGCATAAAAGGAATCTGTTCTATATTGTTGGGGCCCTTCGTTCAGTGTGTCTATAAATAATGAGAGAGGGACTGCTCCTCCAATGAATGCGCTTTAGTCTCCGCACACAATGAGCGCCCGCTCTTCACTGAGGCACACCGAACTGTGTTGAACCACTTTGAGGTAAATGTTTTAGTCCCCCCACAGAATAGCACACACCCTTTGGCCTTACATGCTCCACATTGTTCAGACGGAATATGTGTGTGCACACTTTGTCCATCTCACTTGTAGCACTGAAAGCATGTGAAAAATAGCACCAATTAGCACCGGCTCATCTGATCATTTGAGTACACATAAGATATATATAACACAAAATTTGCACAAGTATTCTTTCCTGTTAAGCATTTAGAACTTTATTAAACACCCAATACACAAGGCACGGTATGTTTTTTTCATAGGGATAAGGCTAATCGCAGCAAGCAGTCATCATGTAGGCCTGAAGCCAGTTAGCTGTAGTTGTTGTAGTTGCTAAATCCTCACTGCAGGTTATGGGACCTAACATTTCCTTTCCCTGCTGCTCTGTGAGCCGAGGTTGTTGGTCCTTGTGTTCTTGTGCTAATGGTTAGCCTTCTGCTGCTGGAGCATGAATGAGCTCCATGCAGCAGCCTCGCTGAGCTAAGCCCTGCTGTCACACTGTGAGGTGAGAAGTCACTCTGACTTTCTATCCCCCTGTGGTTTTAAGGTATCTGCCCCATCTGCAAGGTATCTGCCCCATCTGCAAGGTATCTGCCCCATCTGCAAGGACAAACTCCAAGACACAAACTCCTGTCTCCGCTCACAATCCTCCATGTATGTAGAAAGATGAGGTGTTAGCCCAGTGCGAAGGTTAGCAGTGAGGTGTCAGCAAGGTGCTGGCCATGACAGGCAGGCATGAAAGGCAGAGAGTCTATCTCTGAGGTACATGGGTCAAATTGATTAGTTGACTGTCAGATGAAGAATTTGGCCCACCACACTTGAAGTAGTCACAATATCTGTGTAGCTTATTAGTGTTTCGAATGTAAAAGTGATCCATCTAACTCTCTCAGATTATATTGGGCATGCAGAAGATATTCTGCTGTAAGATACACTGTGTCTGTCTACCCATCGCTAAAGCACAACATGGTACCCTTTTCCAAGAGACCCTGGTGTAATTGGCTGGCCAAATATTTGTGCTGACTAATTTGTAATGGTATTCACAGTCTAAGTGATCCATTAGCGTCCTACGGGTCTCATTGTCTTGATCCAAAGGCAGTATTTGCATCTCCATTGTCATGAAAATGACATGTTTCCTCCGCTGAGAGAGAATTAACTTCCTAATGAAACCCGGCACAAAGGAGAGGGACCTCAATTACAACACTCTCCTTTCCCCCAAGCCAACGACATCCACAAACAAGACTCCCAGGTCATTCTGGAGAATATCATGCTCACATGAAGTGCCCCCCAATTACAGGTTTGGCCAAATTAGGCAAAAGTGTGTTCCGGAACTAACACTGTCCCTAACATAATTATCTTAACCATTATCCATTGTAGTCATATAGTATTGCACTTCTACAGAGGGACACATGGGGATTTTCATATGAAACATATAGATATAGTAGATAGATATCAGAAACACTTTTAAAACAGGAATAGGAGACGGGATAGGAAACGGTATCACAACACACATCACCCTCACTACCCCCCCATACTAACCCTAACCCCAACCCTAACCCTAACCCTAACCCCAACCCTAGAGACCTCTTCACCCTCACTACCCCCCTATACTAACCCTAACCCCAACCCTAGAGACCTCTTCACCCTCACTACCCCCCTATACTAACCCTAACCCCAACCCTAGAGACCTCTTCACCCTCACTACCCCCCTATACTAACCCTAACCCCAACCCTAGAGACCTCTTCACCCTCACTACCCCCCTATACTAACCCTAACCCCAACCCTAGAGACCTCTTCACCCTCACTACCCCCCTATACTAACCCTAACCCCAACCCTAGAGACCTCTTCACCCTCACTACCCCCCTATACTAACCCTAACCCCAACCCTAGAGACCGCTTCACCATCACTACCCCCCCATACTAACCCTAACCCCAACCCTAGAGACCTCTTCACCCTCACTACCCCCCCATAGTAACCCTAACCCCAACCCTAGAGACCTCTTCACCCTCACTACCCCCCTATACTAACCCTAACCCCAACCCTAGAGACCGCTTCACCATCACTACCCCCCCATACTAACCCTAACCCCAACCCTAGAGACCGCTTCACCCTCACTACCCCCCCATACTAACCCTAACCCCAACCCTAGAGACCGCTTCACCCTCACTACCCCCCCATACTAACCCTAACCCCAACCCTAGAGACCTCTTCACCCTCACTACCCCCCCATAGTAACCCTAACCCCAACCCTAGAGACCTCTTCACCCTCACTACCCCCCCATAGTAACCCTAACCCCAACCCTAGAGACCTCTTCACCCTCACTACCCCCCCATAGTAACCCTAACCCCAACCCTAGAGACCTCTTCACCCTCACTACCCCCCCATAGTAACCCTAACCCCAACCCTAGAGACCTCTTCACCCTCACTACCCCCCCATAGTAACCCTAACCCCAACCCTAGAGACCTCTTCACCCTCACTACCCCCCCATAGTAACCCTAACCCCAACCCTAGAGACCTCTTCACCCTCACTACCCCCCTATACTAACCCTAACCCCAACCCTAACCCTAACCCTAGAGACCGCTTCACCCTCACTACCCCCCCATAGTAACCCTAACCCCAACCCTAGAGACCTCTTCACCCTCACTACCCCCCCATACTAACCCTAACCCCAACCCTAGAGACCTCTTCACCCTCACTACCCCCCTATACTAACCCTAACCCCAACCCTAACCCTAACCCTAGAGACCGCTTCACCCTCACTACCCCCCCATAGTAACCCTAACCCCAACCCTAGAGACCTCTTCACCCTCACTACCCCCCTATACTAACCCTAACCCCAACCCTAGAGACCTCTTCACCCTCACTACCCCCCCATAGTAACCCTAACCCCAACCCTAGAGACCTCTTCACCCTCACTACCCCCCTATACTAACCCTAACCCCAACCCTAGAGACCGCTTCACCCTCACTACCCCCCCATACTAACCCTAACCCCAACCCTAGAGACCGCTTCACCCTCACTACCCCCCCATACTAACCCTAACCCCAACCCTAGAGACCGCTTCACCCTCACTACCCCCCCATACTAACCCTAACCCCAACCCTAGAGACCGCTTCACCCTCACTACCCCCCCATACTAACCCTAACCCCAACCCTAGAGACCGCTTCACCCCCATTACCCCCCCATACTAACCCTAACCCCAACCCTAGAGACCGCTTCACCCCCATTACCCCCCCATACTAACCCTAACCCCAACCCTAGAGACCGCTTCACCCTCACTACCCCCCCATACTAACCCTAACCCCAACCCTAGAGACCTCTTCATCCCCGCTACCCCCCCTGTACAAGTTCTCTCCTGCTAATAAAAAAAAAATATATATATGTGTGAGCATTGATTACTTTGTCTTATGATGACTGTTGGATAGATGATTCACTTACTTAAACAAATGTATTGTTAGATAAAGGCGTCTGCTAAATGCCATGAATGTAAATGTAAAAAATCCTAGAATATCGGTCTGTGATTAGAGATACACCACACTCAACACTACGTAAAGCTGTGAAAAGAAATCATCTGTAAGACACGGTAAACCTTCCCCGATAAGCCTTGGTAGCCGGAATAGACAGCTTTCCTAGATTCGTGGCACGATGACCTGCTCTCCACTGGTGGGGTCGTGCAGCGGAGCAGCCCCCATTGTCACAACCTCCAGGAGCAAGGAAAGTGAATGACAGGGGGATTGTGTCAAACCCCCTACCTCCTACTGGGGCTTTGGGCACCTCCGTGAAAGAGTCGCCATAAGGGATCAGGGATGTGTCATTTTAGCTTGACCACCTCCACACCATAGGATATTAACCCTATCTCATGATTTCTTACAGAGCACCTCATTTGGATAGTAATTATAGGGTAACATTCAGGATAAAGAGGTAGCTAATCAGACAGTGTGAAGAGAGGTCTTTGTTGACAGAGCAATGGCCCGTGGAGAGGGAGGGGAATACAGTAGGCTACACCAGCCTCCCTCTGGCACCAAGAGAAAGCGGATTATTCCAAAATTGTTTTACAGGTTCACAAAACCACCTAGATGTTGACCAAAGTGACAGGCACGTTTTTATGGATTGCATTGATGATTCATAAATGTCTTTGTAGCTAGGAAAGCACACTACTTTCATGATCATATTATGCCAACATTAATTTGCAAGTCACAACCTGTACGATGCAGTAGTCTTTAAACCTTTAGTTGCTGCTTAACTGTACTATCCATGACCCATCCCACCCACAAACACAGAGATTGTACATTGATGCTGAAAAGCTGGTGTTTATTATAAGTCGATGACAATAAGAATAAAGGTAAATATAATGTATGTAAATGTCTGTAATATTTATGTAAATATTGATCATTAGTCTGTTATGGTTGTTAACATAACATCTCATACATATTTCAGGCCTTCATGCCTCAATAACTACAAGCTGGACCAAATAATGAACACCACCTCAGTTTTTGTATGTCATTATCATGGATACAGCTATCATTAAACTGTTGATTATCATGGATACCGCTATAACTATTGAACTATAATAATAGAAATCTTATTTTTTTTAAATTGTTATTTATAATATCAAGTCAAAGTCAAAGTGGCTTTAATGTCAATTCTTCACATGTCAAGACATACAAAGGAATCGAGAGGACGTTTCTCACTCTCCCACGGTGAGACAGATATCAGCAGGATAGGCCTACAGATGGATAAAAGCAGATGAAATACGTGTTGAACACAAATGTTTCAATCAATTAAATGATGACCTGTCTGGTGACATTGAGAGTAGGGTGAGTGACAGGGACTGATGTAGCTGAATGAAGTTATTAAATAAAAGCAGATGTATTCTTAGTCCAAGGGCAGGTTCGTGGCATGTTGGACCATCTCAAGAAAAAATCCCATTTCCAAATGTGCCAGGATTTTCATATTCTGTACTCTAAGTACCTGTAGGGTGATGGTCTTGTTGAGCTATCAAAGGGGAGTATACATAACAGTTCTGCCAGCTGGGATGTGAAAACTTTGATGCTCAATATCTCTGAACTACACTAAACGGAGATGGAACCTTATAATTCTAAGATCATTTAGAGTGCCAGAAGTCGTCCTCCTCCCCCTCCTCCCCCTCCTCCTCCTCCACCCCCCTCCTCCTCCTCCTCCTCCCCCTCCTCCTCCTCCGCCCCCCCCCGTCCTCCTCCTCCTCCCCCTCCCCTCCTCCCCCTCCTCCTCCTCCGACGACTCAGCTGTCTGACCAATGAGAAGGCGCCCTGTTGGCCCTCCAGGCTATCCCGTCATCCACCCTGATTCAGCGCTACGTCAGCAGTGGGACCCAAAAACATGGCGGTGTCCGTCGGAAAGCGGCTGGCTGCTGATGCTTGTTTAGTACTATTCACCTTAACTTTAACGTTTCGTCCCTGTTCTGCCGACATCGTCGCAGGTGCCTCCGCTGCACAAGACCCCCCTCCTCTCCGCCGCTTTGAATACAAGTACAGTTTCAAAGGACCGCACCTGTCTCAAGCCGACGGCAGTATCCCTTTCTGGCTCCACTCTGGAAGTAAGTTTTGCAGTTGGTGGCTGTAGCATTATCATTTATTATCAAGCCAGCTGGACATATCTTGCCGGTTTTTAGTGTTTATATATGCCAGGGCCAAGGAGTAGCTCATAGCGGGCGTATAGGACCAGGACATGCATCACACGAGTAGTAGACTGTTGACTGTCAAGTTCATACAATCGCTAGGATCACTGAATAGCCTGGACTAAACAGGCTGGACTAAACAGGCTGGACTAAACAGGCTGGACTAAACAGGCTGGACTAAACAGCCACCGAGACGACACAGGACCAGAACTGTCAATGGAACAACTGCCTCCCAGTTGGATCGTCTCTGGCTACATGTAGCCTCATGCAACATGCTGACATCAGGAAAGAGGACTAGTTCGCATTCAGCTTTCACAGTGAAAGGACGTGCCACGGTGATCACCAGCTGGCTACGTTGCCCTGCCCAAATGTACCCACACTGACACTGTTAGGATGGCTGTTTTACCCCATGACACGTACTTCAGGGGTGTCTGTCAGACAGTGCTGAGGCCTAGGATAAAGTTCTCCTGAAGACAGGTCCGGATGGGATGTGAACTCTGCTCTTAGCAGGCCGTTGCCTTCCCGGCAACACGTAGTATTCACATACAGTATTGATAGATATGATTATGAAGATGCACGATTAGGGAAAAGTACTCGTAGCGTTGTCAGTTGTCAGTTGATGGGTCCGTTACCGTTCCCTGCCTGTAGGGTTAGGGTTAGGGTTAGGGGTCTGTTCCTCCCTCAGCTGCGAGGCCAGTGCAAAGGTTAGTGTGACGATGTGCCCCGATTATTTGGAGTCAGTTTCTTCTTATCAGAAATCCAGCGTGTCATGTCAAGATTGTGCTGTCATGACATTTTAATCACCGACTATTAGCCTAGCATACCTCCTGAACCTTAGTTACATTATATCAGCCTAGCATACCTCCCAAACATTACATCAGCCTGGCCTACCTCCTGAACCTTTACATAATGAGTTACATTATATCAGCCTGGCCTACCTCCTGAACCTTAGTTACATTATATCAGCCTGGCCTACCTCCTGAACCTTAGTTACATTATATCAGCCTGGCCTACCTCCTGAACCTTAGTTACATTATATTAACCTAGCCTACCTCCTGAACCTTAGTTACATTATATCAGCCTGGCCTACCTCCTGAACCTTAGTTAGATTATATTAACCTAGCCTACCTCCTGAACCTTTACATAATGAGTTACATCATATTAGCCTCGGCCTACATAAGATATTCTAGTCTGCACAACTTGGCTGCAGAACAGTTGACAGAACAGTTGCTTTAGTCTGCTTTATGCTAGTATGTCTTTTTACACAGGGAAAACCGTAAGATATACTGTTATCACTTCCCATAGAGGACAGTGGTTATGGACAAACTGTCATTACCTCAGATGGAGACATTAGTGACTTCTCTAACAACGACGGGTTACGGTCCTACGGTCAGGAAAGGACTTGAGATTACAATTAAGATACAGTGAAAAGGTTCTGTTTTTGTCTGTGAGAATGTCTCCTCAGTCTTTAAGTTGAAGTGTGGAATTGAACTCCAACCCTGCTGACCACCATTCCTGTTCCAGATGCCATCCCCAGCGCAGACCAGGTGCGTATCACTCCATCCCTCAGGAGTCAGAAGGGCTCCGTGTGGACCAAGAACACCATCACCTTTGACAACTGGGAGGCCGAGGTGACCTTCCGCATTTCTGGCCGTGGGAGAATGGGAGCCGACGGCCTGGTAAGGAGGGAGGAGACCTCTGTTCTCCAGCTTCTGTCCCGTCCACTCTGTGTGTTTGTATTGTGTGTTGTTCATATCGGTGTATGTGCTTCACGTTTACATTTACATTCACATTGATGGCATTTAGCAGACGCCTTTATCCAAAGCGACTTACAACAATACATCTGTTTAAGTCAGTGAATCATCTATCCAACAGTCATCATAAGATAAAGTAATCAATGCTCAGACCAGGGGTCATAGGCAGTCATAATGCCAGTAGGCTTTTTATTTATTTATTTTTTTAAATATTATTTCACATGTGTGCTGTGCGCATGTAGGTTCATGTGTCCTTTTTTAATTCTTTATTTCTGTTGTCAGTCGTTCTGTGGTCTTATTCTGTTGGCTATGTCGATTGCTGTGTTTTCATTCTAAAGCACATTAAGCTGCCGCTGGTATGAAATGCGTCGTAGAAATACAATTTGATTGATTGAATTGATTAATCCACTCTCAGTGTATGAAGGGCTGCTCGTTCAGGCGGGAAATTTGGAGTTAAGAGTTAAGGCCTGCATCGGCTGACAGCACTGCCACAGCTGAGGCTTTGCTGCTGTGAACCAGGTCATTGATGAACTCAGATAACTTGACAAAGTGGTCGTGAAGTTCGGTGTTCATCGCTTTGCCTCACATGCACGCGGCCTAGGCTTTGGACGTGGTAGCTGAGCTGTGTGTGTACCTTCATTTACATTTACATTTATGGCATTTAGCAGGCGCCTTTATCTAAAGCAACAAATACATTTACATTTGTTTAAGTAAGTGAATCATCTATCCAACAGTCATCATAAGACAAAGTAGTCAATGCTCACACCAGGGGCCATTGGCAGTGCCATTGACCTTCGGGTAGGGGACACCTCAAACCAAAGGGCAGCGCCTAAAAGCTAAGGCCAAATGTATTGTCATGTACATTTGATAGGTCCGGAAAACCTGTGTGTGTACCTTCGGGTAGGGGGCACCTCAAACTAGTATTGTCATGTACATTTGATTGGTTTTCCGGACCTATGTTAATCCTGGTCCTAGACTTTTGTCCATTTTCATTGGACCATTGAACGTTTGTTTTAGTTCAGGACTAAAATTAATCGGTGTCTGGGAAAATAGCTGCCTGTGTCACTAAAGTGTGTGGGTGAGATGACCGTGGCTGTCCTACTGGTGGGAAATGTAGTAGTTCTGACGTCCACCCTCTTCATCTTCACCTCTGTTTCTCTCCGTTCGGCCCGTTGCTCTGACAGGCCATGTGGTTCACGTCTGCACAAGGTCTGGATGGCCCGGTCTATGGAGCTGCGGACAGCTGGAATGGAATTGGCATTTTCTTCGACTCCTTTGACAATGATGGGAAGGTCGGTGGTCAAATCAGTTGTTTACAGTTTGTCATCATAGACAAAGCAAAACAAAAGGAGAGGAAATACAACATTTGTTTCTATACTGTAAATATAGGTCAAGTTATGGTTTAGACAGTGCAAAATAACAGTGTTTGTTGACTATCAAGTACTGTGGAGAAGACAGGATTTATGGATTAACAATACTCTACATTGCATGTGGATATCAGAACACCTTTGTTAGTTGCTTTCAGGTGGAATGATTGATAAGATTTGCCAGATTGGATAAGAGACGCACATTTTACCTTCCCCTTACAGATTAGATGGATTAGGATTAATTGTCTTCTTTTGTCATTTCCTTTGCTTAGAAAAATAACCCTGCTGTCCTTGTGGTGGGAAACAACGGGAAACTTGTTTATGACCACCAAAAGTAAGTCAACATTTCCTTACCTTGCTGTGACATCACCACTCAAGCCAACTCAAATTTGAACAATTTAAAGAAGATTAGAAAATATGATTATTTGGCGGTTGGAGAAAATAATCCTCTATCTCTTCTAATCTCCTGGACCAGTGAAAGCTCTAAATCACTTTTCTGTGCCGGTTGAGTGTCTTATACTTCACACTGTTTTGTGTGTAACCTCCAGATATCCCAGCGGTGTTTACTACACCACAGGGACATTGCCTTTGCTTTGTGTTTTGAAATGTTTTCCTTAATTTCTCAAACCTGAAAGCTCCAAACCGTTAATTTTCGGTCTTCCAACAATATTGTATGCATTGTGTGGTGTAGTACAATGTGTGTTGTTGTGTCTGAAAACAGTGTTCCTTCTGTAGTGATGGCTCCACTCAAGCCCTGGGAACGTGCTTACGAGACTTCCGTAATAAACCATACCCTGTCAAAGTCAAAATAACGTACTACATGAGGACATTAACGGTAGGTATGACCCTGCATCAGAAACACTATATTGAGTGGAAATAATGTTGATGCCACTCATCAACATTTGTTTTTATATTTGTTATTTATTGAGAAAACCTCTTAATATTTATTTACAATATATTTATATGTTATAGATTATTTATCTATTTTCTTAGTTTTTATATTGGTTGTTTATTAAGAACAGGTGTTAACTCACTAACTGCCCAAGAATTCCAGAACACTCAAGTGTTTTATGTGGTAATTACCTAGAAAAAAAGCATAATAACTTCTGCATTTTTGGTGAATAAAGTCACCCGTGGCACTCTAGAATGTTGACAATTTGGGCAGCTTTATTCACCCCTGGCACTGAATGAGTTAAGATATGTTTTGCCATTGATGTGGTGCGTCTCCTGTCACAGGTAATGATCAACAATGGATTCACTCCGGACAGAGATGACTATGAGTTCTGTACCAAGGTGGACAACATGGTCATTCCAAAGGAAGGATATTTTGGCGTTTCAGCTGCTACTGGGGGTTTAGCAGGTGATAATCTTGTATCCCATGTGTCCAGAATCCTCTTAAACATCCTTTACTACCCCTTCTATTCTCTTTAGATTAGATTAGATTAGATTAGATTAGATTAGATTAGATTAAACTTTATTGCCATTGCACAGAGTACAAGTACTGAGACAACGAAATGTAGTTTGGCATCTAACCAGATGTGCAAAAGACATGATATTGTAGACAGTGCATGATATTACAGTATAAGGTCTTACAGTGAGTATAAATACATTAATATAATAAGTGAATATACATGAGATGAATATCAGTATGATATGTACAGGTGAACAAGGGCAACAGGTCCTGAGGTATGTTACATATGTAAGATGTACAATTAGAGACCAATATAATAAATATGTGTAAACAAGCAGTAGTGCAAAAGCTAAATTGGAGTTCAGAGTGTGCAGCCAGGAGAGGTAACAGGGGAGGGTCCCCTGATACTGGGAGAGGGTCCCCTGATACTGGGAGGGTCCCCTGATACTGGGAGGGTCCCCTGATACTGGGAGGGTCCCCTGATACTGGGAGGGTGCCCTGATACTGGGAGGGTCCCCTGATACTGGGAGGGTGCCCTGATACTGGGAGGGTCCCCTGATACTGGGAGGGTCCCCTGATACTGGGAGGGTCCACCCTGATACTGGGAGGGTACCCTAATACTGGGAGGGTACCCTGATACTGGGAGGGTCCCCTGATACTGGGAGGGTCCCCTGATACTGGGAGGGTCCACCCTGATACTGGGAGGGTACCCTAATACTGGGAGGGTACCCTGATACTGGGAGGGTCCCCTGATACTGGGAGGGTCCCCTGATACTGGGAGGGTCCCCTGATACTGGGAGGGGTCCCCTGATACTGGGAGGGTCCCCTGATACTGGGAGGGGTACCCTGATACTGGGAGGGGTCCCCTGATACTGGGAGGGTCCCCTGATACTGGGAGGGTACCCTGATACTGGGAGAGGGTCCCCTGATACTGGGAGGGTCCCCTGATACTGGGAGAGGGTCCCCTGATACTGGGAGGGGTCCCCTGATACTGGGAGGGTCCCCTGATACTGGGAGGGGTACCCTGATACTGGGAGGGTAACCTCACCCCACACTTCTACTGGCTGCACACTCAGGACTCTAATTTAGCTTTTCCACTACTGCTTGTTTGCACATAGTATATTTATTATTATTATCATTATTATTTACTGTGTTTAGCTGTACCACAATGTGGAGATGTACCCTCTCTTGTACTGAGGTTAAAGGACCCTCTCTGATTAAGCTCAGTCATTTTAAACTAACAAGTTATTCACTTTTTTCTGTTCATAAATAGTTTCTTAAATTGCTACAGATATGTAACTCATTCACTTAACTGCTTTCGGATTATTTCGATTATAACACAATGTTTATTCATACGATCGTTTTTAAGAATTGTGTCTAAAATAAGGGATGAAACACACTTTTTCTAATTTGCTCGGTGTAACTTATGTAACTTATTTTTGTTCCAGATGACCATGATGTTCTGTCATTCTTGTTGTTCAGGCTAACTGCACCCGGCCAAGAACTGGTAACTACATTTCCTAATACCACTCGCCAGTACTATTTAATTGGAAGAACATCTGACTAAGATTGCACAGGCATTTCTCAATAGATGTATTTGAAAGTGTGGTGTAAGGGGCCTCTCCTGGGTTCAGAGTAGTTGTTTTGTTTCCCCCATTGAAGCCCCCACCTGAGGCCGAGATTCCCAAGGAGGAGAAGGACAAGTACCAGGAGGAATTTGAGAACTTTCAGCAAGAGCTGGACAAAAAGAAAGAGGAGTTTCAGAAAGAGCATCCAGATGTCCAAGGACAACCCAGTTAGTTTCACCCAAAAACATGCTCAATACACCCTCTGTTTTTGCCATATTTTGATAATGATGTTTAGTTATCATTGAATGGTTTGTGAAATGACTTACACACATCGGAAAAGATACAAACCAAAGCCAGTCTGAAGTAGTCGTGACTCAATATGAAATGTTGTTATGTGGCCATGATTCCATATGTGATTAGTCTGCTGCCGCGTCTGGTATGTAGCTGACATGTTGACGGGAGCGTCTTCTCTGATGGATGTTTTGCGTAGTCGAGGACATGTACGAGAGCGTGAACGACCGGGAGATCCGGCAGGTGTTTGAGGGCCAGAACCGGATCCACCTGGAGATCAAGCAGCTCCACCGCCAGCTCGCCATGATCCTCGACGAACAGCAGCGCTACGTCTCAGTGATAACGGAGGAGATCGCCAAGCGTCCAGAGTCAGGACAGGTAGGTCCTAACGCCCACACACACACACATATACACACACACACACATGCGTGCACACATACATACGCACACACACGCACACGCGCACACACACACACGCATACACACACGTATATACACACACATACACAGGCACACACACATATACACAGGCACACACATATCAGCACACACATATTCTTCGTTGGTTCAGGTGAACTAAGCCACTGCCTGCTTTGTTGTTCCACAGCAGCCTCCGAGTCAAGAGATGAACGCAGTCGTCACGACGCAACAGGAGGTGCTCAGAAACCTCAACGAGTTGAGGTAAGTCACTCACAGCGGATACTGACGCTGTTGTTGTTGTTGTTGTTTGTATTTGTTCTTTGTCTGTCGCACATATGTAAGACTTGATCGTCCGGAAAAACAAGAAAAATCCAGGGCCCTGGAATCGCATTTAATCTCCCAATACAATACTCCACAGCCGCAGGTGTCCCAGCCCAATAATCTAGCTGCCTCATATGACCCCCCCCCCTTTCCCGGTTATAGGGATTCAGTATGATACCTTAAGCCTCCCCCTCTCCAACCCCCCAGCGAGATGAGCTCCAGGGGGTTACGGTGCCGATCCCCTCAACCATATTTGTATTTAGCTCTTGTTTGCTTACTCTTGCTGTGCTGTGGGCATGAGAACATGGGGGAATCTGCTGGGCAGTTCAGTCGGGGTTTTGTCTTTAACACTGTGTGTGTGTGTGTGTGTGTGTGTGTGTGTGTGTGTGTGTGTGGGGGGGGGGGGGGGGGGGTTATTTTATTTTGTATAGACATCACGAATAAAATCAAATTATAAATAGGAAATGTAACCAAAACAGGGTTGATCTGTTTTCCTTGAGATTAAATGTATAATTGATGAATTTATACATATCTACAGTACATACGTGTGGATATGCTTACATATCCAAATTAATGTTTAGAGTACGTATCCAAATGTGTCTTCCGCAGGGTAATTTATCATGTTTTACCTGGATGTTTTGACAGTCTCTGGGGCTTGACACAATACCTTGAGATAATGGAGTCTGTATGATGTCTTTTGTTCAAGGCTGAGGCCATTCGGATTCAAATAATGTTTGATCACGGCCCTTGATAAAGCCTCTGATCAAACGGAAGAATGTATATTCTTTGTCGACATGTTACGTCAATTCCTGTGTGTTCCGTCGACAATAACATTCTGATAACGTATCGTGAAACAGTAGTGAAAAGATTAGAGAACCAATCACAGACTCTTTGGTAAATACAGTGCGATCACATTTTAAAACCTTTGTTTTCCCCAGGTTGTCTCTTTATTAAGACGCTGCAGTCGTACTTATTGCAACAGCGATGATGTTTATCAACTATGTTATTGTTAGCTGTCCTTTTTAACCTGTGAGAGTTTCTGAAAGGTTATTTGCAGTTGTTGGTTATTTGTATACTTCTTAAACCTGAAATGGAGGCAAAAGTAGAGAAATCTAATTTAGCATTTAATTATTGTCAGAATTAATATGTTATGTAGCTTGTTAAGACAAATTAATCTTCATACATCATTTGCATAAGGATTTAATCAGAACGAGTTATTAAAGATTTGGTTATTCAATGTGTACATTAATCTCCTAGACCCATTTTATTCTTTAGCATAAAAGGAACCAAGCTTGTTGCCCTAAATCAAACCGCTAATAGTTTTCCCACCCTCAATAAGGGAATTATCAACTGATTTGCTTTCAAGCATATTTACTTGATTTCCGTAGATGGCATTAAAAGACACACAATTTGACAATTAGTGCTGTGCCATCATTCAATGAGGGGGGAGATCATTACTGATTGATCATTAGTGGTCAATGCAGTTCATGGAATAATCTGATTGACATAATGAATGTAACCAAACATTGCGTAGACGTGGTCCAGTTTGGGTCATGTGGTCTGTAATGCTCTAACACACGACTGATCTGTATTATCTTGTAGATTATGTATGTATGTATCGTGTCGTTTATGTACTTGACCCCTCTGTACTTGAATTAAGCATTGAACCCTCTGATAAAGACGTGAATTATGATATGTCCTCATTTTAGTCTCCAAATTACTATATCCAGGAGGGCTTTTCTGTTCATAAATGGGTCACTTGTACTAGATAGAGATTAGACTCATGGTTTAATAAACGTCCACTTACTTTCTCAAGAGATTTGCCTCTTAATGTTCTTTTTCCCTGAGAAACAAATTTGATTTTGTAAAAAAAAAAAAAAAAAACTGCTGTCAGTCCCTTAGGCCACAGCATGTGGCAGTGCAAGAAAAGGCCAAATCTTAGCACCATTTGTCCTTCAAGGATTAGACACCAGTCTTTAACGATATCCTTCATACACAGAAAACATGGTCATCTTCTGATTGCTTTCTTGTTGTCGCCATTCCCTCAAAGACTGCATGCTTGTGGCCCCTCCAGTCGCTTTCATTTGTCCAAAGTCTTTTTTCTCTTTGTAATCGTCTTACGTTTATTTAAGACGATAAGGGAAAAGACGTGCCCCTCCTGTGAGTAATAATACATTTGAAGAAAATGTAATTTAATCAGAAACATGATCTTGTCTTCTTTATTAAAAGGTTAAGTATTTTTCTGCTCTTTTAATGCACACCAGGGACCTCAGCGTCTGGTAGATTTTTCTTAATACGTGAACTGATTACACGACAATGCAGATGCCGCAAAATGTTTCAGAGATAATTCGCATACATCACTTTCCTTACCAGACTTGTGCATGTTCCTCTTGAGTTAAAGTCTTTCTGCTGATCACGACATGCAGCAGTTACATCAAGGAGTGCTGAGTCGTCTCCTTTGATTCTGATGCTTATATGACATATTTGTTGGCTAAATGTACTCTGTTTCCCCCAAAGCCCCAGAAATGCTGTTTCTGTTGTTTGACAGTTGGGACTGGACAATACTGAAATCTAAACATGGGGTAAACTGGTTATAACTACAGTTCAGATCATTATATCCCATCCAAGTACCATAAACTATCAGTATTCAATGTAAAGTGAAGAATTATAATAGTTTTTGCATGTCAGTCAATTATAACTGAATATTCATACATTCAGATAGACAAAACTGTACAGTAAACCTTGGGTTTATATTAATACTTTAAAAAAAAATTGGTAATCTGATTTTGCGTTTTTGCATATTTATAGTTCATATGTCACAAGAACATGATTTTAGAGGGGATTAATTTAGCAATCACAACCATTTTCAGTCGCATCAAGGATGTATGGTCTTCAGGGAGCAAGGATTAAGAGATTGAATTTGGACAGTTCACTGTAATATTAAGAATGTAAATTGTTTGTTACAATATGTTTCCCTCAGGCATTTCTCATATTAGTGCAGAAGGGGTCATCACATTTTTGACTGAATTCAATGAAACCCGCATTGCAGGAAATGTGTCCTCTGGTAACTCAATGAGTGGATAACGGCTTTTTAAACATGGCAGTGTCATATACAGGTATGTCTGGGGTCACCCGTGCTAACCATGCCTTGTCTCACTCTATAATCCGGATGAGAGGTGTGCACGTTCTTCCTGGAACACAGTCCCACACATTCACACCCTCAGCCGCTCGTATACGGGAATATGGGGCAGGTAGCCAATCGGTGGGTCGCTGGTTCGATCTCCCCACCCCAGGAGGGAGGTGGATGTGAGCTGGTGACTGGAGGGTTGCTGGCATCATATCTAAGGTGTCTACCACTGCCGTTGTGCCCTTGAGCAAGGCACCTCACCCCTAACTGCTCCAGGGGTGCTGAATATGGCTGACCCTGTACCCAGAGCCCAGTGCTCTGTTGGGGGTGTGCACGTGTGTTGTCTCGGAGGGGGGGGTGTGCAATACTAATTAAATTTGCCCCAGAAATATTCCGATTTCAATTTCACACACTGTGTTTCAGGTTATTTATTTTTGAAAATCTTGATATTCCAAATACGTTTTCTTCTCCAGATGTTACAGGGGTGTTCTAACTACCCTTTCTCTTGTGCTGATGTGAGATGTAGAAGGTTGCAGAAGCCTCCTCTGTTCTTCACTGGATGTATTTCCCTGGCTGTCATCTGTGTTCGACCGTGAGGTATAACTCTTCCTTCTTTTTTTTTTTCTAACCAGAAACTCGTTTCAGGAATCCCTGAAACAAATCGGTACCGCGCAGAACCAAGGTAACGCAGTGGGAATGGGGACCTACGAGACCGTCCAGCACTTCAACGACATCAAGGAACATCTACACGTGGTCAAGAGAAACGTTGAGCACCTGATCCAGCGCAGCGCCCCGGTGAGGCCCTGTCAAATACGTCCTCATACTGGGCCTTAACCTCCAGCCACTTGAGATTCAAGAGAGAAATATTCTCGCATAAATATTGCACTGATGTCAATGGAAGCTTTCAGCTTGAATCGAGTTACGCAGGTTAGGATTAGGCCCAAAAGTGAAGCCTGCAAGCCGTCTCAGCAGTCGACACAGTTTGCTTTTGATGTTCACACAGTCTTTCTGTTGTATGTCTTAATACAGAACCCTAGTGAAAAGGTGGTCAAATGTCCTGAACCCCCTCCAATGCCTTCCTGTCTGTCCACCGTCCACTTTGTGGTGTTCGTGGTGATCCAATCAGTCCTGTTCTTTGCCTACATCATGTACAAGTAAGTACCGGTGGTTTTGCTTTGTTTGGTAATCGAGAAATGTTCCAGTATATTGTTTAGCTGCATTTCCATTGTCTCTCGTATTGTAATTGTACCCCTCTCTGTGTCTCCCTTCCTTCTTCTCCCTGTAGAAGTCAACAAGAAGCAGCGGCAAAGAAGTTCTTTTGATGAAACGCATAAAAAAACATGAGAATATGTAAATGAGGGACTTTCCGTTTTGCTAATTTTCTGGTTTGTTTTTGTTTTCAAATTGTAAATTATTGCACTTGAACATGAGATTTTGTTTGAGAGTTTCTTTTTTTAATTTCCTATTTTTAATTTGATCTGAGATGTACAGTGTGTGAATGAATGGCTGTTCAGATTGCGTGGGACATTTTGTTCAAGACTCTCTATGATGTATTATATTCTATACAGTATTTTGCCAAGTCATTGGAAAATGTGTTTTATGGACTTGATTATGACAAGATCCCACCCTCGAAAACAAACCACTGTCTATTCACACAGTTTGGAAAAAACGTGGATTAAATGTGCAATTTTGTATCAATTCTGAACTATGTATCTCAGAACAGGTGTCCAGTGTGTGTGTCGTGAATGGTTGAAACATGCCAAAATCTGACATGTTCTTTTTCTTCTCAAGCAATTTACATAAACAAAAAACAAACCAATACGGTGTTCTGTCCTCCTTGATATTGCAAGGACTTTACTGTGAGGTTGATTACAGGCAGCTATTTACCACAGGAACCAAAAGAATCTCATGATAATGGTATTTTTAAGTGGCCTCTAAGCATTACAGGGATATTTAATACATTTTATTAATTGCTCATGTAGTAGTTACTACTGAACTATCACTTAACCACATCAGCAGAGAGCATTGTGGCATGACAATTCAAACATGCAAATTTAGCATATTGACTTTGATTGTTTTTTGGTTAAAAATGCATTTAGTGACAGTGCCCGGATAAGCATAACCAAAGTCTGGATTGAAGTCTGTCCTTCTCCATAGACCCCTTTCAGGTTAAGGAAGCAAATATGTGATTCTTAAATGTGGGTGAACAATCCCTTTAAGTAGTAATTCAGATGCATGTCAAGACATTGATGGCATTTAAATGTCCAATTCTCTTAAAATGATTATTTTGTATCATTACCAATGCAAGCCATAAAGCTAGCATGGCTGCTTATGAAACTTCGCGTCCTGCAGAGATTAATTTTGTGTCAAAGTGTCTGGATCCTTGAACAGTATTATGTGGATCTGGTTTCACCAGTGCTATGATGTTAACCTTTACGCTTCCAGGTCATACAGTATATCCCATATGGCCATGCTATCGCTAATCCCCATAGCATGTGTACAAATACGATCCTAATCTCCTGTGAGGCGATGTACAGGAGAACCACCACGTCACACGACACAACCACCACGTCACACGACACAACCACCACGTCACACGACACAACACAGTTAGAGAAAATAAATAGACATCATTAGCATATAACACATCTCTCTTTCTCTCATTGGTCACCATTTCTACCGTGTCACATCCACAGTATGTCACATCCATATTCTTGGTGTAGATCCAATGCTTCCATTATTCGTGACATTATAGAGAGCTGCACTTTTTCTGCACTATTAATCCCCTTCCTCTCCCTCTCTCTCTCCATGAGTCTCTCCCTTTGTCTCATGCAAGCAACCCCTGCTTTAACCAGAGGATTAGAGCCATGCTTGTGACAGTCCTGCACATCTGCCATACCATCCTCCCAAATCAATAGAACAGAGGGACATTTCTTACATTCTCACATAATGCAACATCATTGTACATCATTGTAGTTTGCATCGATGTCAATTCTCAAATTTAACAGTTTTTCATATCTATTTTGATTCATTGGAATGTTTATTATGGTTGAGTAACGTCAGGCAAGGCTATCATTAAATCCCAGGTTTGTATTACAGAATCACTGCTTATTTAAACATCTAGTCTGTGACATTCAAGCTTTCTAGAAGCATCCATATGGTTGTAATGACTATATTCAACAAGTAGCAATCAGGGGACTGAGATCCGTTGAAAGAAATATTTCATTTCCAAACGCTATTTTGGTCTGGAAAAATTCTTTTCTAAAATGGAGTGTCCTACCCAACACTCAAACATGTTTACTGCCAGGGTTGTTCTAGGGGAGTGACTCACCGATTTTCACCTTTCTGTCTCTGGTGGCTGCCTCTTTGGATCGTACGTACATGCAGAAACACAACAGCTAATGTCTGACACTCTCGGGTCCGACACTGTAGGGAGGGATGTTGTTGTTTGGAACTTTGAACTGAATTTCGCCACGGTGGCCAGAGCTGGCAGACTTCCAACAAACGTACGCCCTGCTCCTTCAAGGGGAAAACGTGCAGGACTGAATGCTGTTGGGGGGTGTACCGTAGTATAACAGCTTAAAGAATGTTCCTCTTTGTGGCATTTTGACCACAATCACTTCTACTCTGTTTTTATAATGCCTTCCCCACATACGCATTGTGAAAGCATAGTTCCCATCCTTAATCTGGCGATGTCAGTCCACCTTCTTATACTGTCACCATAAACATCCTCTCTGCCTCTCCCCAACAGTGTAGAGGAACCGTGGAAGGCCAATATACTCTCTACAGTTTCTGTACATTCATCCCTATTGCTTACCAAGTATACTCACCGAACACTTCATTAGGAACACCTGTACACCTTCTCATGGTGGAGGTGGTAGAACACCTGTACTTGAAAGTGCACCTGGCATTTGCTATGAAGTGATAGGGAGTGGTGTGAATTGATAAATGATTACTGTGCATGATGGTTCCTGACATTCCTCAATATCAGAGTCAAAATGTGTCACTTTTGGTTCCTGTACTCTTATAATTAACAAGTATATATACCTTATATAGTATATTAGACCTGGGGAGGTATAAATCAGAGGACGGGCTCATTGTAATGCATGGGATGGAATAGGGAATGGTGTCACGTGTCTATGTCTGATACCATTCCTCATTCCATGCGCTACAATTAGCCCGTCCTCCGATTTCTACCTCCACGAGCCTCCCCTGTATCAGACCTTGTTCAGAGGAGCAGTGAGGCTGATTTCAAAGTGATTTGGAAGTATTACTATTACTAGTATTACTAAGTATTACTATTATTACTATTGGTATTATTAAGATCTGATGTGCGTCTACTCTCCCTCCCTTCCTCCGTCTGCTGTCAAGTCAGGGTTGAGCTGAACAATGGCTCTGGTTGGATAAACAGGTCGCTAATCCTGCTCCTCTCTCCCCTCTGCCTCGGCTCAGAGGTATAAATGGAAGCCTCTGGGAGAGACGCCACAGAGGCCCGCCCCCTTCTGAGGTAATGTGATTAGAAGCCAGTGGGCGGAAGCTTCACATGTGACGGTGCTGGCCTGGGGAACAAGAATTTGATCTTGAAAACCCCAAATTTGATGGTGAACTTTCATGGCAGCACCAACACTGCCATTGACTTCCAGTGGGCAATAATCAATATCAATCCATAAAGTCCTATGTTATAAAAATAGAAGGAAAACAGGCCATCTGCCTCTTAGTGTGGTGGAGCTGGAGGTTTAATCCAGATTATGGCCGAGGCAAAACAGTTTTTCTTTTTTTTTTTTCTTTTGCCGTCCTAGTCATCAGTGTGCCCTTGACGACATAGACATAGACAAGCAGCAGGTTAGCTAGGCAGGCTCCCAGTGGACTTCACTGCAGCAGGAATCCAACCTAAGGGCTTCATAGGGGAGCAACTAGTCTTAAACTACCTTACTATATTATATTCCAGCACTGCAGACTCCCGTAGGGCACCATGGCTTTCCTAATCAAGAGTATGCTTCCTAGTAACCCTTTGGCGGGTGTTCTCGGCGGAGGAGAGGAGAAAACGGAGGAGGCCACCCCGACCGACCCAGCCAAAGCAGCAGGGATGACCCGCGAGGAGTATGAGGAATACCAAAAACAGTTGGTGGAAGAGAAGTAAGTAACCAGCCTCTCCATTTTGTTTTGGTGTCCTTGGTCCATGGGAGGGAATGTGTGGACACCGCCATAATCTGACCGGGAATGTGTTGGTTTTGTTTTTTTATTTGTAATTTATTAAATTTTCTTGCAGTTTGCTGTTGTCCCTTTCTAAACGGCACTTATTATTTCACTGATTATGTCGTTTTATCATCCAAAGTCAGAGTATAGCAGACTAAAAAAATACAGTTTGAGTGGAAATACATGTTTAGGTCTCAAAGGTCTCAAATGTCACTCCAGACACAATCAAGAGGTCAATTACACAATTAATCTCCACCTTTTGATCCCCTGATCGGTTGCCAACAACATTTGTTGTTGTTGTCGTCGATGCTGTTGTTCTTGCATTTGACCAGCTCACTAAGACTCAAATGGATCAGCACTCTACAAAGTCAAATACATTTTAATTTAGTCTCTATGGAGGGAGATTGTATAGATTAAGACTATCAATCCCATTTAGTACCTGAGCAAGTAAGAACCAAGAGGAGGGTAAAATGGCTGCCTTGTTTTATCCAGGACGGTTTAACTCTGACAGCGGAGAGGGAGGGGCTTTGATAGTGCAGTGAAAAATCTAAGAATCACAGATTAAATATGATCAAGGTCATCTAAAAATAATGAAGGCAGTTAATCCAGGTTACTTCCATAGTCACAGTTTCTGACAGGATTTACTGTCGGGAACAACAAGAGGAAGATCTCTCAAACTCATCTCTGTTGATCAGAAGACAGAAGATCAGCTCTACACTTTTGGTTTGTCTGGAAGCCATTTTGTTCTGTTATGTAAAATGATGCTGATGCCCTGTGGGGCAATCACATAATAAACAAAAACACAATAAGCAGATAACTACTACTGTAACATTGCGTAACGTTGTAGTAGTAGGGAGTGACAAAGTGATGCAGCCACAAATCCCAAGCACGTTTCTCCAGAACATGAAACAAATGTTTCGGAAATCTCCCATTTGTATTTCATGTATCTATGGAGACATTTGCGCATATTGACATTTTTCATTAATTGCGATGTTTTATTGTAATAAACTTAATCCTCTGACAAATGCTTCTCCCAAACTGTCTTGACATTGATTATATAACAAGATTAGTCCTGTTCCCATGATAGTCCCTCTGAGGGTACAATTCATCTGGTGTAAAACTTTTTTTTTTAAGAAAATACAAACCCCTCAACATTTTTTAAATCACAACTCAGTGTAGTTGTAAACCCAATGATGTTGTGAAGTCAAACTGCCAGTGCTGAACATATCAATACATATTACAGTATCATCTTAAATTATATTATTGTTTTTAATGAAGCCCAAAAACAGACGCTCATTCGAAAGAACTCTAATTGTGTTGACGGGGGACACAGTGACGTTGGAGGTTCAGTGGACAAGCCGGTCCTAGATTAGTTATAGAATAGTTCTGATCATGAACAATCCCCTGGCCCTTGAGAGCATGCTGGGGTTAGACTGTAGCTGTCATGTCTTGGCCTACAGTAATCCTCAATCTGGCTCCCTCAATCTGGCCAACTAATAATCCTCATGTTTAATTGGCTGCAGTAAATACTTACCCCTCCACTAACCCATACTGTATCAGGAAAAGGTCAAGAAAATATTCTCATGATTATTGACTTTACCATGGATTGTAAAATCCATACTTCCCCCTGGTGTTGTATTGGGTGAATTGGTTGTATCGGCAACATTGGCACGTTGCTTTGCAACAACCTTGTCATCGTCCCTGATAATGTAAATCATCGTCTTTAACAGGAAGCACCTTTGTATTGCCTTGTTTTAGCATCTGGAAAATAGTTCCTAGGGGTCAGGGTTAGGGTTAGGGTTAGAGTTAGGGTTAGGGTTAGGGTTAGGGCTAGGATTAGGGTTAGAGTTAGGGTTAGGGTTAGAGTTAGGGTTAGGGTCAGGGTTAGAGTTAGGGTTAGGGTTAGAGGGTTAGGGTTAGGGTTAGGGTCAGGGTTAGGGTTAGGGTCAGGGTTAGGGTTAGAGTTAGAGTTAGGGTTAGGGTTAGGGTTAGGGTTAGGGCTAGGGTCAGGGTCAGAGTTAGGGCTAGGGTTAGGGTTAGAGTTAGAGTTAGGGTTAGGGTTAGAGTTAGAGTCTACAATCACTGTACATTAACTTTAGTACTTTGGTAGACTTGTAAATAGATAATGTTATCATTGGCCATGCAAATACATAAATCAAACATTGTTGCAATAATATCTCCTAGCAAGCTGTGCATGTGTAAAAGACTGGAAATTGTTTATATTTATGAATTACTATATCCTCCAACAGTAAACCATCGCTTTAGTATCACTTTACATTAAGTTGCTCTTGCAACAAAATTGTATTAATGTGTTGAAAGATGATACTTTAGTAATGGTGGTCTATCATGATTGAGTTGAAAATGGTTCCTTATCATGCAAATTGAAAAGGGACAGTGAAAATGCTCCACTCCATTACTACAGTATGCAATTAACAATCAATGACTGAAGTCCAATGTAACAACATGTTCATATAATATTATTACTAGATTGTTACGGCGTTACTGCACAGGTACCAGAGTTTGATGTAAAGAGAACCATGGAAAGGGACTCAAACAGCAAACATGTGTCCATCGCTCGGATGCGGAGGCCTTGAGATTGAACAATGATATGATGTTGTCTGAACCGCGTTAGTTAAAACCCATGTTGAACGCAAAAGGTCATGTGACATATTGGTCTACAGTAAGGGACGCACTGCACAATGTATCTTGACGACATGTTGATGGTTTGCCTTTAATTCATATACTTTATACTTTATTTGACTTTATTTGACTTTATTTACTTTGACATGGACTATGCTCATCTCTGTATACTTACCAAATAAAATATTATATCAAAAGCATTCTTGTCTGTGAGAAAACAAGAATTCCTAAAAATGAGAAATCAACTTTTTATTGATCCGATTATGCTAAATATCAATTCATTGTCTCTGGATTTCAGGATGGAGAGAGATGCAGACTTCTTACACAAGAAGGCCGAGAGGGCAACTCTGAGGGTGTGCTTAAGAGACAAGTACAGGCTCCCAAAGGTGAGTCCATTCCCTACACACACACACACACACACACACACACACACACACACACACACACTGCATGCTGCTCACAGGTCATAGTAGGCAGCTTGTGGGTCAACCTGCAGTGCTTCATGGGAGAGTGTGTTTTTATCTTCTCCAGTGCTCGACAGTTCACATGAGGTCAGCTAAAGGTAGGAAGCCAAAAGATTAAGGGCCAAGATGTTCATTAAAAGACGTGGAGACTTTACGTGAACCATATTGTGCCCTGGGCTTTAAACATCCAATGGCCATCTGTCACTCTGTGCACAGTAGGTGTTGCTGAGGTGTCTTTGGGCGCTGAGGGCAGTTTGTGTTGACTTTGACAACAGAATCACCTCTACACAAGTGGATCTATTGGGTTTAATTACAGATTTTTCAAAGCCGCTTGATAAGGAGATAATTAAAATCAGGCCCGATGGACGACGGGAAAAAGGTAGTGTAAGATTTTACTTCAATACAGCTAGCATAATGGATACTTCAATGTTATTCTGTGTAAAATGTTATCATTGTAAAATGATATAATCTATAATAGTTATCAAGTTGTGCTTACAATAAAGAAGCAAAAATTAAATAGATAGGCCTACTGGTATTTAAAAATAGTCACCCTGAATAATGAAGGTCTCCTGATGGCAGTAAATATATAAATATTTTCAGTATTCAGCTGTTCTACATCTTCAGTAATTAGCATAGGTTTCTTCTCTCCATCTATTGACTGTTTTCACTTCTATCCATACAATTTATAACAATGGATGTTTGCTCTGAACGTCAGCTTATGAAGATAATTAAGAAAAAAAGGTAAATGAGGGCTACCATGACAACCTCATTTAAAGAAGTCAAAGAAATGCAACATTGTAACAATTGATGTGACAGTCAGCACTACTAAGGTACACAAAGAGATGGAATCACTTGAATGTATTATTCAAAAGAGCAAGAACTTGAGTGTGTACGAGGTGTGTTGAATGACACACAAAACACTTTGTGATGTCACCGTAATGGAATTAGTCTCTTGTGCGTGGGATTGGCCGACATCTTTAGATTCTCAGAAGGGTTCCCGGTGGAAAGGCTAACACAGGTCTCAGGTAATCCTCTAGATTGAAGTTGCTAGCCTCGCTATTTTCTCCAAAGATGCTTTAAGTCATTGTATTAAAGGGTTATTACACTCCAAAATCAAGTTGATAAGATGCTTTCAGATCTTCATTATTTCAAGAGTCCAATTCCCACACCATAATTTGTGTAGATCCAGATATAAGCCTCAAATTAATTAAATTATAAATTAATAAAAAGATGTGCACCAAATAAAATCTGTATTTTAGACGGTGCACAACTTTCCCACTCATCTACAGTACACATGAACAGATGTCATGGGACCTCGTATTGACCTCAGACTGCCTTTGAGGTCCGAAAGCGTCTGACAAACTTTGACTTAGATTTTGTCATTTTAAGTGTCAAGTTCAAAGTGTACCTTTAAACAATGGTCTGGTATCACCAGCAACATTGCCATACGAGACGTTAGAATGGCACCCCAGGAGTGCACTGTGGAAGGTGTTTGTCTCAGGAAGTCATGTTGTCTTCCTGTTTCCTGTGTCGGTGTCAACAGAGCGAACAGGACGAGAACATGCTCTCCATGGCCGGCGATGACGTCGACGTCCCGGAGGAGCTGCTCAAGATGGTGGACGAGGACGCCACAGAGGAGGAGGACAAGGATTCCATCCTGGGCCAGATGCAGAACCTCCAGAACATGGACATGGACCAGTTAAAGGAGAAGGCCGCGGCCACCATGACGGAGATGAAGACGAAGGCAGAGGAGAAGTGCTCCGTCATGTAAAATGGTCGCTTTCACAGAAGAAGAAGAAGAAGAAGAAGAAGAAGAAGATGAGGAAGAAGAAGAAGATGAGGAAGAAAAAGAAGAAGCAGAAAGAAGAAGTCCAACCAGCATGTCTTTGCTGGAAATCCACATGTCCCAAACCAACCACCTCGTCTGAATGGTCTGTGTTGATGTGTGTTGATGTGTGTCCCCTTAATTGCTGTAAAAGACAAGACGTATAGATCTTTTGTCTTTTTTTTTTTCTATGTGTTTTTTGGTGTGTGTCTGAATAAATGAAGTTTTAGATAAATGACGTTTTTTTTCCCTTCACCCTTGTGTCAATGTTTCATCCAGGCTGATAAAAACAAGGGAATTCTAGAGAGCCTGTCGACTGTTCGTACACCTCATGCAGACCGTATGGAACCGACAATAATGTGGACGTTGTATAAGGCATCCTCTCGCCCCTATCTCCGTAGACGACTCACTGTACACCTTTGACAGTCACTCCCGTCAACACGTTTCCACAACAACAAGTAATCAGCGAGCCTGGCAGAGATAAATACTTGCAGATTTGCACAAAATCATCCTTTGAAATATGCAGCTATCGTTCCATAGATGGACAAGCTGTACGTTAACAGTGACTGAATTTAAGACTGAAGTACTAACAGTGAGGATGCAGGAGGGTCCAGCTATGTCAGTGTGTGTCGTGCAGGTAGAATGACACGTGTGCTACATATGATATATGATATGATACACAAGCTGTTGATGAATAAAACAACTGATTTGTAGACCGCGCCTCCGGTTATTATTTTTGCCAACCAATCAAATTGTAAGTGGAGTGACTCATTTTTCATGACAGTAATAAGTTATAGGTAATTAATAATAGTCTTAAACGGTGTGGGTGTGTGTGTGTGTGTGTGTGTGTGTGTGTGTGTGTGTGTGTGTGTGTGTGTGTGTGTGTGTGTGTGTGTGTGTGGGGTGAGTGGGTGTGTGTGTGTGTGTGTGTGAGTGTGTGTGTGTGTGTGTGTGTGTGTGTGTGTGTGTGTGTGTGTGTGTGTGTGTGTGTGTGTGTGTGTGAGTGTGTGTGTGTGTGTGAGTGTGTGTGTGAGTGTGTATGTGGGTGAGTGTGTGTATGTGGGTGTGTGTGTGGGTGAGTGTGTGTGTGTGTGTGTGTGTGGGTGAGTGTGTGTGTGAGTGTGTGTATGTGGGTGTGTGAGTGTGTGTATGTTCTCTATAGGTAAGAAACAATAAAAAAAATTATGAAAATAAAGACACAATTCATGTTGATATGGATAAGAAGGGACACATGGTTTAGTGGTACAACTGTTCCACTATTCATGACATCTTAGCAGCTACAACATCATGAACTCCTTCTGGACAACAGCCATCATTGACACAGATTAAGTAATGCTGATGAAGGGCTAACTATCCGGATTACACCAGCACATTATAAGAGGCTGAATAAACAAGGTGTTCATTTAACTGAAGATTATTTAGCAAATGTTGTTTGGGTTGATTAGACAGAAGGAAGAAATCCATGGCGCTTGTGAATTTCATGTGAGCGCTGTTTTTATTTTATTTTTTTTTAAATGCCTTGGATTTGTAACTTCCAAAGATTACGAGTTAATAGGATCAAGACAGTTGAATTTGTCATCCCATCAGGTTAAATGCCTGTGTCAGACTCTCTGGAACAACTTGGATCGTGTCCTATTCAGTTCACTGGGAAATAGGAGAGGAACATAATGTATTCAAGTTTCCAAAGGCCATTGGAGACCTTACAGAGGGAGTGGCATTTTTTTTGCCATCTCTGAAGTCAAATGTATTGCTTTCGCTTGCAATGTACCCCCTTGTAACACTGAGATCATCACCAACTGTATATGGATTATACACTTACAATTCTCCTTTGAATAATTCTCCTCTACATCAGTGTTGTTCATATAAGTGTTAGTAAAAACTATTAAAGCATTACATGATGTACAGAATGTCTCATATTTTTTCAAGGCTTAGCATTGGCGTCTAGACTCTGCACTAGACTGATGTTTGAGCGCAACGTATTCAGAGGGAACAATTCATTCATTGATTCGTTGAGGTTTTCTTCTGCTGATTCTTGCATTACATTGAAATATGTGACTGAATGGAATTGACCACAAACCTAGATATTGTATTGTGGAATAACATTCTGAACTCCTATGATAATATGAAGGATCCTTTAATAATCCAAGACCCATCCTCTGGTTGTAAGAAAAATGTGCCCACACCATCTCTCTCTCTCTCTCTCTCTCTCTCTCTCTCTCTCTCTCTCTCTCTCTCTCTCTCTCTCTCTCTCTCTCTCTCTCTCTCTCTCTCTGCACACACACACACACACACACACACACACACACACACACATTTAACATTTAACATTCATTCAACACACATAAATACCCTCTCTCCTCCCTGACAATAGCCTTGTCTTGAGTGACCTTCCTCAACACAAAAGACAAGAGCACAAACAAAACATGATCAAAACATGATTTCTCTGTATTGTGTGCTCATGGAGGCTAGTAACCATGTCATTGTAGTGGTAACGTCTTGGAGTTGGATAATCCTGTTGCCATTGTCAAGAGCACAATTCTTCCCAATCCCGTCAAGCATGTTTTTTGATTTAGCTTCACCAGAAATGAGAGGAGACGTCATCTCTCCATACTAAAACAGACACATTCATTGTTAATTTTTGCATTCTGGATGGGTTTGAAGTGAGAGGACCACTGACCCCTTGTACAGAGGCAGTTCAGTTCAACCACCTGTAACTGTACGTCTTTGAGTCTAATATGCCTCTCATGGAAATGTGCAGCAGCTCTTCAATGATACCCCACATTACCATTGGTTTCTGATGAGGGGAACAGTGATGGAACAGCCCTTGCAACTCATGAATTGTTTTTTCCTTCTACTCTTTATTTCACAAGGTGAAAGATATCCGCCAGGCCGACCTGTGCAGACCTATTACTCTTTTTTTTTTTCTTTAATACATGCACTGGATCTCAAGACGATCCCTGGTGCAGTGAGCATCTCCTCGGCAAACAAAGGATAATGTCACCTTCTGTAATTAGGAAAAGCTAAATAGTTTTAAGGGTTTTAACTCTTTTGAGTAAAAAAACGTAATCCCCTTAAGCAGCGTGTGGGCAGGGGATTAGCAAACTGCTGTCAATCTTTGTTTAGTGTTAATTACACATATCCCTTCAATATTGTGGAAGTTAAGACATGCTTCCAGTTATTTGCACCTCAATGGCAGGCAATGGTGGGCCGTTCACAACAGGTCAGTGTGATTGTGTGACTGTGTGAACTGTGACATTTTAAGTAGTCAGTTAGCGGTAAGGAGACACTCAACATTATGCTCAGCTTCAATTACACGGATAACTGGCAACACTGTAAAATGGGGAACAGCTCTACAGCGAGAGTTATAGTTAGAAACGGCCATATAAGATATAGTTAGAAACTGTAATCTCATCACATGTAATAATTGTTAATTTAATCCAGAAATAGAAAAAAAAATATTATGAAAATGATTTTGATTCTGTTATCACCCATTTCACTATTTCTGAAATAGGCTACTTGAAGGATTTTGTTTATAAATTATAACTCAAATCATGTTATTTAGATTGGTGAATATTCAATATTGAAAACAATCTTTTTAAGGGCTGTATGGTCATGGACCAGTGGCTCTCCTCCCAGACAGCCTGCATCCAGGCCTGTGGGTCTATCAACAACCAGATACTAACTATAAAATGAGCACTTATTTGTGTGTCGATCTAATAATATCACTCCCTCACTGAAATGGGATTTGGTCGCTTGTTTGATAATAATGTATTGATGCTTTGATTAAGTCACCGCCGAATGTTAATCTGACATCTTGCAATCTGTGTCCTGACTGAAATCTTGTAATTATGATTTTGTTCTACCTTAAGCTATAATCTCCGACCCGCTCCTTTTTTGCAGGCCGTCGTGAACATGACATCTGGAGAAGGAGGGAAAGATGGTTTTAAGATTTATGTAAGGCGGTTTATAGACTGACTGTCGCGGTCAGAGACTCGGGGAGGAGTTAGCGCTGCAGAGACGCATTGGCTCACTGGGACAATGTAGTAGTTACCCCCAAATCCAGGGGCAAATCTAACTTGACATCCCCCTTTGACGTGTCATGTGGGCTGTCACATGGACAGGGGTCTTGTCTGGGGGACTACTTAAAAAAAACACGAGATACATCATCTTCACTGCGGAAAGACTTTCCACTGTGTAAAATAACAGGTTACCTGTGGGTCTTGGATGTTTACATGTACTTTTTAAATAGATAGAATAGAATCGAATGTTCTAGTTTTATTCATACAGCCGGAATAATTCAGAATTCTATTATATTGCGACATTTTCTGGTGAAAACTTTACGTTGAAGCTTAGCGGGAGTTTTGATACTTGCTTTTTTCACTGTATGTTTCCAATCTTGATTGAGAGCATCTTATACATCGATGTGGCTTCTGGGTTCAACTACCGAAGTCATGGAAGAGCACCTGTCACCCTCCGCACGTCTGGTCCGAAGCCCTGGAAACCCAGCGAGGGTCCACAGCATTGAAGCAATATTGGGATTTAAAGAAGACAACTTATTTCATCATTCAGTCTCCTACGGATCAGGGAAATTCGAGAAAGACGCCGAGAGAAGAGGGAATGAAATTATCTCCTCTCTGAAAAAAGAACACAGCGCTGAAAGTTTTGACAGTAAGTGACATTGCTTGGCACAAGGCCTATGTTGAAATATAGGCTATACACAATTACTTTAAAAACGATTTATCATGTCAATATTACTTGGCCTTTTAAATATGAGAGATGTATAAATATTAGCCTACTAAAGTTCATAAATTGACATAGGCTCGCCTCTCCGTGTTTTGCAGGTGTCTGTTGCACAAGTAGTTCGGGGGCCTCTGTCAGTCCCGACTCACCTGAGGGCAAGTTGTCTGATGACGACAATCCAAAGAAAAAACACCGGCGCAACAGAACCACGTTCACCACCTTCCAGTTACACGAGCTGGAGAGAGCCTTCGAGAAGTCCCACTACCCGGACGTGTACAGCAGAGAAGAACTGGCTCTGAAAGTCAACCTGCCGGAGGTCCGAGTCCAGGTAGGCTGATCTTTGAGGAGGGGATTCCACTGTCTTGAAAAGCAAAACGTGTCGGCTGCAGAAGTTCCGTGGCCTTGCTTGGGACCATTTCTTTAAAGTGGTCCAGCGCTGTTCTGATAAACTGTCTCTGCGCAAAACTTTAATCTATACCATTAAAATTAAAGTAACTAAATCTGAAGTAGGCTACGAACAAATTATTGAGCATTTGCTTGTTTTAGTTTTGTGCATGATGCAAAAGCCGAACTGGACTGAGTTAAAGCAGACCTATCAATTAGATGTGCAGGTTCATCAGAAGTCGCACAGTGTCTGATTCATTAACGCTGTTTAGAATGGGAACGTCTGTCTGTCGATAGCGCTTAGAATGATCACGAAACGCGGTCATGATGATTTTACAGGCTAAGGCCTGGTAACCTTGTTATTTTGTCATTTGCTTTGGAATTTTATTAAGTACATTGTCACATGCTAAGATGCATGCATAATATATTTAAAAGTAAGAGAAAGATGAATGAATAGTTGAAAATGTAGCATTTATTGTGGCAAACTCATATCAGTTGCTCATCGGATGATATCAAATTAAAATGGTATTTTATATATATATAAAATTGATAATTAACGTTGAACTTTATATCCGAAAAACTCTCATTTCTGTTTGCGCTATAAGGCCTTTCGGCTGAATTTCTCACTATTAGGCTTATTGTGTTACATTTACGTACATTTTTACGTTCAGACCATTTGGCTACTGTCTATATTTGACTTTTCTCCCGTTATTTTCCTTTTGTCAAAAGAAGCGATTTAATTTGACCACTTTGCTATAGGCCTATTTGTTTGTGTCTTGACCCCTAACCAGATATTGTATCTTAAAGTATGTCAATAGATCTATGCATATTTATCATCAACATGATAATATTCAGTTTATTACACATAGGAGGACAGTGAACAGTGAGATTGTAATTGATTATTTCCCCTACCCAGGGCCAAAGTGTATTGAATAGGCACGATTTTACAGAACAAACAACAAAATAGATTTTACAAAACGTTGTTTTTTTTCTAAATTATGAGATAGAGCTCAGGTTTCTGTCATTTTATGTCCTTGAGAGTAATGAGTTCATCACCAACATAAGTTAGGGTTAGGGTTAGGGTTAGGGTTAGTCTTGATATATATAGCCAAACTATGATGAGGAGGAATAAAAACATTGTTTTCTACCTCCCCTCTGGTAAATCCTATAACCCAACAATATTACATATTTGCTATAGCTCCAGTTCCTTCAAAATGTATTGATTTGTTAAAAATGGCCGAATTTCAACATAACCCTCCTGTTGTCAGAACACTGAGGCCCAGATGATTAACTCCCAGAATGAGTCCCAGATGATTAACCATGAATGATGTGGTTCCAGGTTTGGTTTCAGAACCGACGTGCCAAGTGGAGACGGCAGGAGAAGCTGGAGGTGAGCTCCATCAAGCTGCAGGACACCTCCTCCGTCCTCTCCTTCGGCCGCTCCACTCCCCACCCTCTGGGCTCAGGCCTCCAGCTGGAGCCCTGGCTCAGCTCCCCCATCGGCACCTCCACCTCCCTGCAGTCCCTGCCGGGCTTCATCGGCTCCCCCCAGGGGCTCCCCGCCAGCTACACCCCCCCTCCCTTCCTCAATGTCTCCCCCACCCTCGGACACAACCTGCCCCACATCAATAGCATGTGTCCCCCACCGCCGTACCAATGCTCCGGCTTCATGGACAAGCTAGTCCTGGAGGAGACGGACCCCCGCAACTCCAGCATCGCCTCTTTGAGGATGAAGGCCAAGGAGCACATACAGTCTATTGGGAAGACTTGGTGAGGAGGATACTTCATCTGTCTATGGACCTACATACAGACTACATACAGACTACGTACAGACTACATACAGACTACATACAGACTACATATAGACTACATACAGACTACATACAGACTACATATAGACTACATAGAGACTACATACAGACTACATATAGACTACATACCGACTACATATAGACTCGCTATGGACGATCAACGGACGTGTAAATCCACTGTTCTTAAAGACTTTATTGTGTTTTCTTAACTAATGTCCTGCTGGGACATAAATATAAACAGAAATGTCGGAGGATCAACCCTGCTTCAGAACTGTTCTGGTCCTGTCTGTGAGGAGGCCGGCTTGCCACAGCCATGGTACTGGGGATGTATGAGTGATGTCCAGGGAGATCTGATCCACTCACTCAGATCAATGAAGGCTGGTGTTGAGGAGAAAGTAACAATTTGAAAATGTAGTACATGATGTACCTGGAGATCCTGCCATTGTTTGTATTTCTTGCTGCATCCCGTTTTTTATGTTTCGATTTAACTTTCTTTCCTGTTTGATAATGTTACTACTGCCAAGACAATCACACCTGATGAACATTGCATTTATTAAAGCATACAATGAAGCCCTTTAGATCATTGTCTTTCAATACTCCTGTCGTATTGTGGAGCTGAATGTTGTACATGTTCCAACTGTCATTAGATTCTCTATTATGTGAATGATTTTTATGGAAATAAATGATTGAAGACTCAAATCAAACTCCCTGTCTGGCAGCACAACTGCTACTGCTTTGTATGTCTTGACATTCGTTGTCAACCCTGAATGGTACTATGGAAATACACATTGTTTTTCTCCAACTATTGCTGTATTGTTGTGTCAAAGTGTTTAGAATGACAGCCAAATGAGAGACCTTCAAAGCAAATTGCTGACACGGAATGCCTTCTTTATAATGAAAGCATATTTATGTTTTACACAATAGCATTGTATCTATTGTGTATCTATTTCCGCTAACACCAGTAAAGACAGAATAAGTAAATGTGTTGTACAGCGCCCTCTAGTGGTGTTCTAGTTAAACTGTCCTGGGAGGGAGGATTGTGAAAAAAACTTTTGATTCTCAGCTTTGTTTTGTGTAGAACTCGGAGACTGATGGAAACAACATCAAGCTATTATTATTCCATTGGTCATAATTTACTAAAGCTATTTAGAATTAATTAAAAATATTGTTATTATGTAATAAGACAATAATAACAAAATATACTATTCTTCTTCTTAGTAGTAGTAGTAGTAGTAGTAGTAGTAGTAGTATTATGCATGAGAATAACAGATTTTTGTAACTTAAGCAATATATATTTTATTAAACCTGCTACTCCATTGCATTTGGAGGGCTTTTGCAGGACTTCTGCTGCCCCAACAATGTTCATTTTGCAGTACTTACTATAACCTCATGTTCCATAGCTCTTAGCTTTAATATCCCAGCGCCTTCAGGAAGTATTCAGAGCCCTTCACTTCCTCTACATTTTGTTGTGTCATAGACTCAATTTAAAATGGATTAAATTAAAAGAATTTGCAGTCAATCCACACGCAATACCCCAGAATAACAAAGCGAAAACAGGTTTTTAGAAATGTCTGTAACATTAGCTGTAACACTCTTAACATTAGCTAAAATGCAAAAATGTCAAATCACTCAATAAGTTGTATTGAGTCCATCTTAATGCAAGGATAATCATTTTTGAATTAATATCTTTGTTTTTATAGGGTCTCTGATTTGCATAGGAATCAATTACACACTGTGTGGATCAGGTTGTCATTACAAACTGAGCAAATGGAGAGGAACAAAACTGCTCCGAAATGCGACCCTGAGGCCTGAGGTCCGAATCTACAAAGTTGAATGGTGGAGAGGAAAAAGCACAGTCGATGGGATCATCTCAGTCACTCTACAAAATTGGTCTATAACCAAGTGGCCAAAAATAATCCCTTAATGGAAAATAATCTATTTTATATCCATAATTGTGTTTGCAACAATTAATTCAAGTGATACAGCAAAGTGGCTGGAAATGTATTTATTTGGTTTTACTACAAAACATTAAGTTAGGTGCAAATTCTTTAAATTTAATCCATTTTAAATTGAGTCTATAACACAACAAAATGTGTTAAAAGTGAAGGGGTCTGAATACTTTCCGAAGGCACTGCATATACTCCAAACGTCAGCCAAAATTATTAAAACTCACCCAATCAGGTCTCACGGACTACAAATGGCTGATATAGTCCTTTTAATTGGTCACTTCCTCCTCATTAACTCCTGTAAACGTTATCCCCTTCACACTCTGGTTACATGCGGAGTGATGAGGTGAACGTGGTTAGTACCTCTTTTATTTGCCGTTCAGCTGTGACAAATGAAGGAAGAAAACAGAAGAACAAGGGACAACCTTCCCCTGGGTTGTGTGAACAGGATGCGCTTAACCAAATGAAATTGTTCCAATTAACAGTTCTCTATTGTGAGCAAGCCCCGAGCCAATCATTGACTCCATTGTTGGCAGTGGACAGCTGAGAGGGGAGAGAGCTGGGCTCTTCATTAAACATCCTCTGAACATTGTTCAACACAAAGATCAGCTTGTAATTACATTCATCGCTTATCCGTTGGTGCACTGTATGAAACAAACCTGTCATGGGTCCTTTTCTGGGCATCGAGACTCTGGGATTGCCAAGTAGTTGTCTGAATGGTCAAATTTGAACAATTAGCACAATCTGAATATTGAATGCTCTTGTACGGTTGTTTGAGGTAGTTTTGAGAAGAAGAGTCATGTCCGTTGACACAATGCTTCCTCATATAAATAGGAATGAACCAGAGGCACTTTTTTGTGTCTGAAAAGAAGTATAACATTGAAGTTGTCTTCATAAGAAAGAGAAGGAAGCCAAGCTCTAATAAGGCTCTTGTCTACCACCCTGTGGTGAACATCAGCCACTGCATGTCTTCGCCTGTCACTCATCTCCCTCTACTGCGTTCCTGTGACGCACTATTTCTCAGAACAACAAATAAGGCGTCAATAAAAGGTTAATCAATTCAACTTAAAAATTGTCCAAGAACGATTTACGGACGACTGTTAGCACGCTTCTCAATTAGCACCGTTGAGAGATGGTGCATTTACGCGCAGTATGTGTAAAGGAATGCCCAGTTGTCCACAATGCAGTTATCAAACAATTCTAGATTTATTCAATCTTCTTAATACAACATTGTTGATATGTAACTCATGACAGTATGATGATGAAGAAACCATGAGTATTGATAAGTATTGCAAACATTGATGTCATATAATGAAGCGATACTATCCTTAGGTCTTGGATTATGACAAGCATACAATAGATAGCAGACACCATGTAATTATCATGATCATTAAATATAAAATTAACTGTAAAGATATAATTTATGTATTTCAGTAGTTGGTGTCAAGCAGGTGATGTGCATGGATGCAAGGCATCACATTGTTACAGTAAAAGTCTCTGAAGCATATCAGTGGCTGGAGATTAGTCTTTATCTGGAGCTGTTTTCCTTCAGATTAAAAGCCAGTAGTAGGTCTGTCACCTACAGGGAGGAAATACAGCACAGAAATAAAAACATGAATATTCTCACACATACAATGCAGCATCTCAACCACAACAAAGCCTGCAAAACAAAGCCTGCAAAACAAAGCCTGCAAAACGTCCTTACAAGCAATGTTGGTGTAAAACAAAATGTTCTCATGTCTTTTTGAAAGGTAAACTCAAACATTATGTTCCATGATGGTAGGCATCTCCACTGATTTGAATCTGAATGAAGAAAGCAAGGTGAATTGTAGCTGACGTGATGATGGTCACTGTAAGGATCGCTGGGGATCCATCATACACACATATAAAACAGGACAAGATTCACCAGAGGGGTTTTACACAACACTCTGCCAACCCAAACCAGTGCTGGGGAAGATCCTTTTCCAGCTTTGGTTGGACAATAAAGTTCTATCCTATTAAATTTTATTTAAATGTATTCTATTTTATTATTTTTTATTATATTCTAATCTATACTTGTTGATATATCTCTTTCACATTGTCATTTCCAGCATAGTTTTTCAGCAATAGGGTGGATCAATGATCTATCTACAGATCAGTATATAGGTATAGATAGAGGGGTGGATGCATAATCAGGCCAGCTCAGTACAGCTGGGCTTGTCTCCGCTCAGCGCTGTGTGTGCCTTTGTAGTATAAAAAGGTATTCTGTTTACCAACCTCTTTGAGATATTTGTCTCTCTCTTGCTCTCCCCTCTGTCTGGTCCTGAGGAAGCCCTGTGGAGAGGGAACGTGGCCCTGGTTCTCAAGTCCAACCAGAGCCCTTACGAAGGCTCGGATCAGCACAGACGGACGCACACATCTATCCAACAGCTTGTCCTCCTCAGAAGTGGCTAGATAGTCACTGTCCCTGTTGCTCTCCTCTGATCCAGAGATACTGTCAATGCTTTTCTTCCCCATCAAGTGCCCTGAATAAAAACAACAACGTGGGTACATGCCATGATTTGCTTGGTTAACCTTTCACACAATGTTTCTGTCTTGTTTCAAACCTTTGGAGAACACAGATTGTTGTTGAGCCTGGTCCTGGTATGGAATGAGCCAAAACAAGGGGAGATGGATGTGTTTATTTTTTTTAAAACATGAAAACGATTCACAGGAACTTACATGTGACCCCCAAGAATGTGATGGATCAAATACTATATGTGAAAAACATAATTACATTGTATACTTAAAAAGTTGCTTACGGTCCATTAAGTCAGAATGTGTATGTTGAATTGACAATACTGTACAAGGGGATTAAAACCTGTTTCTTCTCCCTCTGAAAAAAAAAGTAGGCTACTGCCTTCTCCATGCAGCATGCAAAAAAAGTTTATTCATCATATACATAGGATACAGCAGGGTGTAAACAGTGCAATGACATTCTTACTTATACCTGATTATTATTATTATTATTATTATTATTATTATTATTATTATTATTATTATTATTATACCTGATAATGATCATAACAATGGTATTTAGGCTACTAATGATTAATGTATTAGCAGAGAGAGTAATCACTCTCAATGAATATCAATGTTTTAGTAGTAATTTATTGTTTAGTTTATTATTATGATTATTATTATTATTATTATTATTATTATGATTATTATTATTATTATTATTATTATTATTATTCAAATGAGACTGATTAATCCTTACCTACTGCCCATTGATTACCGCGTGGATAAACTTTTCCAATTGCTGCAGGATTCTCGGAACAGTGGCCCAGACATGCCGTCGACACCAAAATAAAAATAATAACTATTGATAACGAAGGTTTGTAAGTCCATGCATGGTACAGCTCGCCCATGATACCGGAGAGAGGAGCTGGATATGAGGGATATTAGACTAATCCTTATTTGCCGTTGAATCCGTCCCGTTAGATGCATACACTAAAGATGTGCCTCCATAATCACTTAATTTATACCATAACGCGACAGAACCTTCTAACTTTGTTTGTCTTGACGTGTTTACCAACTTATACCAGCGTGTCCCTGCAGGAGTGATGGATCTGAAGGAGGCGACGCTGAAAGTTGAATGCCCCTCCTGATTTCACTACGTCAGCGATCTTTTAAAAAATACCCCATGATACTAAATGAAAAATTGAAAGTGACAATTATGATAACCTGCCATTATCAAGCCACTCGGCATTGTGTGCCTACATATTGTATTCGTAGAGGTGTCAGCGTCATTTCATGAACATTGTGGAGCTGTTCTCCACAGCAGTAGTGAGTTAATTGCTTCCCAGCAGGTGGTGAGATGATTTACATCTCGTCTGTATTGACGATCAGAGCGATGTGCCAGCATCCGGATTAATTGGGGACTAGGTTAGGCAATGCTTTAGAAAAAATTGTCAAAATAAAAGACAGTTTTACTCTGATAGCAAAGATCATTTGAAAGAAATGGAAAGAGAAATGTCCATCTTATGTGTTCATAAACCTCAAACCCCTATATGAGAGGCAGCATTAAATTAAATTCAGATAGAGGCATTCACATTAGAGCTTGCATTGTTAGCATAAGGCCACAAGTGGAACTTGACATTGCTCCAAATGTTTAAATAGGACTGAACCTCGCAGGACCGCTCAGGTTCTGAGATCAGAGTGTTTAACCCAAATAAGATTTACACAGAAAAATAACACAGCTGGTGATTTTTGAATGAATGTGTCATATCCCTGAGCTGGGTGTCCAAACCAAAATAGCCTTAAGATTAGTTGTCCACAGGATGTGAATGAAACCACCCGTAGTAACTGATAACTGTCATGCTGATTTATGTCAGTGACGTAATTAGCCACAATAAATTCTCAATAATTGAGCTCTGGTCCCGGTGTGGGGTGTGATCAGGAACACACAGTTTAAATCTGGTGTCAGGAATGGTACGAACAGGGCTGGCAAACAAGAGCAATGTCCTGTAATTATAATTGAGTTATATGAGCTAGAATCTGCCCACACAACCATGGGTTACCAGGCGGTCATGATATAATGGAATCTGCATCAGTTATCAGGAAAGGGTGTTCAATTAATTTACCCAGATGGAAAGATCAACAATACAAATAAAGGCGCTGTTCATTTAATTTGGCTTCCACCTCCATGTGGAATTATGAATTATTATACTTGAGTGGTCACATTCATACTGTATTGACGCACTGATCATTGAAGAAAGAGGAAATGTCGTGACAGGTTGGAAATCCACCCAGCAGCCTTTTGGAACATGAAGGGGGCATTTGTGGAGATAAGGTTGAGGCATTTGTGGAGATAAGGTTGAGTGCTTCCTCGAGCCATCGTAACGTCACGTATAAGCCCCGGGGGATATTGGTGGGTCTGGTAGTAGCTCACCCTGGGTGAGTGACATCAAGAAGCTGTGTGAGTCAACTAAGGCCATATAACAAACTGTCAGTGTACAATAGGCTACGAATGGTCATTAGTGTGATCCGCTCTCTCAACTGGTATTGAGCTGTATCTACGTTGATGCCTTACTAATGGTAAGACATGTAGCACAACTGCTACTTTAAAATCGGACTATTTGGGTTACATTACGTTTCTCTTACACCTGTTTAGTAACATTTAGTACCACATTGTATTCACTTGTTGTTAGTCAATTTGTATTGTATTCCATAGATATAGAGTGAAGAAGTTTCTGTTATTACACAAGTGGAACTGGGGCTGTTCCTTGTTCCTCTGGTGTAGTAAGTACTGTAACACAAGCTGCTCAACACAAATTCAATGCAATTACTTATTTGCTATGTTGCAACATCTTTATAAAATGTTACAATTGTAATTACATTGTTACTACACAGGTAGACATTTAAGGACATTCTCCAATGTTATTTGCTGGGCACCTGATCCCAAAATCCTGTGTGATACCATAATGAATGTCTAAAGTGACATTAAATACACACATAAAGATTTTATTTATCTTTAGCTGTAATTTTTGCAACGGCCCCCTTTGTCTATTTTTTTCAGTTCATATACGCCCTACATATAACTGAATACATTTGTGAAAAAGTAAATGTAAGACACAACTGACTGTTTACTACAAATTAATCTAACTACACAGATTTGTCAAAGAATGAACAATGAATTCATGCAAACAAGGGCCAGCCGGAGACTAGCCTGGTGTGTGTGTCACACATAATAAGCGATAATTAAAAAGAAAAAAAAAGTAATCACTGCTGGTTGCGTCATTCAGCGTTTCAATGACAGAAGTGACAACCATGAGTCACGGTGAGGAAAAACGACCCATTAGCTGATGAATATGTCAAGAAGTCATGTTTGTGAGTTACACACTCCGTATCTGTTGGCCTCAGACACTAGATGGCAGTGTTTGGTGAAATAAGGCATATTCAAAATCAACGAAATCAACACATTTTTGAGGTTGTGATATCATTTGATATCTCATCACAGTGGTAACATAACATCTACAATCAATGGATCTCACATGTAGGCTACAATTACAATTACTATACTACTATAGGCATACAGGCATGTATAGCCATATAATCACCCATAGCATGTCTTAAATCGTATTGATTTCTCTGGCCTGTAGATTATGACATTAGAACATGCCATAATGTAATGTAGAAGATATCTACATTTAAACATGTGGGAGATATAGATGGTCCCTTTATCTGAGCAGCCTAGCAATTCTGTAGAGGAACATAAGTACAGTACTTGTGATGACACACAGTGATTCCTGAGTGACTCCAGGTGCAGGTTGGAGATCTCAGGGCTGAGTGGGGGTGAAGGGGTTAAGGAGGGGTTAAGAGCACTGGATTGGAATGCTTCCTGATCCAGCTGACTACTCTTAAACTGTTGTGTTCCCATGAGACGAAGGAAATAATTGTGACTGCAAAAAGTGTCATCGACAAAGGGGCCACAGTGTGCTTTCCCTCACATGATATAGTGTTTTGCTGCTGACACACGTGTTCGATAGAATTCGTCATTCCATTCCATGCATTACAATGAGCCCGTCCTCCGATTTCTACCTCCACCAGCCTCCCCTGATACACACAATAGAAATTGTTATTTACACTTTGATAAAGCATATCCTTTCTAATAATGTGACACACTCATGTGTGATCTCCCATATTGTTCAACATTGGCAAACATCCCTCTGGCAATCGACTCTCCTTTATAATACACATGCATGACCTCAAAGGGAACGCTGATGGTGTCATATGCACAATGGACTTTTGATGGGAAAGAAGGGTAATTTTAGGGGTGGCCAATCAACAGCAAGTGTCAATTAAAAGCGATAATTTGCTCTGGTGGCCATTATGAAGCTGTGTATGTCTGTCACCTCACTAACCGGTGAGATGAATACACTCTGACGTTAAAAGAAACCCTTGCTGAAAAGATTGTTGAAATAATTATAAAATGATAGCCACCATTTTGACATTTTTATTATATTGGAATTTGAGATCTTAGCAGACAAATAAAACATTCAGACATGTATAGTGATTAATGAATACTTAATACAAAACATATAAAAGACATTCATTTAGGCCTTTGGTACATTTGAACATTGGTAACTATTTTGATCATAACATTTTGGAATATGAAAATATAATGAAAGCTCTCTCCAAGAAAACCCCATGTGAACTGCCTTCTTTTGAATAAAACCCCAAAGACCTGAGGGATCTGAGATAGGATGGAAAGGTCACATAGGAAAATCTATATCTAATTGTGTTCTTTCTAGGCAAGACCTCAGGGTTGGGTGTCATTCCGGATCTTGGAAAGAGCATCGAGATGCCTCATTGACAGTGGACTCTATTATTTTTAGATTCTTGAAAAAAAAAAAACACTATGTCCATTTCACATTGTCACTTTTTAGTGAGGTCAAATACTATCATTTCTAATCGGAAAGTTGTGAGAAAGTAGCTGGACCCAGAGAGGTGTGGGAGAGCGGCTGGACCGTAGACGGGTCGGACCGGCAGGACCGTGGACGGGTCGGACCGGCAGGACCGTAGACGGGTCGGACCGGCAGGACCGTAGACGGGTCGGACCGGCAGGACCGTAGACGGTCGGACCGGCAGGACCGTAGACGGGTCGGACCGGCAGGACCGTAGACGGGTCGGACCGGCAGGACCGTAGACGGTCGGACCGGCAGGACCGTAGACGGGTCGGACCGGCAGGACCGTAGACGGGTCGGACCGGCAGGACCGTAGACGGTCGGACCGGCAGGACCGTAGACGGGTCGGACCGGCAGCAGTTTCACACAGTGTGACAGTTGTCGTGTATCTGTGCTGCCGACAGTACGACAATCCACATATGAACGACGAATACACCGATTAAATCATCCATCATTTTTTTTATCCTACTGTATGAATCTATAAAATATAGCAAATATATTATAGAAAATATGCCCAAAATATGTCTAATCCTGTGGTTTATTGAAGTGTTGGTGAGGTGTTATGATATGATATTATCTCCGACGGCAGATTTCTATAGTCCTGGACGACCGCGAAAGGCATTCTGGGTATAGGAAAAACTGGGGAAGAAAAACTGCTCCGCTTTTAGCGTAACGACATATTGTCAAAAGCATTACGTGAAACGAAATCTAGGCAGACAGCCTACTCACGACAAAACACACTCGTCTCCGATAACATGTCCTGTACATATGGTTATGGATATGAAGCGTTATAGCAGGATATCAAGAATCAACACCACATATGGTCACGTGACGAGGCGAGTGTGTGAGGGTAGGCAGCAACCTTGTGTCCCTGGCTGCGACTAGCACCGAGAGCACTGGCCAGGCAGGGACAGAGGCCTCCTACACACATGTCTTCTCAACATCTGGAATAGGTCTGAATATAGTTTCACTGTGTCAATGTAATCCCCCCCTGTCAGATAAGCAAATGTGTTGTGCCAGTGGAGTGGACATGGCTGAACCTGGTGCAGAGTTAAAGAGCTGCCCCTGACAGCTCATTGTCTGAGCAGCCCTGTCTAGGAAATGATCATCTCAGAAAGCATTTTGCAGAGGGACAGCAATGTGCTAGGTCTGTCACCATTCTCAGGTAAGTAACAATGTGATGATTGATGCATTGTCTGAATCTGGAGTCTTGTTTGGGCCTTGTGATAATCTCAGGATTGAATGTCATGGCCCTAACCACAGTTCTTGCCTCTGTTATCATTTGGTTTAGCTCTGCATTGGCATGATGTCATGGGAGTTGATTAGAAATTCATGGCTAGACTGTGGTTGTAGTGGGGTTTTTTGTGTTTTTTTAACCCAATCTGGATGTTTTTGGGGGGGACCCTGGACAAAATGTGAATGCTACTGTGTAGCCTGCACAGTGTTGGTAATGTAGTTGTGGCTCATTTGGCTTTTGTGACAGGCCTCACTTATTGAAATGGAGCTTCATTAATTCCAGGATGTTTATAAATAACATACAGTAGATGAAGTGTGTATACCTGATATGTCAGACCAAGAGCAGAGTCAATTTATTGAGTAAAAGACTTATCTTAAAAAGGACTAGCCTCCTCCATGTTTGATGATACATGACAACATTTACCATTCCCTGATCATATCATGTGTATACGCATGTGGTGAAGGCCTCGGCATCATACAAGACATTAAGGTACCTATTTATGTCCTCTCTTCTTCTCAAATTTCCGTCTTTTTTTCTCCCCCCTTTCTCTCACTTGCTTTTTTCCTGCACCAGCTGCTCTCGTACCAGAGCCAGGAGAGTCACTTCACCCCCCTGCACATGCATAGACAAAAGGCCTGATTCGGTTGTCGAACACTGCCCCCTTTTTCCATGCACCGCGGCATCTGGAGAGACGAGGCTGACCCACAGAGCAGGAGCCAGAGGGGGCAGGAATGGGGGCTGGGTTGGTCCTGTGTACATGAGGCCTCTCAAAGAAGATTTCTCATAGTGGAAAATCAGACGAGGGTATGGCACAATCTCCTTTTCCCCAGTCTTTGTGTGTGTGTTTGTACTGTATTCGTGTCGTGTGTGTGTGTGTGTGTGTGTGTGTGTGTGTGTGTGTGTGTGTGTGTGTGTGCGTGTGCGCGCGTGCGTGCGCGTGCATGTGGGGGGTCATGGCCCTTTTGTTTTCTTTCTCATCTGCCGTACCACAGACGGGATGCTCTGTCGCCTGGGCCTGGAGGGATTAAGGGAAAGCAGCTGATATTAATTGATAAAGATCAGCCTTTTCTTGGAGAGACATTAAGCACCATGGGTATGGAATAGAGAAGAGGACAGGCTTCCAGAGAGAGACCCAGCTCAGCTCAGCAGACAGGGGTAGAGCACTGTGGCTCATGCAGGGGGAAAAAAGGCCAGGTATAGACCAGGTTTATTTCTACTCATCATGACTGTATCTTCTCCCCATTTGCAGTGAGCATTTGTGCAGGTTGACCGGGGAATTTTGCTCTCAAGTCTCACATTGCCTTCTGGATTTTTTTGTGTGTATATTTATTTACTATTGGGCTGTGTCTCCTCTTCTTTGTTTTTGTTTTCGTCAGGATAAAGGTCGAACTGCAGAGCTGTGTGGGTTTTTTCCAGTGCTGAGTTGTTATGGTCTGTGTTGTTGAGGCCTATTTTTATAGCTAGGCTAATGACCTGGATTCCAGATTAGTTTTGGACAAGGATCTCTTTAGACCTTGTGCTTCTAACCAGAGTGCTATTTCCTTAAAGCTGTTACTATCTTTCTCCCACATTCAGACGGTATTAAAGACCTATTTATGTCTTTAATACGGTGCAGTGAGTCTCTGTGAGCAGCCTGAAAAAGTGGGCACTCTGTGTCCGTGGCCGTACTGCAGCAAAGGCTTTATGTGGGGTGACCGGAACCGGCTGAAACCGGTTTGAGGCAGGCGAGGGCTCAGGAACAATGCAGTCTCTGTGCTACAGGGAGATAGCTCTATGGCGGCTTGATGGCAGCCAAAACAGATGAGGAGGCTTCAGGAAGGCTCTGTCCCGGGCAGCATGGTAGCACACCAGGCTGTCTGGTCGGGGAGTGCGGCTCAGAGACTGCAAGCAGAGAGGGCTGGGCTGGGGCTGGGGCAGGAGCTGGGGCTGGGGCTAGGGAAGGGGCAGGGGAAGGGGACGCGTGTGCAGCCCTGGAGCCTGCCTCTCAGGGTCATTGTCTGTCTGCTGCTGCTGCTAGTGGGGCAGAGGATGACTGAGGAGGATCACACCATCTCTGTGGATGTAACCTGACCCCCTTTTTGGGCCCTGCCCGGTCGGGAAGTGGAATTTTTGTTTACAGGAAGCGAGGGGGGTGGTTGGTTGGTGTTGTTGTGGCTGACTGACTGACTGACTGTGTTGTTGCAGGAAGGAAGGTGGTGTTATTTGCTAGTGGCTGGAAAGACGCAGAGGGTGAGGAGTGGCATATTTGCATGTTTCCACTACTGTGCTTTTGTGTTCACTTTGTAGACTGTGATTATATAATGCCTCATGTGAAAAGGGCTTGTGGGGAAGCATGTTGATTAAAGTGTGGTTGTGGAGGGGAGTTGTGTGTCATAGGTTTCATGTCTCTGCATTAAACATTAATTTTCCCATGTCAGGTAGTTCTGCTTTCATCGGCCATAAACTACTCTGCACCAGGCCCGTTCTCTGCTCTGCTGCAGCTTTTTTTTCCCTCAGCTCTGCAGCCATCTTTTTCTTCTCTCCCCTGTCCCCTCTCTCTCTCTCTCTCTCTCCCTCTCTCTCCCTCTCTCTCTCTTCATCTCTACATCTCTGCATCTCTTTCACTTTTCCCCCTCATTTTTATTTTTCTGTTCAGTGGAGGAGGCCGTTTCACTGTGTGAGGAGTGAGGATGCTACAGTAATAGCTGAAATGGATCTGGGGCTGCAAACAGATCTGTCATCCATTTTGATGAGGGAGCCGTGCCTACGTGCAGCCGCGCCGCCCCATAGCTGTGCATAGCTGTGTCTTTTGTCTTCCTCCATCACGTCTCCCATGAGGATACTTCCTCTGACTGCAATAACCAGGCTTGTTTCAGAAGCAATATTGGAAGCAATAAACATTCAGTGTTTCAGATGTATCACCTCATTGAACCATCCACCCCTAAACTGCTCTAAGGCATTTGATTGTTTGGCATAAACATGATACATATAAATATATATGTATCACAGTATGAAATACTCATGTTTTCAGGAAGCCTTTGGACCTATTGATGTTCTATTCCGAGGTAAACAGTAATAGCCAATGCACCATATCCAGCCATCCCATTCATAAAGTAGCTCATTTTACAGCATATACATGAACTGTACTATATGTGTCATGTCACATTTACCTCAGATGCATAAGCTATGCATGGTCTCTCTTGTCAAATAGTTAGTTGTTTGGGGATGAAGTGATTTAACTCCTAAAGGACATTGGAGTGAATGGAGTAGGAAATTAGTTTTTTTAAGTGCCCTGGCCTGATTGAATGTCCCCCGTCTGGAGTAGGCCTGCCCATGGTTCTCTTTTGTTCCTCACTGAGAGGGTTTGATTAAGTCGCCCGAGAGGGGGGTGGGGGTTGAGCATAGTGAAAGTTCTTATTTTCACACTCAAGAGAGCTGCTCTAAAACAGGATGTGGTATTGTGAATTCCTGAGTCTGCCAGAGAACGGATGCATCATAAATCCCTATCAGTTTGTCTAACAACAGAACTCAACAACAGAACACAAGCACTCGCTACAGATATGTGAACATTATAACCATTTTGTTATGACTGATATTGAGGACAGGGGGTCAACAGTAATACTTTGTTTATTTGCTTGTTACTAATGTACCATGTCTGAGTCATAAACCACGAGATTGCGGTGAATAATGCATGGTTGTCGAGTCTCTCCCTGTAAAATAGGTACAGTAGCACATTGTGTGGTTGCAAATGGTATTACAGCTGTAGGGGGGCGGTGACTCAGATTAAATGAGCATTCTTGCTTTAGTGAGGATGCCAACAGAATTAACTAAATCATAAACAGGCTCATAAACAATCTGGAGGTTGTTTTGGATAGAAGAAAAAACTGCCTATTGCTCAATACTAAAGGGCACTTCTGCTAATTTTTCAGCAGAATTAAATTAAGATGGAATGGTTTTGAGTGTTTTTTTTTTTTAGTTTTCATTGTAGTAACAGATTGTGTAGTAACAGTGTGTGTGTTGTGTTATGACAGTGTTGCATGTTGGTTGATTGATGTCTTTCCTGCTGTATGTACCATGTTATGTATTGGATGCTGCAATCAAAATTCCCTTCTGGAGATCAGTAATAGTGCATTACTTTCAGTTACTACAGCCTTTAAAGGCTATTCCAGATTCAAATATCCTCAAAGGATGAGAGAGGTTTTTAGAAGAGAGATTGATTGATCTGAGGTCTAGTTTTTCTACAATGTTTGCTGTTGGCATATCCAAGAATCCAAGAATCAGCTTGTCCAGTTTTGAGGAAAGATTGAAAGACAAGACCAATAGTAATATCCAGTTCTCTATCCCCTTGATAGATGTTAGCTACCTGCTAGGTAACTAGATTCCCGAATATGGAAACTAGGTTGATCGGGATATCAGATATTTTCCTGTGTCTGTTGAAACAATGTAATCTGCTTTACTTTGCTGAGAGAATGACTGTGCAGAGTTTGTGCACTAAATTGTTTTATTCCTCACATCTCTCCTAGGTTATTGCATCATCACACCACAAACATGGGAGATATGAAGACCCCCGACTTTGACGACCTGCTGGCGGCCTTTGACATCCCCGATATGGTGGACCCCAAGGCGGCCATTGAGTCGGGCCATGATGAGCACGAGAGCCAGCTCAAATCAAGTGAGCCCCAGGAGGAGGAGGCCCACAACCCCTCGGCACCAGACGTGGGCGTCAGTGTCATCGTCAAGAACGTCCGCAGCATGGACGCCAGCGACCACTTGCTCCCAGAGAAGGAGGTCCATCCAGCCATGGGCAACGGGCTTCACAACGGCTTCCTGGCTTTGTCGTCTAACAACCGGTACGGTAAGAACAGAGCGAAGACCCACAGAGAGGAGGGCCATGGACAGGCAGGAGGCAACTCTTCAACCTTCAACCAGTTCAGTCCCATCTCCAGCGCTGAGGAGTTTGATGATGACGACAAGATTGAGGTGGATGACCCTTTGGATAAACAGAACAGTCTGCCGTGTTTTAGACCAAACCCAAACCCCCTTACAGGGCTTTGCAGCAAGAGAGAGGAGCAGACCCCGAAAGCTCTATCCATAGACTCAGACAACATGACCAAGCCTGGGACCAATGGAGACCTGGAAAAATCAAAGACTGACAAAAACAACAATGGTACTTTGGGTAGCCCAAACCTCTATGACTCTCCTAAACCAAGGAAACTTGACGATCAAGCCAAAGAGATGGCCCCCAAGCCCAAGGAGGGGAAGGAGGCAGGGGATCCCTCAGGATCGTCAGTGTCCAGTCTGTCCCAGGCCAAGGCCAAGTCGTCTGCCAAGCTCTCCTCCTGTATTGCTGCTATAGCAGCCCTCAGTGCCAAGAAAGCCACAGCCGATTCTGTAGTCTCGGAGTTGCTCACTACCCAGAGAGAATCGATCACTCCTCACAGAGAATCACCCGCTACCCAGAGAGAATCACCCAAGGAAGCCAGAGAGAGCCCCAGAGTGCCAGAGAAGCCCCCGGAGCAGGAGTCAGCCCTAGATGTGGCCAAGAGGCTGCTGTCCAAGCAGCCAGAGAGCCCCTGCAGTGTCACCAGTGAGGGCAGTGGCAAAGACTCGCCCTCCTCCCCCACAGGCTCCACACCGGTCATCCCCAAAGTACGAATCAAAACCATCAAGACCTCCTCAGGTCAGATCAAACGCACCGTCACCAGGGTGCTGCCCGAGTTTGACCCCGAAGGCCTTAAGAGAGGGGACTCGACCTCCATCATGGTCTCCACTCTCTTGTCCTCCCCTACTTCCAACGCTGTGTTTTCATCTTTGACACGGCCCTCTTTGCCCACCACGGTGGTGGCCACCTCAGGAGGGTCATCGGCCATGGAGATCACAAAGCAGATGACCATCAAGCCTGTGGCCACCGCCTTCCTGCCCGTGTCAGCGGTCAAGACGGCGGGCTCCCAGGTGATCAACCTGAAACTGTCCAACAACACCACTGTCAAGGCCACGGTCATCCCGGCCACCTCCATGCAGAGTGCCAGCAGTGCCATCCTCAAAGCCGCCAATGCCATCCAGCAGCAGACCATCATGGTGCCCGCCTCTAGCTTAGCCAACGCCAAACTCGTGCCAAAGACCGTCCACCTCACCAACCTGAGCCTCCTCCCTCAGGGCACCACAGCATCGGAGCTGCACCAGGTGCTCTCCAAGGCCCAGCAGCAGCCCCTCAAGCAGGCTATGCTGACCGCCCAAGCCCCCAAGAAGGTCTCCAGGGTGCAGGTGTTGGCCAGTTCGCAGAGCTCCGTGGTGGAGGCCTTCAACAAGGTCCTGAGCAGCATCAACCCTGTCCCTGTGTACGTGCCCAACCTCAGTCCACCCTCCTCTGCCTGCATTTCCCTCCCTTCCCGTGGCTACAAGTGCCTGGAGTGCGGGGACTCCTTCGCCCTGGAGAAGAGCCTCACCCAGCACTACGACCGCCGCAGCGTCCGCATTGAGGTCACGTGCAACCACTGTGCCAAGAACCTGGTCTTCTACAATAAGTGCAGCCTGCTGTCCCATGCCAGAGGCCACAAGGACAAAGGAGTGGTCATGCAGTGCTCCCACCTCATCCTGAAGCCCATCCCTGCCGATCAGATGATCACCACTTCCCCTCCGCCATCCTCCACCACCAACACCACCACCTCTGCCCACGGGACTGTGTCCGGGCACCCTGCAGGGAAAGGCAACAGCCAGGCAGCGGTGATCTCTGCCCCCTCCAACGCCCCGCTGGTGGCCGCCATGCCCCTGGATGAGGACGCGTCCAGGCTCTGCAGAAGCAACCTCAAGTGCTTGGAGTGCAGTGAGATGTTCCAGGACGAGGCCTCCCTAGCAATGCACTATCAGCAGGCACTAGAGTCCAGCGGACAGGTGTGTGTGTGTGTGTCTGTGTGTGTGTTTGTCTGTCTGTGTGTCTGTGTGTCTGTGTGTGTCTGTGTGTGTCTGTGTGTGTCTGCGTGTGTGTGTGTGTGTGTGCTTTTATTTGTGGATGTTAAAGAGCCTTTGCTCTAATAACACCTTGTTGAATGAAGTTCAGCGGGTGTGTGCGTTTGTGTTTCCATTTCCATGGGCATGTCCCTCGCTGGTGTCATCAACAACACTTCCTGTCAACTCATAACTCCACATTAATGCTTCTTAATTAAAATTTTTCATATCACCCCAGCTTTAGTAACGTTGATAATGCAAAGTGGTTTATTTACTTGAAACTCCCTATTGCTGTCAACTGTCAGAGATTCCTGTCCTCAGACAGAGAACAGTAACAGTGTTTAGATTTCCTCTCTTGTTTCCCTCACAGAAGACCTGCACCATCTGCCAAATGCTGCTTCCTAACCAGTGCAGTTTTGTCTCGCATCAACGGATCCATCAGCACAAGTCTCCTTACATCTGTCCAGAATGTGGAGCGATATGTCGCTCTGTCCATTTCCAGTCCCATGTCACCAAGAACTGCCTGCACTACACCCGCAGAGTGGGCTACCGGTCAGTCTGCCTGACATTAGCGCCTGCTGTTTAAGTGCCACTTCCTCAATCATTGCTAATAGCAGCCATTACACTGTCATTTCTGCCTTGACTCGAGTATGAAAAATCACCACGAGTGTTGCGTTAAAAGGGTCTGTTTCTTTTCTCTCCCTCCCCTCCAGCTGCGTGCACTGTAGTGTGATCTACTCTGACGTCGCTGCTCTCAAGTCTCACATCCAGACCACTCACTGTGAGATCTTCTATAAATGCCCTATCTGCCCCATGGCCTTCAAGTCTGCCCCTGGCACCCACTCCCATGCCTACAACCAGCACCCTGGGGTCAAGATCGGAGAGCCCAAGTAAGTCTCGACATATTCTGCCTCACAGGTGAAATACACTTACCGGCCACTTTATTAGGTACACCTTGCTAGTACTGGGTTGGACCCCCTTTTGTAGCCTTCCTCTGACCTCTGGCATCAACAAGGCATTTTCGCCCAGAGAACTGCCGCTCACTGGATATTTTCTCTTTTTCGGACCAGTCTCTGTAAACCCTAGAGATGGTTGTGCGTGAAAATCCCAGTAGATCAGCAGTTTCTGAAATACTCAGACCGGCCCGTCTGGCACCAACAACCATGCCACGTTCAAAGTCACTTAAATCACCTTTCTTCCCCATTCTGATGCTCGGTTTGAACTTCAGCAGGTCGTCTTGACCATGTCTACATGCCTAAATGCATTGAGTTGCTGCCATGTGATTGGCTGATTAGATATTTGTGTTACCGAGCAGTTGAACAGGTGTACCTAATAAAGTGGCCGGTGAGTGTATATGGATATCAGTAATGGTTGTTGTTGTTGTTCCGGATGAGTCAATGAAGAAACACTAATCACTCTCATTTTGTGTTCTAGTATAATGTTTTACACCCTCTAATTATCTTTAGAAAGTGTTTCATCCAATAATGCTGAAGACATCAGCAGATTTAATTCCAGACTGTTTTTTGGAGATACAAACACACTGCGTACTTTTTAAAAATGAAACAAATGCAGCTTTAACAAGGCCAAGATACCCGATATCCATGTCTAATTCCTTTTAGCTTGAACCTTATTCATGGGCCATTTTCAACGGCTTGGTGTTAACAGCGTTAGACATGGTAGCTTTTCGACTGAGTGTTTTCCCCATGGTGACCTTTAGCTGACTCCTGTCTTGTCTATCAACAAACACTAATGAATTTCCCTGCCCTGGAGCAGGTGTGGCGTGGCCCTGCGACCTTTCTGAGTGACTGATTGTGTCAGTGACGTCCCCCATTAACATGGCATGAACGTTTGGAAGTGTATTAAGAACAGACATTATAGTATAGTCAAACAATATTCTGTGCAGTTCTGTAAACGAGCGAATTAGATAACATACATTGTGTTTCTTTTCTGTATAAAGTGTGTTTTTTTTTCTTGTCACTCGCTGTCTTTCAGGTTGATCTACAAGTGCTCCATGTGTGATACAGTATTTACCCAGCAGACACTGCTCTACTCCCACTTCGACCAACACATAGCCAATCAGAAGGTGTCTGTCTTCAAATGCCCTGACTGCTCCATGCACTATGCCCAGAAACAGCTCATGTTGGACCACATTAAGGTATGGCTGCGTTGCCTCTATTCCGGTTGGTCTTAACTCATTTAGGGCCAAGGGTGAAAATTGTCATTCTAGAGTTCTTAACATTGTCAACTCTCCCCAAATTGAATGCCAAGGGTGACTTTATTCACCAGAAATTCAGAAATTATGATGCTTCATTTTGTGGCCAATCAAAGTATTGTTGCTAGGTAAACACCATATAAACCACCGGAATGTTCCGGAATTCTTTGGCAGTTAGTGCTGCCGAAGCTTACGAAACCGATCAGTCACAGGCTTATGTGACTGCTTCTTCGTAATGGGCACTTCTGTTTGAATGTAGGCTAGTTTGATATAATTATAGGTGTAATTTTGTGTTATTTTAATTAACTGTAGATTAATTAATAATGATGATAATGATTAATGAATGATCATTTGAAGTATCACCCTCATGGTAAAGTTAGAATTAGTACCTGTGACTATTCATATTATCCCCCCCCAGAAGAGGCAAGGGCATGGGGCTAGTAGATCAACTATTTATTTATTACAAATTTGTGTTCTGACTGTTTTACAAACTTGTGTTGTGAACAGAAAGTAAAATAAAGACATTTCACTCTCTATTCCCCTCGACTCTTCTACCCACATTATAATATATGTATACTAAATATGTATGTATAAACAAATAATATAATGTGTTAAAAAAAAAATGTAATATATTCAAAGTCAATTTACGTGTATTGAAATCAGTCTAGAGATAACATTTTGTACACTTTACGACAGATCTTTTTATATGAGAATTTTCATTTTATGTTGTCCTCTCACTAGATCAACTATTTATTTGAACAGTTTTTTCATAAAGACAGTTATAGTTACTCAGCACTGCTCTCTCTTCCCTCATCTCTCTGCAGGCGATGCACGGCACCCTGAAGACCATCGAGGGTCCCCCGAACCTGGGCATCAACCTGCCCCTCAGCACCAAGCCCACCAACCCCATGTCCACCAGCCCCAACACCAAGGATGGTCCGACTCCCAACGGCCTGGACCGGGGGGACAAGAAGCCTCCCTCGCCCCTCAAGAAGGTCAACGCCATCCCAGCGCCCAAGAAGCCCCCCGCCCCGGGATGGACATGTGGAGACTGTGATCGTCTGTTCACCCAGAGGGAGGTGTTCGTGGCCCACGTCAGGCGGGAACATGGCAAGGTCAGAGGTCATCCGTGCCTGTAATGAAGGCTTTTAAGAAAGGTAGCCCTACAGTCTTGAGATCCTGTCATACATGTCCTAAGAAATGAAACCATGTCGCTTGTGTTCTCCGTCTGTGAATGCAGCAGCTGAAGAAGCACCCATGTCGTCAGTGTGACAAGTCCTTCAGCTCCTCCCACAGTTTGTGTAGACACAACCGGATCAAGCACAAGGGGCTACGCAAGGTCTACTCCTGCCCGTGAGTACTGAGTACTGAGGACTGAGGACTGAGGACTGGCACTAATACCCTGAGGGCTAAATGCATGTGGTCGATGTCACTATAACAAATCTACACACAGATTTTACTCAACAGTAAATGTGTATGTTTTAGGAACAGTTTGAAAAATCTCTTCTTTCTTTCTTTCTTTCTTTCTTTCTTTCTTTCTATCTCTCTCTCTATCTCTCTCTCTCTCTTTTGTATGATTTTCACAGACACTGTCCGGACCCCAATCGCACTTTCACCAAGCGTCTGATGCTGGACAAACACATTCAGCTCATGCATGGTATTAAAGACCTAGAGGGGAAGGTAGCATCAGACCCAGCCAGCAAGAGGGACTCTCCTAATAAGGAAATCTCACAGGTACAGTAATTTACCCCCCCCCCCCCCCCCCCACACACACACACACACACACTTTCACAGTATTACAAGGTGAGGATGTTCCACTCTGATACTTGTGTCTCATGTCTGTCCCCTACTTTCAGGCCCCCAGCCCAAAGCGGAAGCAGGAGGAGGAGGCGCCTCGCTCCAGGGCCTCCTCCGGCTCGCAGCCCCTGAAGAAGCTCAAGGTGAACGTGTTCAAAGTGCACAAGTGCGCTGTGTGCAGCTTCACCACCGAGGACATCGTCACGTTCCACGACCACATCCCCCAGCACAAGTCCGACGGCTCGTCTTTCCAGTGCCGCGAGTGCGGCCTCTGCTACACGTCACACCACTCCCTGGCCCGCCACCTCTTCATCGTCCACAGGCTGAGGGAGCCGCAGGGCCTGGCCCGCCGCCACGGCGCGGCCGACGAGAGCCAGCGGGAGAACCAGCTGGACCCGGAGGGCGGCCACAGCGACGGGACGCCGGAGACCAAATGCAAAGTGTGCGGGAAGACTTTTGAGACGGAGGGGAGCTTAAACACACACATGAGGACACACGGCATGGCCTTCATCAAGTCCAAGAGAGCTAGCGCCACAGAGAAGTGAGGGGCCGAGTCTGCCCGGAGTAATCCTGTTGTACTGTAGTAGAACTACTACTCCATCCAACCCTTTCTGACTGTTTTACAGACTTGTGTTGTGAACACGAAAGTACAATGAAGACATTTCACTCTCGATTCCCCCCTCGACTCCTCTACCCACATGATGACAAATATATGTTATATACTATATAACAATATACTAAATATGTATGTATAAACAAATGTATAATGTGTTAAAAACATATGTAATATATTCAAAGTCAATTTATGTGTATTTAAATCAATCTAGAGATAACATTTTGTACACTTTACGACATAGATCTTTTTATATGAGAATTTTTATTTTGAAAAGTTTTCATTGCTGTCCTCTCACTCGTATGGAAAAAGTGTTAGATATTGTATAAATGTAAAGTTTATGGGATTAATGCTCAACTGTTAGCAGTGTTGTGTTTCTATGCTGCTAATGTCCAAGGAATGTCAGAAGAAACACTTTATATCTCTGCATGACTTTGTCATCTTCACTTCATATCGGGACAATCAGTCCAGAATACACCCGAGTGGCTGGTCTCTGGTCCACTTTTAAATAACATAAAAATGGCTTTCCAAATTCCGGATTGTGGTTTAAACAGGAAGGTGCTTAAAGGCCCATATTTGTCATTTCTGACGTTTTTTAGCTGATATATGACATCCTGGTGCTGCACAATGATATTGCACAACGATTAAATTCAGAAAACTGCAGTTTAGATCAAAGTATGTATATTTTGGGCGGTACATTCTATTTTCTTAGCTCCTTCTGAAGCAGTCTCCTACGTGCTGTGACATGACATTTCACACAGCTACAGAGCTCTGAACTGTGACATGGCTAGCCTGTTTGTAAAGTTAGCACCCAGAGTCTAATATAACTCTCTGAACCCTCTCCATCTGGTCTTTTGCGACCGAGTCAAACAACCTTTCAACACATTTGATTGAGAATTCCTCCTAGCGATGTCTGGCGTCTCTTTCCCTAATAGCTCTGTGAATGAACTCTTTTGCTCTTTGAGAAAAGCCAGGAAGCAAAACTGTGCTGGCGTGGGCCTTTTAAAGTCGGAAACCATCCATTTCAGGCTACAATATCTACTTAAGTTCCATTTGGTTGTGACATGTTTCTGAAAAAAAAAATGTTTAGCCATAGAAAATGATTTGGAAAACACCTAGAGGAGAAGTACATTGTTATGAGTGTCCCACTATTTGTAGTACAGACTATGGGCCAATTAGTGCTTTTCTTTTGTTGTATTGTATGTTGGAGGCTGGAGATGGTGGGTTGGTTTGTTAAAGTCTCAGAATGTTGGGTTAGGGTTTCTTTCTTCTCTGGCAGCTCAGTTGATCATATTTGAGTTATGGTACGTGTCTCTCCTTGCATGAGTTATGGAAGCTTTTGCCCCTTTTTTTTTCTTCTTTTTTTTCTTTTTGATCAGCCTTTTTATTGGACTATCTGAAAAAAAAAAAAAAAAAAGCTTAACTTTGGTTGTTCTTTTAATACGTTTTATGAATATCCTGAAAACGTGGAAAATGGGTCAGTCTTAAGTGCCAATGCGGTTGCCTATTGGTTGTTTATCCCCATTTTGTTTAGGTGTTGTTGTGGTGGCTGACTAACCCATGAGGTGGGAGCATTATTTCATAAAATCCCCAAACCAGTGTAGTACTTATCATAATTCCACACCCCCATCGTTCCTTGTTATTTTGCATCTTAGCCAATCACCAGTTAAGCTCCTTGAGAGATTCTCATTGGTCCTCATAGGAAACAAAACAAACCCAACTGAAGAAAGACTTGCCTTCTGATTTAAGAATGTGAATGTCAATGTGAAACATAACAGTGTCTTAACATTTCAAGCTACGTTTAACATTTCATAAGAAACATCAAAACATACAATTGTTTGTACAAGCAAAACAATCAGCAGAATATTTTTTTTAAATTTCCATGTTTTCTTTATCCTTGGTTTTTTTTGTATTTCATAAAAGGATGCATTGTTTTGAAAGTTACTTAAATATGACTATATTTGTTCAGACGATCTGTAACTGCATGAGAGAAGCTCTTTCTGGTCGTTACCGGTTTCTTAGAATGTGTCTTGCTGCTGTTTGTTAGACATGTCACGTTTGTGTGTAAGCGGTTATCGGTGTCAATAAATGATGAAACCTGCCTAAGGTGTGATCTGATGTCGACTGCACATGAGACATCAGTTCCTCCGATGGAAATATCACCACGTCTTCTTCCGTTGACTCTCAAAGGCACACATGCAGTATACAGCACATGATATAAACAGTAGCTCAATTTGGAAAAAGCGTTTTTGAAGATATTGTGATGTCACAATATCCTAAAACACATTTAGAAGGTTTGGGTTGATGTCTCTCTTCAGTATTCAGTAACATTTTATTTGGATAGTCCCCATATGGATGCTGTAGTCTGGATAGTCCCCATATGGATGCTGTAGTCTGTAGAGCATCTACAGATGGAGTGTCCATATAAGGTGTTACCCAGTATTCGTCATCGTGGTTGTCCTAGTGACCCAAGGGGTTCCGTACTGTTTTGTTCCAGCCCAACAGATCCAGTCCAAGTACTCAGATAATCACCAAGTCCTTGGCTTGTTTCAGCAAGTGTATAAGTGCTAGGCTAGTATTAAGATGTAGTGTACATGCCTACCATGTTCAGTCACGGCTTCAGTCACACCCACCCTCATCTGAACTGTTGGGGGCTGATTATGATGATTAGATAGGGTTACTTAAGGTACTTTATTGATCCCCGAGGGGAAAATTAAGGTGTCACAGCAGCTCACATCACAAACAACAACAAAATAAAGTGACAATAGAATAAAAGAATAAAATAGACACCTGAAACATTCTATACAGTAAGAACAGTCCAGTATGATTTAACATCCCCCAGTCTGACTCTGGGACAGAACCAGCTTTCCTAATAAGCTTGTTCAGCCTCTTGGTGTCACCTTCCTTGATGCTGCCCCCCCAGCATACCACCGCGTACAGCACTGCGCTGGCCACCACTGACTGGTAGAACATGTTCAGCAGAGTCCTGCACACGCCAAAGGACCTGAGCCTCCTCAGGAGATAAAGCCGGCTCTGGCCCCTCTTGTGTTCAAGTTTATTTTCCAGGTACTTGTAGCTCTGGACCACCTCCACGTCCTCTCCCTGGATGGAAACAGGAGACAGGGGGACCCTAGTCCTCCTAAGGTCCACCACCATCTACTTTGTCTTGTTGATGTGGAAGAAGAAGAGGAAGAGGAAGAGGAAGGGAGACAGAACTGTCCCCTGGGAGGCGCCAGTGCTGCTCACCATCCCAGTCCGACACAGATCCCTGCAGCCGTACAAACTGTGGCCTGTTGGTCAGGTAGTTCGTAATCCAGGAACCAATGGGGGAGTCCACCTGCATCCTCAGCAGCTTATCCGCAAGTAGTAAGGGCTGTATGGTGTTAAATGCACTGGAGAAGTCAAAGAACATCATCACCCTCACAGTGCTGCCAGCCTTATCTAAATGTGAGTGAGCTCTGTGTAGCATGATGGACTGTAACAAGGTATACCTTTTCTTCAAGGCTCTCAATCAGTCAATCAGCGTTTGGACATGTTAATTCTATCCGGGGAGGGGGGTGATCATGTGCACAGCAACACATGTGTTCTGATGTAAGAGAAACAGTTCCACTGCCAGTGACATCCATGTGAAGACTCATCGTTGACCTTCAATCCACACAAACACACCTTTCCTTTTAAATAAATACTCTTCATGGGCTGTCAAAAATATCACCTGACAACAAGAACGGCGTCCGACAAATAAGTGGCACTCTGAATATGAAACACCTCACTGAGAGTCTTGTAGGTAAATACGTTTGAATGACAGAGGACAGTTGTTGGTTGAGTGGCTCCTAATTGAAACCCAAGCCCATTCATTCAGCAGCAGGCGTCCAGCGGCGTCCTGGACATTCAAGACTGTGTGCGAAGCTACAATTATCACGGTGATTTGTCGAGCCAGATTGACGGGCCGGAAGTCACCGCTGCCGTGATAATCAGGTGTGTCTCCTCACTTGTGTTATTTAAGGCTCCAATTCACCAAAAAGATGCACTCCCTCCCCCAAGATGGCCCTGATGTGGGGGTCTCTAGTCTACTGGGTGACAGTGCTGTGTTGTGCTGTAACCCATGGTGTGAACGTGTCTGAAAGGTGCATGCAGGACACCAAGACATTTCTCTGGGAGCTAAACCAGGACCAGCCACGTCAATACGCTGCTTCAAGTAAGTACTCTACTGGACTCCTTTCTGAAGAAAAAGGTTTTCTCATTGTTGAATTGAAGCTGTGGTCAAAAGACAGATGAGACTAGTTGGTCTTTGTGTGGTATTCATTTACTGACCTTAAGTTAGGATGTGTGACTTTGAAGATGGTTGTTGGAACCGACGTGGCATGTTTTATTTGATATTATGATAGATCCTCCTTTTATTTCCAAAACAAAACTTCAGCAGACTTATTGAATGACTGTTTCTGTTGTTTCTTAAAAATCATGTTTTTGTAAGATGGGTCTATCTATCCTAAATGCATCATAGAACTGCAAAGAACTGCTGCTTTCTTGGAGGGCACATGCTTGATTGTAATTGTCTGAACACTGTTGCTGTTCTAAAATATGACTGTTTTTCAACATTTGTGTGTGTGTGCATGCTCTCGTGTGTGTGTGTGTGTGTGTGTGTGTGTGTGTGTGTGTGTGTGTGTGTGTGTGTGCGCGCGCGCGTGTACAGTGTATGATGCCTTTGGGAAGATAGGCAGCGATGTGGAAGGGGGGAACGTGAACAGGCCAGGGTCTCTTCAGGAGTGTCTGTCTGTCCAAGGCCCTTCCTTCACAGGGCAATACTGCCAAGTCTTCCTAAAACAGGTAAGGAGATTCACATTACTCATAGTAATTGTTTGGTTTCAAATCCAATCTTTTGGAGTGTAGAGCCAAAAGAAGAAAAAATGCTTCACAGTCCCATTACTCACGCAGGGCCGTGTATATCATTTAGCAGTGAGTTTCGCCTCCCACAAATCCAGTATCGGTCAGGCACTCTTGACAAGGTTTTTAAAATGGTGAAAACTGAATTGAACATTTCCCTTGCGAACCACATCCCATTCTTAAAGCTGTTTTCTCTATGCAGTAACTTTTCAAACAGTGAATCAATCAATCAATGAATTCACCTTCCTTCATGATGATGTTGTTTGACCTAGGACCCGGTCCGGTACTTTGTTGGCATCTGTGTCCCCGACTCCTGTGAGGAAGAGGAGGTGGAGACACTGGTTGTTTATGGTTAGTTGGCTTCAGGGAACAGAATGAGTAATGGTATCAAACGTGTGTGTTTGATACCATCCTTCATTCCATTCCATGCATTACAATGAGCCTATCCTCCGATTTCTACCTCCACCAGCCTCCCCTGGTTGTTGTTTCTCTTCTCCATACACCGTGTCCTGTTCAATGTAACTGCACATAGGCCCCCTCTACCCTCTACCTGAAAGCCAGTCCCTAGAAGAACTGCTGCCTCTCTCCATTAACTCAAACAGACGACGTTCTCTGTTCTTCTCAGAGACGTTCCAACAGGGCACCATGTCCCTCATTCCTCCTCTGCCCCCTATCCTGCTGGCCCGGTCCACTCAGGCCATCTTCATGACCCATTGTCTGACCAACTCTGCCACCCCGGACCTCTCTGCCGTCACCTGCCTGTGAGTGCCAGCCTGTACCCACTCTACCACTTGGCAGAGTCACGACACAAAGGGTACACCAAAGAGGGTAGAAATAAGCTCTCTGGATATATACAAGCTATACACATAAGCTCTCTGGATATATACAAGCTATACACATAAGCTCTCTGGAAATACACGAGCTATACACATAAGCTCTCTGGAAATACACGAGCTATACACATAAGCTCTCTGGAAATACACGAGCTATACACATAAGCTCTCTGGAAATACACGAGCTATACACATAAGCTCTCTGGAAATACACGAGCTATACACATAAGCTCTCTGGATATATACATATAAATAGTTATAAAAGGGTTCTTCATTCTAAGAGTACCTAGATGTAGAGTGCACTCCTCAGAGAAAAGTTGAGCTCCTTTAAGGAGATAAGTAGTGAAATGTTCCTATGAAACCTTTTGTCTTAACTTTGAAGTTTAGTTTATTTTTTGTATTCAGTGAACCTGACATCGTGAAAATGTTGCCGGTTTTGCAAAAGCGTACACAAATCTTGCCCATATGTCTGTGCACTATGAACTCCACCTGCTGGTCAGTAGCGATAGCCTGTCTTTCCCTCCCTCAGGTTTGTGTGTTGTGCGTTGGTAGCAGTCCCTCTTGCTGCGACCCTCTTCGTCGCCATAGGGAAGTGGCAGCAACGCAGAGAGATCAGCCCTGGGATCGAGTCTTCTTCTACCTTCAACACCAGTCCCAACCTGTACGGCACCGTGACCAACGGTGCCCCTAGTGGCGAAAGCAACAACCGCGCTGACGGCAGCGAGACGGAGAACAGCGGCTCAGAGGAGGAACCCAGTAAGAGGAGAAGTGCATATGCATATTATTACATCATCGTTATCATTACATACTGTGCCCTCTGGAAGTATTGGGACAGTGGAGCGTTTTGTCTTCTTTTGACTCTATACGCCAAATCAAGATGAAATGCTTCACTGTCCCAATGTTTACGGAGGGAACTGTATATGCTTTATTTGTAACGTAGTTCACTCTGCATATTGTGATCTCACGTTACGTACAGGATGATTTGATCACTGAGAGTGGGTCCTAGCCAGGGGAGGCTGGCGGGGGTAGAAATCAGAGGATGGGCTCAATATAATGCACGGAATGGAATGAGGAATGGTATCAAACACATTCCTCATTCCGTTCCATGCATTACAATGAGCCTGTCCTCCGATTTCTGCCTCCACTAGCCTCCCCTGGTCCTAGCATAGCCTTTCTGTGGGCTCTCCGAACCTCCTAACCCAGGCTGTTGTGGCCCGTCAGGCTGTGTGTACTGGTGTCTGCAGGCTTTCTCTCTGCAGCGCAGCAGCCAGGGGGTCCTCAGCACGGCCACCGCCGGGGGGGGCCACTCCTCCCTCAACGGTATCCGGATCCTCAGCCTGCTCTGGATCATATGTGGACATACCGTCCAGCTCAGCGCCTGGAACAACCTGGGTCTGTATAGCCTACTCACTGTTACTCGTAGGAACAACCTAGGTCAGTATAGCCTACTCACTGTTACTCGTAGGAACAACCTAGGTCTGTATAGCCTACTCACTGTTACTCGTAGGAACAACCTAGGTCTGTATAGCCTACTCACTGTTACTCGTAGGAACAACCTAGGTCTGTATAGCCTACTCACTGTTACTCGTAGGAACAACCTAGGTCTGTATAGCCTACTCACTGTTACTCGTGGGAACAACCCAGGTCAGTATAGCCTACTCACTGTTACTCATAGGAACAACCCAGGTCAGTATAGCCTACTCACTGTTACTCATAGGAACAACCCAGGTCAGTATAGCCTACTCACTGTTACTCATAGGAACAACCCAGGTCAGTATAGCCTACTCACTGTTACTCGTAGGAACAACCCAGGTCAGTATAGCCTGCTCACTGTTACTCGCTCTCGTTAAGAGCCCAGGGTTTTTCCGGACCACCTGACCAGAAAAAGTCTTGGCCCCCAGGCAATACAAAAAACCTTTATAGCACGGTACAGAGCACTGATGTTTTGATTCCAGATAATGACAAGCGGTGGAAACAAACGGTGGAGAAGAACCCTCTGTATGTGTTTGCCTTCAGTGGGCCGGTGTACCTGGCTGTGGACACCTTTCTACTGTTAGGGTGAGAACATTCATATTGTATTATGATTGATTACACTTTGCAATATGTTCCAAATACCTATGAAGTCATATAAGAGCATTGTGACATTGTCACACAGAAATGCTCCTTCTTGCTAAACTAACGTTCTCTCTCTCTCGTGTGTGTGTGTGTGTGTGTGTGTGTGTGTGTGTGTGTGTGTGTGTGTGTGTGTGTGTGTGTGTGTGTGCGTGTGCGTGTGCGTGTGTGCGTGCGCGTGCACGTGCGTGTGTGTGCGTGTGCGCATGCGTGTGTGTGTGTGTGTGCCAGGGGTCTGCTGAGTGCCAGGTCTCTTCTGGGCTCCCTCCAGAAGGCAGATGATAAACTGAGCCCAGGTCTGGTGGCCAGCTTCCTCTTCAAGAGGTTTAAAAGGTGCATCAATCAATGACTCCGTCAGCATTTAAATCTAAACCAATCAAATCAATCACATTTATTCATATAGCACCTTTTACATTGACATAGACAAAAGTGCTTCATAACAAAAACAACACTAAACAATATAAACAATAAATACAACACAACCAATATGGTTGTGTCTAACATCTAACACCATACATGTCTAACATCTAACACCAAACACTAAATCAGATTATAGATCATCTGTAAACTCGCTTGTGTCATTTTTGTTCAATTGAATGGAGAGAAGGGATTTATACTAGAGAAGAGGAGAACAGTTAGCCTCCCCTCATCACCTCCATGTTCAGATGAAACAGTGGTTGGACACATGAATGCCCTCTCTGTCAGTCTGTAGATATCTCTGTGGTTCCATCTCTACATCCATGTCTCTCTGTCCGTCTGTAGATATCTCTGTGGTTCCATCTCTACAACCATGTCTCTCTGTCAGTCTGTAGATATCTCTGTGGTTCCATCTCTACATCCATGTCTCTCTGTCCGTCTGTAGATATCTCTGTGGTTCCATCTCTACATCCATGTCTCTCTGTCAGTCTGTAGATATCTCTGTGGTTCCATCTCTACATCCATGTGTTCTGTGAATCTGTTCTCTGCCGCCCCGCCCAGAGTCCAGCCCCTGCACCTCTTCATCGTGTGCCTGGCCATCGGACTCTTCTCCGTGGTCCGGAGGGGGGCGTTCTGGTTCATCGCCGAGGACGAGATCATCAACTGTAAGAAGTACTGGTGGTCCAACCTGCTGCTGATCAACAACCTCTTCACCATCACAGACATAGTGAGGCTTTCAACCATCTCTCCATCTATAGTTGTGGCCCATCTCTCCATCTATAGTCATCTCTCCATCTATAGTCATCTCTCCATCTATAGCCATCTCTCCATCTATAGTCATCTCTCCATCTATAGCCATCTCTCCATCTATAGTCATCTCTTCACTTTTTTCCACATTTTGTTGTGTTATAGACTCAATTTAAAATGGATTAAATTAAAAGAATTGACACAAGAATCCACACTCAATACCCCAGAATGACAAAGCGAAAACAGGTTTTTAGACATTTCAGTAAATTTGTTAAAATTGAAATACAGAAATACCTCATGTACATAAGCATTCAGACCCTTTGCCATGACACTCTTAAAATGAGCTAAAATGCAAAAATGTCATCAACAAATCACTCAATAAGTTGAATTGAGTCCATCCTAATGCAAGGATAATAGTTCATGTAATTTTGGAATTAATATCTTTGTTTTTATAGGGTCTCTGATTTGCATAGGAACACTGTGTGGGTTAGTGTGTGTGTGTGCGTCCCCTCAGTAGGGTGAGTGCGCAGGTGCATTCTTCAGGAGAAGGGCGGAAGAATTGAATGACAAGAGCTCTTCCTTTTACATGAGTATAAAGCTTAGAATGAGCTTCAAAAGGTCCTCAGATGAAATAGTGTGATGGAAGACGAAGTGGGGGGTGTAAGTGTTTTGACCCTGAGTTGCACCTCTTTTCCCCCACTCCTTTATTGCTGCTCAATTTGTACATTTTAATGTATGTTTTAAACTCTAGTGCTTTTTGAAACTTGGAGTGTTGCTATTTTGGCCAGGTGTCTCCTGTAAAATAGATTGTTAATCTCATTGAGACTAACCTGGTCAAATAAAGGTTAAATAAAATAAATACAAATAAAAGAAATGGCATGTAGCGTGTGTCAACCTGTGACATGATGATAGATATCAGTTCTATACTGATTCCATTTTGTTGTCTGGAACAATAGCCATGCTAGTTGTACAAAGCGGTGGAACAATCTTTGCGTTATGGTTGACCAGCGCAGTAGTTAGTCATGACCAGCGCAGTAGTTAGTCAGTGACCGTCATGATTGGGAATGTTATTCCCTTGGGTGGTCATGGATCATTTGTGCCCTCTATCTCTCTACAGTGTTCTCCCTGGACCTGGTATCTCTCCCTGGATTTCCAGTTCTACGCCACGACCCCTCTGCTGGTCTACCTCTATAGACTGTGAGTCACTGCTACTGCAACAGGGCTGTAGTTTAGTGTGTGTTCTGTTATGGGAGTTTAGTGTGTGTTCTGTTATGGGAGTTTAGTGTGTGTTCTGTTATGGGATCCTCCCACAGAGACACACACATACTGTGCTACATGAAGTATGTGTTATATATCATATACGTATCATTATTCTATGTCTTGTCAGAGAAGTGTCATTTAAACTATGTTGGTTCTCTCTCACTCCCCCCCCCCTCTCTCTCTCCCCCCCCTCCCCCCCCCCCTCTCTCTCTCTCTCTCACTCCCCCCCCCCCTCTCTCTCTCTCCTTCCCCCCCCCCCCCTCTCTCTGTCTGGCAGGAACAAAGGTGTTCTGGTTGCCGTGGCAGCAGCTCTGCTGGGTCTGTCCAGTCTAACCAGTGCTATTCTCACTGCTTTCCTGCAGCTCCCAGTCCACCAGCCCACCACACTGTAAGACAAGACTGGTGCTGACTTTGTCACAAA
>NC_139659.1:1955619-1973119 GCF_951799395.1 Argentina silus
ATGACATCAAGTTGGCCTACAGTATGTCTCCTTCAACGATTGTTCACCCTTGTACCAGAGTACCAGACTTTGTGCTTTCAACAACGCTGTATTATTGTCTTGCCAAACCAAACAATGCCAGAAGAGTTGGCTGTGGCCGATAGAGCCAGACAGATAGAGGCAGCCGGGCTCCCGAGCTTCTTCTTCATCTCCCTTGTTGACTTGAATGTCCAGTGAGCCGGTATGAGGCCAGGTCAATACTTCCATTCAACAGAGCCATGTTGGAGGAAAAACACTTTCCATGCCATCCACTCATCACAGAATGTGTTCCTCGAATTGAGAAATGGAAGTATGTCACCCAACCAGGCGTATGAAAACCACCACCTGCCGGCCAGGGTACCTCACATTACCACCTCACGTGGGCCGTGGTTGGCTCTCTGGCTGGCGGGGAGGTACTCCCTGTGGCTCCCTGCGGGCCTCGGATCAGTATGACTTGAAATCTCAATCGAAAAACAAATGGACGGGTCAAAAGCCTAATGACTACATGGGTGTTGATTAAAAGAAGACATTATGTGTCAGACCATCCTAGATGTTTGTATCAGTGAAGAGGCGTAAATATAGATATCGGGGTGTTAAGGGTACGGGATCTGCACATGTCCATGCTATCAGGTAACTGACTTTGTACTTGGGGGGACAACAGTTAAAAATAGCCCCCGGTCCCCCCGTGCCCCTCGAACTCAGCTTGAGCTCGTTCCCGTGAGTCCTATATCATCAGACTGTATAATCAACCATACGGATGTAAAAAATAAAAAAAGGTATGTTAAAGTATTCTATATATATATATATATATATATGTGTTGTTGTAACAGTTGTACTACCTACAGAACAGCCTGTTGTGTTGTGTAAGGATTGTGAGGTTGGCTTACGAATCTTGCCGTGTTATTGGGAATAGTAAACATTGTAAACAGATGTGTTGTTTTCTCTGTGTTGATTGTTGTAGCTGTGTCTGGTGAGGTGTTTATACCCTGACTGCATGACATGCTGCTCTGTATTTCCACATGTTGGACTTTCTTTACATTAAAACATGATTAGAAATGCACATTGATAACTTTGCTCTGTTCTTTTTTTTTTTTTAAAGATTTATTTGAAAGATTTTTAAAGATCTTATTTATGAGTCCACTGTTATTAGCAGTTGTTGTCAGATCACTGTGTTGCTATGTTAGCTTGTGACCTACATCATCAATATAGCTTCAGCACGATGATATGGAATACGTTTTATGTAGGAATCAACATTGGGGACTAGGGTGTGCTGGAGTAAGACTAGTTTGGTGTGGACAGTAGGCCTGGAATCAGAACACAGAGGATTTACTGCGTCTCGTACGACAGTGCGTCACTTCGCGGCCAGGTGATGACACTTTTATTGTTCCTTAATGTCAGAGTAGATGAAAACATTACTCACGCTCCGGTCTGCCAGGTAAGGTAAGAAGGTCAGAGACCAGATATACGCAAGCATGGCGGAGGTTACATTGCTGATCCAGAGCTTTATCACTATTTTGGAACCAATTATCTGCGTGTCTGTCTGATCACAGCTCAAATGAGCGCCCTGGTGGCTGGATTAGTGGGTTGTTTCGGAATGCTGTTATGACAATTATTTTCACGGTTTGTCTCAGGAACAAAACATTTGACATGATTATTGGCCAATACAGCTTTTAGGTCACTTCTTAAATTCAGCCATGTTCTATTCATCAATAGATGTCAATTACTATGTTTGTCAGTATATAGTCTATAGTATATAGTCCATAGTATATAGTATATAGTATATAGTCCATAGTATATAGTCTATAGTATATAGTCTATTGTATATAGTCCATAGTATATAGTCCATAGTATACAGTCCATAGTATATAGTCTATAGTATATAGTCCATAGTATATAGTCTATAGTATATAGTCCATAGTATATAGTATATAGTATATAGTCTATAGTATATAGTCCATAGTATATAGTCTATAGTATATAGTCCATAGTATATAGTCTATAGTATATAGTCTATAGTATATAGTCCATAGTATATAGTCTATAGTATATAGTCCATAGTATATAGTCTATAGTATATAGTCTATAGTATATAGTCCATAGTATATAGTTTATAGTATATAGTCTATAGTATATAGTCCATAGTATATAGTCTATAGTATATAGTCCATAGTATATAGTCTATAGTATATAGTCCATAGTATATAGTCCATAGTATATAGTCTATAGTATATAGTCTATAGTATATAGTCCATAGTACATAGTTAGTTATAGTAGGTAAACATTGGTGGGGTCCAAGTTGAGGTGCCCTTCATTTGAACTGGAATGCCACTAATGCAGCTCACGGCGGGGGAACTGGTATTTTTCCAGAGAGGCTGCCATCAGTGGGGTCACCCCCTTCAACACCACCCTCTTTACCTCTACTTTCACTGTGTTCCAACATGTATCAGCGGCTATTGACAACACTTGGCTGCCATAACACACTTCACATCAGGGCATAAGATTATCTGAAAGTTATGTAAAAGTCTTTCTTTTCCTTCCCGTAGACACAGATAGATTTATCAGAGGCCTGACAGCCAGAGGGAGATAGTAGGCGTCTGTCCAATGTTTATGAGCAGTTAGGAACTTGGTCACATACCTGTAGGTGATCTGTTGCTTATCTTCAGTGGTTATTTTAAATAAAGCTTTAAGATATAAAGTAAAGTAATCTCAGATTTTACTCCACAGATCTAACTATAAGTCACCTCCAGAGAGCAGACTGTGAGGGTGGATGTTGGAACAGAGAAAAGTTGTAGTTACCATGCTCTCCCTGAGTGGACAATCTGAACCTAACCCTAACCCCAGCCTCAGCCCCAGCCCCAGCCCCAGCCCCAGCCCCAGCCCCAGCCTCAGCCCCAGCCCCGGCCCCGGCCCCGGCCCCGGCCCCAGCCCCAGCCCCAGCCCCAGCCCCAGCCCCAGCCCCAGCTCCAGCCCCAGCTCCAGCCCTATCCCTAGCCCTAGCCCTGGCCCCAACTCCAGCTACAGCCCCAGCCCCAGCCCCAGCCCCAGCCCCAGCCCCAGCCCCAGCCCCAGCCCTAGCCTTAGCACTGGCCTCAACCCCAGCTCCAACCCCAGTCCCAGCCCCAGTTCCAGCCCCAACCCCAGTTCCAGCTCCAACCCCAGTCCCAGCCCCAGCTACAGCTCCAACCCCAGTTCCAGACCCAACCCCAGTTCCAGCCCCAGCTCCAGCCCCAACCCCAGTTCCAGCCCCAGCTCCAGCCCCAACCCCAGTTCCAGCCCCAACCCCAGTTCCAGCCCCAACTCCAGTTTCAGCCCCAATCCCAGTTCCAGCCCCAACCCCAGTTCCAGCCCCAACTCCAGTTCCAGCCCCAACTCCAGTTCCAGCCCTAGCCCAAGCCCCGGCCAGGTGGTCATGTCACCCATACCACCTCAGTCAGACACCCTAACTCAGGACAACACAACTGACCCTGACACACTTAACGTCTTAATCCGGACCCCCATGAATCTCCCCATGGAGCCCCAGGAGATTAACTCAAAAGGTGACACGACGGGGAACAATATGATGGAGAGTGACTTTGACACACATGTCTTAATCCTCCTCACCCAGGATCCAGTGACCAAAGCCCGCCAGATTAGTGAAAAGGGGGACATGACCCAGTTAGAAACAGGCCACTGCGATGCAGCTGTTGGCGTGGGTGGCTTCAGTGATCATTCTGGGACACAAGGAATTAGTATAATGCCCGCAGAGGAACAAAATGACAGTCCTAACGAGGTATGGCTGGACGCGTGCCAGTTTCTGGCAGGTGAGGGCGAGAGGGTTGTTGTGGAGGAGCGGGACCACTCTCCTATGGCGGGCCACTGCAGTGCCTGTGCCTGCGCCTCGCCTAACAACACAAAGGTGTCGGGTTTCCCCTCGGGAGCAGATGCTGCCATTGGTCGTGCCGCCGGTGACACGGGCCACTTGAAGCCACCTGTTGAGAGGTGGTCATCCGTAGACAGCTGGTCAAGCGCATTCTCTGATTGGGCAGTTATCCTCGCGTACCCGGAGGACCTCAACACTGCTTTCACACAGATACAGGCACAGGCACAGACACAGGCACAGGCACAGGCACAGACACAAACACCCATGGCCATCCAGGACCAGGCAGTGGAGTCTAGACCCAGCCCCGAGAGCCCCATCTTCACTGGGCAGACGTGTTTCACCAGCAACGTCAAAGAGCCACTCGTAGGAAAGCTCCAGGACAGGGAGGAGAGCCAGCCTGAGGACTCCCACCACGGGCATATATCAGCACAGGGAGATAAGAAGCCTGGAGAGACCATCCAGCCCACCCAGGATGACTGCTCTGCTGACCCCACGGACACACACTCATCTCTGGGTTCTGCCAAGAGCTTTGATCGGGATATGACCAGGGCTGTGCTGAACTCTGCCGGTTTAGGTGACCTGGACACAGACACTGCACCTGTGCAAGGATATATGTTTGAAATGGAGACAGACATGAATATGAGCCATAAGAAAGACACTCTTAGACAGTCTGCAATAAAGGACAGTGTTGGCAGATTGAAGAGCCAGAATACTTCCCTCCAACAGCCAGAGGTAAGATTTCAAGTTTTTATGACATTTGATTATTTAGATTTGTATAAAATTTTATTATTTTGATATACGATTGTTTTTGCTCAACATTAGGTTAGGTTTTGTTGAAAAAAGAAAATCATATTTTCTTTAAAGGTCCAGTATGTAACATTCAAGCTTTCTAAAAGCTTAATCGGTAGTGATCAGGAAATGAGATCCCTTGAAAGAAATATTTTATTTAAGAACGCTCTTTTGGTCCAGAAAAAAAACGCTTTCTAAAATGGAGTGTCTTACCTGACATTCAGTCTGCATATGAATCATCAGAGGTGGCCAGAGATGACAGATTTCCAACAGACTGCTCCTTTGAAAGGCTAGTAAATATTTCAAAAGTCAAGCCAGGGGAAGTATGTTTTTGCTGCCGCAATGGCGGCAGCATTCACACACACACAAACACTTTCACTGGTTATGTCGGTGAAGGACTTACCCTGTGGTGAAGGACTAACCCTGTGTGGTGAAGGACTAACCCTGTGTGGTGAAGGACTAACTCTGTGTGGTGAAGGACTAACCCTGTGTTGTGAAGGACTAACTCTGTGGTGAAGGACTAACTCTGTGGTGAAGGACTAACCCTGTGTTGTGAAGGACTAACTCTGTGGTGAAGGACTAACCCTGTGTGGTGAAGGACTAACCCTGTGCGACCCTCACCTTTAACATTCACTATTTATACCCCTGCATAAACCACACTGCAATGTCAAACAGTTTAATTGCAACTCTCAGTATTTTCATACCTTTAGTCAGCAGTGGTCTTAAAGCAGCTAGACACAGTGAGGATCAAAGTCTTTGGTGCTTTAGTCTGAGATCTTTAAGACATCACTTTAACACCCTCTAAGTCAGACTTGGAGATTGCATCATCCAACTCCTTTGATTATGGACCCTAGGCTCTCGAAGACTGACAGGCTGAGGCTGTGGAGGAAACGTCCTGGCCGAAGAAAACCTCAGAAACCTCAGAAATGGCATCTAATTATAGCAGGGTGTTTGATGATAATAGCACTCACCCCCCTGGGAGTGTTGGGGGTGGAGGGTGAGGAGAGGGTGAGGAGGGGGTGAGGGGGCAGCACAGCTGAGGACAGTAACCTGACTCCCACACACAGCGAGCACTCTAGTCTTTCCCTTTAAAACCCAATCTGACGGACCTCGCTGGGCTAGAGAGACCTGGGAGTCTGCTGCTGGGATTGGCTCAACATTAGAGCTGCGTAGTTTGCTGCATGACTCCTCCTGCCTTTAAGAAGGGCTATATGTTTTTCACACTTCTATCCAGTAGTTCTATGCGAAGGTATGTCAATGGTACGAATGCTCTGTGAATATGACAAAGGTGTCATATAACATATGACAAAGGTGGCATGCTTTAACATTGGACTGTTTAGCGAATCAGTGAGTTATGCAGTGTTTAGTTTTATAATGTAATGAATATACTTGACTATACCTTATATGTCATGTAATAACACATATATAACACATTAACTATTAAATCTCTAGAGCTGAATATTGGTTTTAAATGTTTGATAATCATTTCTCCAGTCTCACAGAGATGCACCGTGGAAGGTGACAGAAGACAGTGTCTCCCAACTGCGCTCGGTGACTTCGGGTGACACCCACATCGAAAGGAGTTATGGGTTGGTGACCCTCTCAGGTTTCCCTGGTAGCGAGGCGGCCAGGCAGCCCAAGGTTGACGGTGTGCCTGCAGCCAATGCTCACACACACGCATCCCCTAACACACAGGATCTCCACGAGACATGGCAGGAGGAGGGGGGGGAGCAGTGGGGGGGTCCACAGTTTATTATGCCTCTCGCTCCAATCAATGTAGGCAGCTCTCGATTCCGCCGTACGAACAGCGCTTCGGAAGGGGACCAGGCCTGTCTCAAGGGCCCAGTCTATGATCACAAGGCCTATAGTTGCGGCTATATACAACCTGATACACTTTGGCCAACGTTTGGAGGGATTATTGACAATAATGAGAAGGGACTGTTGACGGATACCAAGGGGAATATACACTCCTGTGACAACAGCACATCAGATGAGAAGTGGGCGATTTGCTCTGGTCAGTGTCTGAATAAAGACTATCGCACATCCTCGTCTGGCGAAGGGTCTGCCGGGTTTTCCTCCGTGGGCACAAAGACAAACCCAGCCACACAGGAGGTCAGCAACCTCAGCAAAGAACTGTCCAACTTGATCATACTCACCAGTGATAACTTGGTAATATCAGAAAAGGAGCGCATTGCATACGTCACACTGGACCTGGAAGACCCTCTACACTCCAGGACGTCCGTTTTGAAACCCACTCAATCAGACAAAAGACCCAACCTTAACAGTGTGATGGAACACAAAAAGGGCTCCAAGATGCCTCACAAAGGTGCCAAGACCACCGCAGAGGGTAAAACCCGCTCCAAGAAAGACAAGTCAACCAGTCACCACCAAGCTCCACAGGCGTCCAAGAAGCAGGATAACCCACCCCATGGATCTCACCAGCAGCTACCTCCACAGGCTTCCAGAAAGCAGGAGGACGGATCTCACATCAAATGTGAACCTCTGACAGAACACGTGGGCGATGATGCTGGGACCATGACGGTCATAGAGACTATTGTCATAACAGAGAAGATCACCAGCAAAGCCCACGTGAAGAAGAAGAAGAAACACTTGCAGAGTGCCGTGGTGGTGAAGAGCGAGGAGGAGCCCTCGGGCGAGGTGGACAATGGAGCCAAACAGAAGACCGCCAAGGGGAAAATTGACATCTTTGAGGCCAAGCTTGGAGGAGCAAAGAGTGTCAAAACCAAAGAGAAACCCACAGCTCTCCCCTCCAAGAAGGACGGTGGCCATTCGGACAGCTCTCAGAAGCAACCTGCTACCAAAGCCGTGGTTGAGGCAGTAGTCAGCCAAGGAGGAGCCACTGTGGACAAGTCTCCATGCAGCCTGGTGTCCAAGAAGGACCTCCAGCCCACCAGCCCTGGGAGTCAACCCCAGGACGACGATGTCATCAAGCGCCGACGTCTGTCCGAAGACAAGTTTGGTAAACACACTGCGGAATTGAAATCACAGAAGACCGACATTTCTGCCCAGCTGAAGAGAGATGAGCCGAAGGCTGCTGTTGAGACGGCTCGTAGGAAGGCCTACAGTGAGGTGGTGAAACAGAGACCACACACACCGAGAGAAGGTAATGGATATGATGGGAATACAGTATGTTGTCACAGATTGTTGATTAACACAGGTTGTGACAATTGATCTAAAATGGATGACGGTTAACGGTATTGTGTGTGTGTATCCGTGTGTGTGTGTATCCGTGTGTGTGTGTGTGTGTGTGTGTGTGTGTGTGTGTGTGTGTGTGTGTGTGTATCCGTGTGTGTGTGTATCCGTGTGTGTGTATCTGTGTGTGTGTGTGTTTTCTCCAGCCCCCAAAGTGGTGCAGAACATCCAGGCAGTGCCAGTCAGTGATGATCCTCAGAGCCTCTGTCTGTGGTGCCAGTTCACTGCCGTGTTTACTGACTACACTGTCACCTGGACCAGAGAGGGGGCCGTGCTGGCAGAGATAAAGAGAAGGTACGTCCAGTCACACCAATCACATCTCATAAAGGCTCAATGAAGCCTACATAACCTTTAGAAGGGTTGTCATGGCATTCACTTGTCATGGCATTCACTGGGATTTGTGAAGCATCTATCTTGGTTAGTGAAAGGCTTTATTATGCATTCAGAAGGTGACCCGAAAGGGATAGTTAACCCAAATTACAAAATCACATATTTGGTCAATGGCCATACATCTATCTATCTACATTTTACAGCCAATGATTAGATACAGCCAATGATGTTCATGCCCAAATCATTTCAATGTCATTTAAATCAAGTCATTGAGTCTTTTCAGAGAATTTGGGAATTAGGGTACATTGACTTCCATTGTATTTTGTATGTGTATATATATATATATATATATATAAATATATATATATATATATATATATATATATATATATATATATATATATATATATATATATATATATATGTTTTTTTTTATTTTTTTATTTTTATTTTTTTATATATATATACAGTACCAGTCAAAAGTTTGGACACACCTTACCAAGAGTGTGCAAAGCTGTCATCAAAGCAAAAGGTGGCTATTTTGAAGAATCTAAAATATAAAACATATTCTGGTTTGTTTAACACTTTTTTGTCTACTACATAACTCCATATGTGTTCCTTCATAGTTTTGATGTCTTCAATATTAATCTACAATGTAGAAAATAATAAAAAATAAAGAAAAACCATTGAATGAGAAAGTGTGTCCAAACTTTTGACTGGTACTGTATATATATATATATATATATATATATATATAGTATATATTTGTTATATATTGTATAAGGCTCTTACCACTTGGTGGTGCTTTCGCCCAGTCTAAATATTGTAGCTGTGCGGTAGGAATCTTTTTGGCATACAGACATCACACCCGTCAGGGTGGTGATGATTCAGCCATGACATGAAGTGGGAGGAAGATGCAATTTTTATGTAACGCTGTGATTCAAGTGGGCTGGTCTCACTATTCTCTCTGCAAGAACCGGCACTTATTCTGGAATATGGACTATTGTGTAACATTTCCTGTCTCCCCTTACATAATGCTTATTAATACATGTTTTGAAAATAACATTGTTGAGGGATATCAAAAACAACAAGAGTTAGACATATTCTTTAGACATACGTTTGATATGATAAATGACCACCGCAGAGATATTGTTGAGGTAAAATCACGTTTTTCATCTCTCCACCGTTCCCTCTGTAGTGCAGGGGATGAGAGCAGAGTCTCCTTCACCCTCACCAAGGCCTCCAATAAGAACCTGGGGAAGTACCAGTGTCATCTCAGCAGTCCTCACGGCTCTGCCACTCTAGACTTCCTCCTCACCTACGAGGGTAAGAGACATGGTGGCGCAGATCCACAGGAATGAACTGTATCGAACAGCGTAGACGGAGCTATCTCTCGATGTCTCTGATACGATGCCACTGGAGGGTTTATGTCTCTTTCTGTGGTCATGTCTCTTTCACAGTGCTTAGCGAGATCGTCATCCCTCCTCCACAGAAAAATATCCCAGGTGAGAAAAGATAATAATGTCGCATTTAAGAGTCATATTCCTACTACTACTTTTACTCGTAGTGAAAGCGAATTCTACTTACAAGCATCGATACAACTGTGAGATACATTGTTGAGTGTAGTTCTGAACCTGTTCTGCACGCGCTCTCTTGTGACTAATAATTTAATATTAATTAAATATAAATTGCGTCTCTCTGTGGTTCAGTGGCTCCTGCTGAGGTGGTGGGCGAAGAGGAGGACATCAAGTGTTCCAGGCTGCTGTTCAGAGAGGACTTTCTGTGTGACCAGTACTTTGGGGAGAACCAGGTGGCCAGCATCGTGACGGAGAAGCACTTTTTCGGCGAGGGCATGCACCGTTGGGCCTACCGGACAAAGCTGCAGGCGGGGATGGTGCCTCCGTTCACGCCTGGCCAGCCGTGCGTCCTCAAGGTACACAACTCCATCAGCTACGGGACCAAGAACAACGAGGAGATGGTTCAGAAGAACTACAACCTCGCTGTGGAGGTGAGCACTCACTGTGTGGGGTAGTTTGTAGTCATTTGGAGTTGTTTATGGTAGTTTGTAGTCATCTAGAGTTGTTTATGGTAGTTTGTAGTCATTTGGAGTTGTTTATGATAGTTTGTAGTCATTTGGAGTTGTTTATGGTATTTTGGGGGGTATTTTGAGGTAGCTGTTTGAGGAAGTTGTTTATGGTATTTTGGGGGCTATTTTGAGGTAGCTGTTTGAGGAGTTTTATAATTAGTTGGACCCCTTGTGGTACCTCCACAACAGACTTGTACACAACTGTTAACATCAGCAGACGGACTCAAATATGAACCTTTTGTGCTATGCATTGTAGGAGTGCCATGTCCAGAACACAGCCAGGGAGTATATCAAGGCGTACACAGCTGTGGCCCAGTCTGCAGAGGACTTCGGAGAGGTTCCAGAGTGAGTATGACGTCATCACTCTCATTCATTCAGGCATGGCATTCCAAACATGCTAATTTAGAATTCTAACATTAACTTCCATTGGTTTTTGGTTAAAATCAGTTAACAGTTAGTGACAGTGCCCAGATAAACAGAACCAAAGGGTGGATTGAAGTATGTTCATGGCTTGTCCATAAACTCTTTCAGGGTAAGGAACCAAATATGTGATTTTGTAATTTGTATCCCTTTAAGTAGTCATTTATTGATATCAATACCAACATTTCTCCTGGACCTTTTTCAAGGAAAGTTGGCCGTGTTTTTTGCTTTGTGCGAGGACCCTAAATCTGACCACACTGTGTGTCCTATAACCAGGATCATTCCCATTTACCTGGTCCAACGACCCTCCAATGACATCCCATACGCCACCCTGGAGGAGGAGCTGATGGGGGACTTCGTCAAGTACTCTGTGAGGGACGGCAAGGAGATCAACCTCCTGAGGCACGACTCTGAGGCGGGCCAGAAGTGCTGCTCTTTCCAGCATTGGGTCTATCACAAGACTGAAGGAAACCTGCTGGTCACTGACATGCAAGGTAGGCTACTTACCACAGGTAGGCTACTTACCATAGGTAGGCTACTTACCATAGGTAGGCTACTTACCACGGTCCAGCCTAGCTACTTACTGTCCACCAGTGCAATCTCAGCAAGTCATACATGGAATGGATGGACATAACCCCTAACCCTAACCCTATATAGCATATTATGTGATTCCTCAAATTAATTTCGGTAACACTTCAGTATGGAGAACACTTTTAAGACACTAATTCGTAGCTTATAAGTGTTTAAGTAGTGGCTAATTGGGCAATTTTGGGGTATTACTAGTCATTTATTAGGACTTTATTCAGTGTTTTCTTATTCTCAAGTTATATGTAATGTGGTAGCTGGCCAGTTTGATGTGATTTCAGCAACCCTCCAATCACTGGCCCATCCGGGGATCGAAGCAGCAACTTTGGGGTTACTGGCTAGCCTCCCTGTTTATATATCATTTATATTTCTCTTGTTTGATTTTTAGGAGTTGGTATGAGGCTGACAGATGTTGGAATAGCAACCTGCAAGAAAGGGTGAGTATGGGAGAAGAAAATACAATAACTACAAAAATAAAAGTACAGCAGAACATAAAATACTATAATCTTTAGTGAGTACTACAGTGTGACTCATGTATGTCTCTCTGTGGTCCAGATACAAGGGTTTCAAAGGGAACTGCGCCACCTCCTTCATCGACCAGTTCAAAGCCTTACATCTGTGCAACAAGTACTGTGAGATCATGGGCCTCAAGTCTCTGCAACCTAAACCCAGGAAGCCCGTCTCTGCTCCCAAACCCAAACCCCAACAGCCCGCCCCAAAGAAAAAGACATTGTTCGGCCCCACCCTAAAGGGCAAGTCCTGATAGGCTGAGAGCCTCATATTAGGGGCATTATGATTGGTACAGTAGAAATCGTAGGGTTTGAAACTGTTGGACACCCCTATGACTGCCTCTTCTGGTCTGGGCTCCATTTGGGAAGATGGACCCAGAGGCATACTTTTGAATAACAGTCTTCTACAGGACTACAGGGTGCTGTTTGGAGTGTGTATAAAGACCACTGGGTGAATAGATGGAGATAGAGGACATTCTGAGGCTCCCCTCTTTGTCCGCCATTGACTGTCAACCGTCTACCGAGAGAGGGAGGGTTGTGTCAATCACAACAAATGAAAGGTCTTCCATTGAGAAGGTTCTCCTGTGTGTTTCTCGTCTAGGAGAGGAGAAATATATTTTGTTTGTTTTCATGATAAAGCTGTGACGATTTGGAGCCACTGGGCAGTATTGTCCCACTGTCGACATTCAGTGTATGTGACATCTGATGTTTATGGGTATCAAAGGCGATAATATTTATTCTTTAAAATCTTGTATTCTTTGATGTGCCCTTTGTTTTTTTTTTACTTTCTCTTGATTAAATATTGTATAAGAAAGTTGAGACGGCAAGACAAACAAATATTTTTTTGCGAGTGAAAATATGACTTTGTGCATTTGTGTTACAATATGTTTCGTAAAGGCAGCTAAATGTTGCTATTAGACGTCTTTACTGTAAAATGATGTATCTAAGATGTACATTTTCTGTTTGATACTGCTTGTTCACTAAAGCTACTGACATCTGCTCAACCTTTTATTTCCAGTATGTCTTGGTTTGCGTACTGTATGCTATGTATACATAGTACAGTATAGTACAGTATAGTACAGTATAGTACAATATAGTACAGTATAGTACAGTATAATACAGTATAACCTCCACCGAGGGTAGTGACCCCCATCAGGTTCAAAGTTCAGCATTGGGGTCCATGTTAAGACAGTTTGTAAACTGTCTAATTCAATGGAACTCAAGTAGTGCCATTACCAGGAGGGTAAGTGAACGACTTAGGCTGGGTAGTATCTCCCCTGAGAACTCCTCTTGACATACAGCGCATAGCCAGCTGTCTGTGTGCCTCAGTCAGAATGCTGCCTACGCAATCACCACAGTCCCAGAGACATGGAGTACATGTAGCTTACATGGTGTGTGCTGTACATTCTAAGTGTGAGTCAGCATTTCCAAACTATTCACACATTGAATTTGGAAAGTTCCACTCAAATGAATGTGTGGCCTCTGCCTTATAAACCTGCCTGGCCAAGGTTAGGCCTGAGGGGGGGGGGGTGGGTGGGGGGTGGATATACTCACTTAAGCGGCAGAGAGATGTTTGGGGAGTGTACAGTAAATACTTGCACGCCCATGTGGTGTGTGTTTGTGTGTGTGAGTGTGTGTGTGTGTGTGTGCTCGCACGCCCATGTGTGTGTTTGTGTGTGTGTGTGTGTGTGTGTGTGTGTGTGTGTGTGTGTGTGTGTGTGTGTGTGTGTGTGTTCTGCGTGCGTACTGTACATGTTTGAGAGGTTTTTGGAGGTAGATGGGTGGGACTGGGTTGGGTCTGCACACTCTTCAGTTCCTTTAAGCAAACCTGCTAAAAGACCAACGTGTTGTTTTTCCTGTTACATGCAGTATCGAATCAAGTGAGGAAATCCATTTATTTATTTATCATTTTATTGGAATCCAAACTGCCCAAGTGTATGTGATCCAGTACAGTCATCAACTTTGAGATCAGAGCCAAAACTCTTGTTTGCTCATTGTGAATTTCTTGAATGGGTTTGAATGACTACAGTACAACACAACATGTAATAAAATATGTCCCTGGAATAGTACACAAATAAATAGGCCATGTATTTTTGTCTGAGCGGATGACAATGTGTGTGTATTACTGGCACATTATCACCTCACATGCAGAGGTCACCATCTGAGGCCTGTGTTGTGACATTGTATCACTGTGATACAGAGGAGACTGGTGGAGGTGGAAATCGTCATTCTATTCCATGCATTACAATGAACTCGTCCTCCGATTTCGACCTCCAACAGCCTCCCCTGCTGTGGTTTCATCTCTCTATTTCCAGACCCTTTCTTCTAGTCTCTCTACGTGACCATTCATCTTAGGAGCCATACTAAAATCATATATACAGTTATAACATTGATTTGATTAAAGTCATTTCTTCACCTATAGTATGTATAGTAGGTAGGCTTCAAGCTTTTTTCACATGTATGGTGTATACAACAGAAAGAACAACAGCAACAACAACAACAACAACAACAACAACAACAACAACCTCTTTCCATAGAACTCAACCTGGAGGACAAGTGAGGAGAGATACCATTCAAGCCGAACTGCATTCAGGAAAGCAGGCGTTCATGGCGTCAGTGACCTGTGCTTCACCGTGTGACCTCAGGGCAGGAGGACGTTTGGCTTCTCACCGTAGCTATTTAGTGTGAAAATGGCGTTTGATAGCAGTGGAAACAAACACCATTGTCACACTCCACAGCTCCGGAGGACAAGACTGTCACAGGACAGGCCTGAGGTAGAGAGGCTAAAAGGAGGGAGGGAGGGAGGGAGGGAGGGAGAGAGAGAGAGGGGGGGGGGGGGGGGCGGGGTTGGGGTCATGGGAGAATGATTAGTCACCTGTTGGAGATTTGGCCCTGGGGCATTTTTCTGGTTACTGGTTACTGTTTTTCAGTGTATTTTGAATCATTTTTGATGTCACACCACGGCCCTTCCAAGGATGTTGTTCATAGATTCTCTGGTGACACACGAAATGCAGTATTCTAACGGTAGAATGTTCAGTTTTGAAAATGAGATTTAGACGTTTTATAACCGCCGACATACAGTCGTACTTCATCAGTATTATGATGTCAGTATGCGGCCCATAGAAGGAACAGCCCTGCTGGGTGGAGGTTCTCCCTGTAGCTGCGTGTCGTGTATGTGGCAGGCCTAACTATCACCCCATCCAAGTACCAAGGTACAACTCCACTAAGATCAGCTCTATGAGTAAACAGTCAATGAGAAAGGACGTGGGTAAAAGTGCAGCTGTTGGTGTGTGTGTGTGTGCGTATGCGTGTGCATGTGCATGTGTGTGTGTGTGTGTGGGTGCGTATGCGTGTGTGTGTGTGTGCGTATGCGTGTGCATGTGTGTGTGTGTGCGTGTGTGCGTATGTGTGTGTGTGTGTGTGTGTGAGTGTGCATGTGTGTGTGTGTGTGTGTGTATCCAGGGTAGAGTAGAACACAAGGCTCTAGTATTAATAACACAGATTAGCTCTTCTTCACAGTTCCTTTAGTTTGTCTCTGAATGTCACTCTATAGAGTTCCTTTACTATAAGATGTCTGGAGGGCTTTTGTTTCAACCCAGCACTAACACACCTTATTCAGCCAACCACCTAATCATCAAGAGCTTGATCAGTTCAATCAGATGTCTTAGTGCTGGACTGGAATCGAAGTGTGCATCCCCTGTAGCTGTCCAGGACCGTGGTAAATGAACTCACCTTGTGATTTGTCTGTGAAGCTCTGGTTCGCCTCTGGCCCCATTTCACTCCCCGTCCGCAGGACCTGCCTAAGAAAAGACTGGTCTCCTTCTCCTCTCTCACTCCCTTCTCTCTCTCTCTCTCTCCACTCCCGGGGATCGCCACCTCTCTCTCTCTCTCGCTGCAGTAAAGAGCAGGTTACAAGTTCCAGTCCAGGGTCTGTGTCTGTGGTCTGTTCCCTCAGGTCTGGACAGATAGTCAGCGTTTTGGGCACAGCTCTCTCCACTCCCCTCCCTTTATGTAGCCAGAGGGGGGTTTAGACAAACACCTAGTTTCCCCTCAGCGATAAGCTGCTGCAGGGAAGTATCGATCGCCGACCAGGAGGGAGGAGGGGAGAGGGGAGGAGGGGGACACACTGGCCTGGTGTGGCAAAAGGCCCATCTCAAAGCTCCTCACGACCCACTCAGACAACCTGATACCATACATACTCAATCTGGTTCTGTTATTTACGGCAGGCTGTATAGTTCATTCATAAAGACAGAAACGTTCTGAAGACACTTCTCACTTTACATTGTCAGGTTTATTTGACAGAAACAATGCAAGTGAATCAGCATTTCTGTAAATGTGCGAGATTTAGCTCAAATGTTTATATTTCGTTTCCTGTGTCTTTCATTGTGATAAACGTACAATGTTGGTGTCTTCTGGGTTGCGTTGCTTTATTATAGAAATGATTATGGACTGAAAATAAAATAAAGGCTTATTTTAAACTGTGGTGGTTGAAAAAGGTTAAAGGTCGTTGAAATGACATTCTCACTGTGTTTTTCCACTCACACAGGTTTCCAATAACGACTGGGTGATTCTCATGCCAGCTCACCAGGGAACATGACACCACAGATGACATGACAGATAGATACAGTACCTACTGCACATGCTCAGTCTGAGATGCCAACCTACCAGAGGAGGCTGGTGGAGGTAGACATCGGAGGACGGGCTCATTGTAATGCATGGAATGGAATGAGGAATGGTGTTCGATACCATTCCTTATTCCATTCCATGCATTACAATGAGCCCATCCTACAATTTTTACCTCCACCAGCCTCCCCTGTAACCTATATATCACTGACTCTGTGTCCAGATGTCATATGAAGTCACCTTGCCGAAAGTCATCATCGACGTACAGTCTATTGACTTTGAGACTTTGACTGTGATTACTGGCATAAGAGATATTTCTGTTATGACGTTCACACAACTTTAAAAAAAAATAGAGCAAGTATTGCATCACTTGATCATGTGGACGGTGCTTTCATTACATTTTGTGATTATTGTTTCTGTGAGCATAATCCTGACAGGTTTTCTCAGGTGAAGGCTGTAGAGAAATTCAAAGCGCTGCAGAGCTGGAAAACGACACACACAATGACTAGGCACAATTTCAACCTGTACCAAAACGACCTCCTCTTTCACAGAAGTGTACTGTAATGCCCACGGGCGACACGACTACAGTAGCCGGTCATTGCCAGGTGGGACTCCTCTCCTCTCCTCCTCTCTCAGATGTGCTCTGTAACATTTGACTTGACAGCCTGGGCAGGGGGGGCAGGGAGCGGGAGAATTTGGCTCCTGGTTTGTTTGTGACCAGAGAGAGAGAGGTAGCTTGATCAAATGTACCGGGACAAGCAGAGTGCTTTTATTTGCTCGTCCTTGGAGCTGATATCTCTCAGATTGCCTGTGTGAATGAACTGGGTACCCTTCACCCCACACGTGCGCACGCACACACAAAAGCTGGGCGCCATATTTACAATCCGTGTGTAACGCCGGCCTACGTTCAATAGTTGTATAACAGCCCTGCTACTCAGTTACACGCCACTGTAGGTAAACGTCTGGATGGCAAGGGGATCCAGCGCTTCCCTATTTCATACTGGTCAATGGGAGTGATTGGCTGGCATTAAACACTGCTAGCGCCTACACAGGGAACCCCCAGAACCA
>NC_139659.1:1978119-2170619 GCF_951799395.1 Argentina silus
GAAGCCCTGTGGACACATGAGTGAAAAGGGAAACGTATCATTAGACACATATGTAATCAAAGTATGCTAACTCTTCATTCAAATGTCCATTGAAGACGCCTGCCTATAAGTTTGATCAGCAAAATGAAGGAGAGGAAGGTGTGGGAATATAAACCTATAACCCCCTCACATTTCTTTCTTTCTTTCTAAAGAGATTAGACTCTTCGACCTGTAGCTCAGGGTTAGAGTCTAAAGCCTGATGCCACCTAGTGTCAGTAAGTGTAACTGCATGCTTACCTCTAAAAAGGCGTTCATCTGCTTCTGGACCCTGTTCACGAACCTCCACTGGATCACAAGGCTGAGAAAAGGAAGATGGGGTATAATATGTTAAGAGTATAGTCAGTATAAATGGAGAATTAGGTAATGGCATATCAGACCACTGCAACAGCCATGGGCGGTACACAAGCCCCCCAACACACACAAAGACACAAAGACACACACAAAGACACACAAAGACACACACACACACACACACACACACACACACACACACACACACACACACACACCACTATATTTGCTTACTCAATGTATTCCTTTTTGTTGTCGTTGGTGACCACCATATCTGAGCCACTGGGTTTCAGATCCACCTGGTAAGTCTAGGGAGAGACGCATGTATAACATCACAATGCAGCAGAGCGGTAACTACAGTCCCAGAGGGCAGTGGGCAGCCTTATGAATATGGAACGCAGCCTCTGTATTACAGATGAGCTATGCAGCTTTACTATTCACATTAGAGACCTTGATTGGATACTTCAAGGCTTGTCTTGTCCTATATGAAAGGGGTGTGGTGGGGTGGGGGTGGGGGTGGGGGACACACTCCTGTACCTGTCCAAAGTTGTCCTCATCGATGCAGAACCTCAGGTCCAGCTCAGTGGGGTCGTTCTCCAGAATCCACTTCAGAGAGTTGTAGTACTCACTGTCCTGCAGGGTCACAACAATGGGACAGTATCATTTGATGTAAGTCCACCTCAACAGAAACTCTCCATACTCCTGAAACTGTCCTGTTGGGCCAGCCAACTGTTCTCACATGCCAGGTGAGAGGGATATAGAGTGCCCTGCGTAAGTAATGGGACAGTGAAGCATTTTTTTACTATGTATAAAAAGTGTTTCTTTCTGAATTTTATTTCTGAATGGTGAAACCAATATGTACAGGAATACCATCAAATAAAAGCTGACGATCTCTATTTTAACCTCAGAGTAATTGCTTGAACTTCTGGAGTGTAGAGTGAAAAGAAGAACTAATGCCTCACTGTCCCATTACTTACGCAGGGCCCTGTAGAAGATGTGATGATTCTAAGAACTCACCACTGACTCCATGTCCTTCAGCGTGATCTGCTTTCCTAGCATCATCTTGTAGAAGGGCCTGATGAAGAAGCCTGCCAAGAGAAGAGCAGGTTTAACCAAACAGAAGAGCAGGTTCAATCAAAGACCAGGTTCAACCCAACAGAAGACCAGGCTCAACCCAACAGTAGACCAGGTTCAGTCAAACAGAAGAGCAGGTTCAATCAAACAGAAGACCAGGTTCAATCAAACAGAAGACCAGGTTCAATCAAACAGAAACATCGGAGGTTTCAAGATCTGAGGCTCACAAAAGGGCTCAAAGTAAAAATGTCTCAATGTTGTTGTTGTCAATTAAAAGGCAACACTGCTAGTGTGACCCCTAAGGACAACCCACGCAGCTTACCGTCCAATAGCTTCCCATGGAACACGGCCATCCCTGCCACGCGGCCAATGAACTTGAAGTAGGAGAGGTGGTCTTCATTGCATAGGCCAGAGTTAGGGTTGATCTGTAGTGTGTAGTTATCTCTGGATACAGTAGACAGGACAGAGGGGTCAGATACACACAACCTCCTAAAACCACTTCCTAGGTCACAGTTGTTGGGAGTCCCAGTGTTTTTACTTGGCAGGAGCATGCCCGACAATTACACACACATCCCAATCCCCCAATCCCCCCCCCCCCCCCCCCCCCCCCAATACCAATGGTTTCCAAAAGAATGTGGACCATTTCCACCCTCACAATAAAGGACATGTGGGTGTTATTGGTAAAATGTCCTTAACTGTTGTCATAGTAAGAGACATGTCTGCCCTGTCCTCCCTCTCCAATTTCCTACTGTCCCAATAAACGTCAAAAATGTGAGATTCCAGTTGTTGGAGTCATAGAGCCTGGGGGTTGCTTCCTTGGGCCAGGATCTAGACTTGATTCACGAAGTGAGATAACACTGATCCTAACGCAGGCCTTCCACGGTCCTAACGCAGGTCCGTCAAGTCAACAACACTGTGCAGGGAACACATGAGACCCTGTCAGGACAGCACTGAGACCAGTATTTACTAAGCAGAGAATCTCCTCTTACTATGACAACGGTTGAGGAAATCTGACCACATGCCCTCCATTGTGAGGGTGGAAATGGTCCACATTCCTTTGGGAAACCGTTGGTATTCAGGAAGCCAGACTGAATGAGAGGAAGAGCCGGCCTATAAAAGGGAGAGGAAGCTGACTGCAGGTCTTTGAACGGCTGTTCCTATCGGTTCACTGCGCTTTGTAGAGAAGAGGAAACTAATGGTGCACGTTATTGTGCCTCAGATGCATGCAGTGTCTTATAATACCTACAATTATCTAATGATCTCATTTCATTTCATGAAATCAATTAACATGGTAAAGATCGGTAATGATGACATTCCTGTCATTAAGATTAGTGGAGGCCAACATAGGGTGTCCTGACCAACATAGGGTGTCCTGACCAACTGCTGCCTGTTAATAAGCTGTCCATCAGTGCGGGTGGTCAGACACTGGCATGTGTAGCACCGGGGGGTGTGGTACAGGGGGGGGTGTAGTACCGGGGGGGTGACAACAGCAAACTACACACAACTAATATACTGTACATTTTCATTGGTACTGGAATAGCATGTGTAAAAAAGTAAGACGAATCTGACTACTGAGAAACATTAATTTACCAGTTGTTACTACTTGTTACTAGTTGACTAGAGGTACAAGTTGATGTCTGAGTTGGATCACACTTAAACAAAAAGTATGAAACACAAAAGATCCTCAAAACCCGTTTCTACAGACAGAGAGAGCGACAGACAGACAGAGAGAGAGAGAGAGAGAGAGAGAGAGAGAGAGAGAGAGAGAGAAAGCCTAGCTCTGGGTCACTCACGTGGCAGAGTACTCGAACAGTCCATAGTAAGGGTTGAACATCTCTTTGGACAGCAGGAAGAACCACTCGCGGGCCACGCCCCCGTAGTCCAGGCCCTTCTCCGACTCAAACTCGATCCAGAGGCGGGACTTGAGGATGTCGGGTCTCTTCAGGGACATGATGCGTCGGTACGACTCCTCGAAGATGTTGTTCCTGTGCAGCTTCATCTCAAACCTGTTGGGGATGTCCGCCTGGGCAGGGAAACACACACCGTTCAATGCCACGCAACGCGCTTCACATAAAGGTCCTCTCTGATAGGATGTTCAGGGGTTGGGGACATAGAAACTAAAAGCAAGCCTTCCAGTTAGTTTTGGTCCTTAGTATTAGGGACAACTGAAAGACCAGTACCAGAGGATCTGAGGGTGGTACTAAAAGACCAGTACCAGAGGATCTGAGGGTTTGAGAAAGCAAGATGAAACCTTGAAAAGGCAGCTTGCCTTTCTTTCTTTCTTTCTTTCTTTCTTTCTTTCTAGTAAGATGCCGCCGTTTGTTCTTCAGAGTGTTAATTGGGATGTGTGAGGTGGAATGTTTTTACACTGAATATAAAAGCATGCTCCATTTGGCATTTAATTAACGGTGCATTCATTACACACACAGTACCTGAGATTCAAGTATCATTTAACCCCAACCATGTATTCGGCAAAGCAGAGCTGTGTTATATCATAATATGTCTTACCGGTTTCTTCAACTTCTTTCTGAAGTAGTCATATTTCTGTTTGAATTCTCTCGAGTACGGCACAGCCTGCAATGAGACAGACACACACACACAGACACACACACAGGCACACACACACACAGAGCAAGTCAAGGACTGTCTAATCTAGGAGGAGGGTCTTAGTGCATCTAGGGGACAGTACACGGAGGAGTTGGTGGCAACAAGAGAGGGTCAGTAGTAACAGACCCCTGTGTGCATACGGGTGATGACATCACTGACGTCAACGTGAGTGACCACTCGGTATCTCTGTTACCACACAAGTGTTTACAAGATCTTTGTTGTAAACACGAAGACGACGACGACATCTCTGACGGGTGTACCCCCCAGAGTGACGTCTTCGTTGAGCACGCCATGGGTGAGCGCGATCATTAGCGTCGCGTCAAGAAGAGTGACGGTGTGTAGTCTGTCATGTGTGTATCAGGGCAACAGTATCCTAGCCTAGACAGACACCAGGGACACACAGCGACTCACAGGGCCCGTGATGGCCGGGCTCTGAAGGCGGGGGTCCTCCCACTGGGTGTTTTTGGTGTCTGAAGGAGACAAGATAATAACAGAGAGTTGGAGTTAGATAATATACCATTATTGATAATATACCATTATATTGTCCAAGCAGACACAGAAATGAGCAAACAATACAAAGGCATGTGCAGATACACACACAGATACACACACAGATACACACACACACATACACACACACACATACACACACACACACACAGATACACACACAGATACACACACAGATACACACACAGATACACAGCTTGTAAACACGTGTTGACATCCCTGATATGTCAGGTTTAAATAATTAATAGGCAGTAAGACAATCCACAGGGTCAGGCTCAGGGATTGATTGATCTGTGTAGTGAACCATTCAGTCTGACAGACACAGCCAGACTCCCTCGGCTGGACCCAGACAGCGTTGAAGCTGAGGTAAGGTGCTCTCTCTCCTAGTCTAGGGCTGAACCACAACTAACAGTGTGGGTTTGAGAGACAGAGAGATGGAGAAAGAATTCATTAGTCTGATTAAGGAGAGAGACAAAGAGATGGAGGGAGGGGAGATGGGGGGGGGGGGGGGGGTGAGAAGGTGGTGGAAGAGACAGAGAGATGGAGGGGGGGGGTGAGAAGGTGGTGGAAGAGACAGAGAAAGTGTAATTAAAGTGTCAGATAGTAAGAAGTGAGAGACAGAGAGGTGGAGAGTGAAATAAGTGTGTGTGTGTGTTGTGTGTGTGTGTTTGAGAGAGGGAAGAGAGAGAGAGACAAACAGAAAGGGGGTGAGCCCCCGGGCCTTACTGTGGTCGATGTAGAAGGTTCTGCCGTCGGCGTGAATCCTCTCCTCCCAGCCCGGCTACAGAAGAAGAAGAGAGCAGAGGCGAGTCAGAGACTCACACACAGACACGGGGGAGACCAGGGAAATAGAACCAACAGCACAGGCATCCATCCCCATCCATTCAGTTCTATTTCCATGGGAGTGACGAGGCCGGGACACCAGTACAGCACACCCAGAAGGACCAGTACACCACTGACACCTGACACACAGTGACGTAGAGCCACAGACAGACTGCAGTCGGCCGGAAAGGACGGACGGACGGACGGACGGTCGGAACAGAGAGCAGGGGGGAGGGAGGGAGAGGTGGCAGGGGGCGGGGGCGAGAGGGGAGCCTGGCTCCGGTCTCAGTCTGACCCCCCCCCCGCCGCCAGGGCACAGAGATGGACCCATAGAGATGGAACTGTTCTGTTCTCTATGGGGTACGACTGCTGTGGCTGTGGACCAGGATCCTAAACCCAACCACCATTTGATACGGTGGAGACTAGGGAGGAAGGGGGAGACGTGGGAGAACATGGGGGGGGGGGGGGGGGGGACAGTCCACTCACATGCAGCAGACAGCAAGCTGCTTCTGATTACTACTATAGAGCTACCTCCCTCTGTCCCTCTCCTCCCTCCCTCCCCTTCCATCCTGCCTATAGTAGTACATAGAAGGAGTGTCCTGTCTGGTCTACCAACGCCCTGAGTTGCGTTTCAGAGACCTTTCAGACACAGACACAGGAAACTCTGGACACTGCAGTTTTGGGGGGTCCCGAGGCGCAGGTGGGGGAGGGGGGGGGGGGGGGCTCTGATGAAGAACGAGAGGAGGGGTGATGAGGATGGTGGTGGTAGTGATGGGGGGCGGGGGGGGCGAGCACAGAGAGAGGAGGGGATGGAGCGGAGCGATGAAGACAAGGAGGAGGGAGACACAGTCATCATCAGGTCCATGCCAGAATGCAGTTCTGCAGGGCGGGGCGGGGCAGGGCGGGGCGGGGCAGGGCAGGCAGTCAGACAGACAGTCAGACAGGGCAGGCAGAGGGAGGCTGCGCCTGGAGCCTAGGCATTCAGCACCAACCTCCTCTGGTAGGTTCTGCCAGTTTAAAGATGTCCCCCGGCCCCAACGCCACGGACAGAACAGAGCAGAGAGGAGAAACAAACACACCGCTGGCCCGTGAGTGAGTGTGAGACCAGGCTGGAGTACCTAGTAGTGCCACTGAGCCTTAGTCACTCCCCCCCCACCAAAAAATGGACGGTTAGCTAAAGCCTAGCTAAGTGTATCCATCATAGAGTTACAAACACTAGAGGGAGCACTCCCTCAAATTAACTGTGATTATATGGGGAGCGCCATGTAGTCAGCTTTCTTCATTCTCTGTGTTTTGAGCGGGCATATATCCAATGTTGGTGATTCACTGCCTGTGCTGGAGTGTCCGTTGGCACAGTTTCAACCCGGCTCCGGAACCCAGGGTTCTCCCCAGGACTTTTGAACAGCGTGGAGCTGGATTGCATGATCAAAACCAGACTTTACTCTATCGTTACTAAATATATCGTTTAATTCGCCTTGTAATGTTTACATAGTGGCGCCAAAAAGTTCACAGCGTGACCCAGCGCCACTCTTCCATTCGTTGGGGAGAACCCTGGATTGGCACCAGTAGACCAGTAGATGGCGTCACACACCTGAAGGCCATTAACAATCTATTGTCCTATTGAAGAAGAAGACCATGCATTGATCCAATTGGCTGATGCCTTCCCAGCTCATAGGAAGTGCCCCCCTAGTTGACGACATGGCGCCCCCCGTGCTGTCACGAATGCAATGGGTGGGAACGATGGCATGTGCCTTCTCTAGGGATTCTAACTCTGTGGTATCCACTCAGAGGTGGGCGTCTGTCCTACCTCATTGCCTGATGGAGGCAGCATAATCTGCATTATTTTGTTTTAATAACCACAAACCCTGATTGGCTTCGCCACATGAGCAGGAAGAGGCATACAAGAGAGCTTTTTCCTGTGGTGCAGCACATAAAGGTGCAAATTAAAAACACCTCAAAACCACGACGTGACACAATTTCCAAACTAAGCGGAAACAAAAGGTGAACGAGGACCACTAATCAGGCTCTCGCTCTCATCGTCAAGACAACGTAGGTGGTAACGGCAGAGAGCAGAGGAGCAGACGCAAGCTCCTCTCACATAACGGCAGGGTCCTGCTGCTGCTGCTGCTGCTGGCGCTCCCTGGGCCTCAGGGCTCCTGGCCTCAGGCGCTAAGTGCTAATGAGGGATTTAGCTAAAGGACCCCCCCCCAGACATCCCCTGCTTCTCGCTCCCTCTTACTCTCTTTCTCTCTCTCTCTCTCTCTCTCTCTCCTCTCTCTCTCTCTCCTCTCCTCTCCTCCCCCCCCCTGCTTTTCTCTCTTTCTCTCTCTCTTTCTCAAACCCCCATGGAAAGCTAATTAGGAAAGGCAATGAAAGGTTGTTTGATTGAGTCTGACCATATACTCTCAGCAGACTCACACAACAGGCTCCGGTGCTGTTTCATTCCCACACTCCCAAGTCAAACGGGAGGGGGGGAAAAGGGGCTTTTTTTTCACTCAAAAAGGCAGTTTCACTGTGACGACCTCGTAAAGGACCTGGCAGCACACCAGCGTACAGTTGTCTTAGGAAAACACAAAGACAATGCTTAACGATCTGAGCAGCTTAACGAGCGGAGCTACGACCACTGTTTTCTATATGTGCGTCTGTTCCACATTCCTCCTGGTTGCGTAACGGCGAATACGTGACAGATTAGCCGTACGTTAACTGTTGAATATTAACATTGAGATATTCCAGTGGTGAGCTGGAGAGTGCTTGGTCCTTTATGTGGGGGGGGTGGGGTGGGGGGTGGTGGAGGGTTAAAGGGTTCTTGCTATAGTGTACAGGCTGACTTACAGGTAGAGGGCCCAGGTCTCCATGGGGGGGAGGGGGGAGGTTAAAGGGTTCTTGCTATAGTGTACAGGCTGACTTACAGGTAGAGGGCCCAGGTCACCGGGATCCAGAGAAGCCTTCGTCCTCATGTGAACGGGGTACTTCAACCTTGGGTCCTCCTGAGAGAGAGAGAGAGAGAGAGAGAGAGAGAGAGAGAGAGGGAGAGAGGGAGGGAGAGAGAGAGGGAGAGAGGGAGAGAGGGAGAGAGAGAGAGAGAGAGAGAGAGAGAGAGGGAGGGAGGGAGGGAGGGAGAGAGAGAGAGAGAGAGAGAGAGGGAGGGAGGGAGAGAGAGAGAGAGAGAGAGAGAGAGAGAGGGAGAGGGAGAGGGAGAGAGAGGGAGGGAGAGAGAGAGAGAGGGTGGGGGAGAGGGAGAGGGAGAGAGAGAGAGGGAGAGGGAGAGAGAGAGAGAGAGAGGGAGGCAGGGATGGGGGGTTAAAGAGAGAGAGGGGGGAGAGATAGAGAAAGAGAGAGTTATATAACCATCAGAACCTCCAGTTTGATAAAAATCTAACACGCCCCCTCAAATTGACAGAGACAGCGCTAATGGTTTTTCATTTTAGCCAGAGGATCAACATATTACGCTGGAACGCACATCAATATTTCCCACTTAGTTTCAATACCATTTCCCCATTACACTTGAATTGATTGATCTTCTCCAGCGGGTCTTCCTCAAATTAGATGAGAGTCGATTCTAACAGTACAACTTTTGACCACCAGGTGTCTCCACCAGACCCCATAACACATCTCCTCGGCTGTTCCAGACCGGAGCCGTTTGCTCGTTCACAGGCAAGGTTTGAGGAGAGGGGACGCGGCAGAGCTCAATTATAGCCCAGTTATAATGATGTAATCATTGAATGTAACTCTAATTAATTAGCAGAGTGCTTGTTCTGTCAGGAAGAAGTTCATTAGTTAATAAGGCCAATTTCCATTTCGTTGTGCGTTTGGCAAGCCAACAGATCATCGCAGATAGCCAACTTGGCATAAAACCACAAGCAGAGCTAATTTGTATTCAATACTTTCCTGGCCCCTAGCCTCTATATGTGCTTTGGCCCACTTCTCTGACTACTGTATGGTTGTCATGCCAAACATGTTAACTAAAGCACATCATAGATCTGGGACACGGCTCGGTCAACGCAGGTGCAGGTGCGTAACAATGTCTTTCTTCTATTGGTTCTGCGTTCCTAAACGTCTGTGGTCACGGGTCAGCGGTCACGGGTCAGCGGTCAGCTGACTAGTACTCACCCAGGTGGTGACCCTGCTGTTGTGGTCGATGAAGAAGGGTCTCCCGTTAGGTGCTATCCTCATCTCCCACCCCGGGGGCAGGAAGCTCTGCTGGGGCTTGTGCCCAGACTTGGGGGAGCTGTAGGGGGAGGGCTGGGGCGACTGGGGGTTGGATAAGGTGTCCTTCACCGCCCTCCTCACCTGGATGTTGTTAGCCCCCTGAGGCAAGATGGACGCCAACGGAGGAGAAGAGAGATCAGCAAAGTCTGCAGCCATCATCAACAGCACATCACCTCCGCTTAATGACTTCTTAATCACTTTTAAATACTAAATTAAGCCTGACTTATAAGTTCCTAAATTATTCTCTAAAAACAAATTATCTCCCCGTTCCTTCGGTAATGTCTACTTTTTCTAATATAAGAAAAGGACCTTCCTAATTGCTCTCTTAATCCCCCCCATCCCAAATTTTAATTGCCACGTTCACAAGTGAGAATTTCACCTCAATTTACTCTCTCTCAGTCTTGAGAAAAACACCACCCGTTCCCCGGTCTTCATTAATTAAACTTCCTCTCAGGCCGCCTCTCTTGGCACTGGCTGTGTGCACCACTCTGAGGTATTAAAAAATGATTTAAAAAAAATACATAAAAAAGAAAACTATGTATTCTCCTAATTAGCTCCACTTTTCCTCACAGGCTCACATTCCATAATTGAATTTCCCCCTCCAACTCCCTCCAATATGTTGGGTACGTTTGGAAACTGTTCTGATTTCTCCATAGCACAGAAGCTTTAAAAAAATAAATTAAAAAAAAAAGCTACGTTTTTTTGTACCCCATTGGTTAAAATGTATTATTTACCACACTACTACGCAGGCAAGTGAGCCAGAGTGAATGTACCGTTCACCGGTCTGGTGGACTCTCACTGTGCATGGATTTGCACGCAACACTGGATAACTGAGAGAGAATGGCAACAAGGATGTACCTCAGTGAGCTTTAATGAACACTTCCACACGGACAGTATCATAATCTGACACCCACCCACACACCCACACACACACACACACACACACACACACACACACACTGTATTGTGCTGTCAGTGTGGTATTGTGAGCTGTGGGTAATCATGTGCTCGGACACTGCGGTCTGGGTAATTGTGCTAACAGCGGTGGGCCGGGTAGGCCGGGTGGGCCGGCCTTGTTAACATGGTTCCTGAGCTCAGGCAGCGGAGCGTCATTACACGCTGTCACATGAGGCTCAGCCTGGTTAGCGTTAGCACGCCGTCGTCATTATCAGTAATTGCCGTGATGCTAACCGCTGAGCTCAAACACGAGGCGAGCAGACAGATTAGCTAACGACTCCATCCCCTCATTCCTCCTGCTGTGTTCCAACGCTGGCAAAGGGCAGAAAAGCTTTTTCCCTGACAATTCGAAACCCACATATATTGTACAGTACAGGACAGACAGATAGACAGACAGATAAATAGATAGACAGACAGATAGATATTTATATAGTATTATATTGTACAAAAAAAAAAAAAAAAAAAGTAAAACATGGGCATAGAACATCTAAACAGTTACAAATTACATTTAAGAGAGTAAAATGACCTCAGAGGCAGGAAGAGGAGGAAGTAAGATGAGTCATAGGTGAAAGGAAGCCTTCCCAGATCGCTGAGGTAAACCCTCCTCGTGAAAGGAAGCCTTCCCAGATCGCTGAGGTAAACCCTCCTCGTGAAAGGAAGCCTTCCCAGATCGCTGAGGTAAACCCTCCTCGTGAAAGGATTAGTAAATCAAGGGAGTGGCATATCTCTAGTACTGTCTTAAGTAAGTATTTACCCTTCTGGACTTTTTCCACATTTTGTTGTTACAACCTGACTTTAGAATAGATTTAATTTATGTTTTGTCACTGATCTACACAAAATATCCTATAATGTCAAAGTGGAAATATTTTTTAATATTTAAAACTGAAAAGCTGAAATATCTTGAGTCAATAAGCACTCCTAAAATTAGCTCAAATGCAAAAATGTCTTCAACAAGTCACTCAATAAGTTGAACTGAGTCCATCTGAGTGCAAGGATAATAGTTCATGTGATTTCGGAATGAATATCTTTTGTTTTTATAGTCTCTGGTTTGCATAAGAATCAATTACACACTGTGTGGATTAGGATGTCACTACCAACTCAGCAAATTTCATAATTCTCTCTTGATCCTGACAAACTCCCCAGTCCCTGCCGGTGACAAACATGCCCATAACATGACGCAGCTACCACTATTCTAACTGCATTGCATGGGTTTAAATCTGGATTTGCACTAAACGTAATGCTTTGTAGTAAAACCAAATAAACACATTTCCAGCCACTTTCTTTGCTGTATTTCCATTAAGGCATTCTTTTTTGGCCACTTGGTTATAGAGCAATTTTGTAAAAAGCATAAAAGCTGTGCTATTTCCTCTCCACCATTCAACTTCGTAGATTTTTGTAATTCTCCCCAGGCGTCAGGGTAGCATTCCTGAGCAGTTCTGTTCCTCTCCATCTGCTCAGTTTGTAATCAGTTTATAATGACAACCTGATCCACAAATCAGAGACCCTATAAAAACAAAAATATTAATTCCAAAATCACATGAACTATTATCCTTGCATTAAGATGGTCTCAATTCAACTTACTGAGTGACCTGTTGAAGACATTTTTGCATTTGAGCAAATTTTAGTGTCATAGCAAATGGGGTGAATAGTGATTGACTCAGCCATTCATTTTTAATTAATTTGTAAAGATTTCTAAAACATAATTTGTATCACTTTGATATTATGTGGTATTTTGTGTAGATCTATTATATTTATTTTAAAGTCAGGTTGTAACACAACAAAATGTGGAAAAAGTCCCGGGGGTGAAGGCATGTACATCCAACCTCTGCCTGAGGAACCAACTCTTAGAATAACAGGAAGTGGACTGACTTCAAGTTCTCTGAGCCATCAGCTGATCCAGACAGCAGCCAACACACACACACACACACACACACGCACGCACACACGCACGCACAGACACACACACACACGCACAGACACACACACAGACACGCACACGCACCCAAGCGCGCACACACACGCACCCAAGCGCGCGCGCACACACGCACACACACACGCACACACACACACGCACACACACACGCACACCCGAGTGATGAGTGCAGCTAACCTGATACGCATGACAGCTGCTAAAGTCACTTCACCGCCATGACGCAAGATTTCAACATCCCCCCCCCCCCCCCAGGGCAGGTCAGGGGTCCTGTATGACCCAGATAAGCACCTCAACAGTCAACACCCACCACATCGCCTTCTAGACATGACTCATCCACCATTCTCCATTGAACAGTGGAAGAGTACCAAAAGAACACACTAACCCCAGTGTCATCAACTTCTGACAAAGCTCGTCGTCACAATGAGCTGAGAATGAGATGGTGATCGTGATCATTAGTCACATCGGTAACAACGTGATTCTAGATTCACACAAGTGATTCTAGAACGTTCTATAGGCCTTGTGCCAAACGATGCAACACCACCTCTAGCCGTAACGGCACAGGGTATGACCGCTGTTGACAGAGGGACCAACAGAGGGAGCATTGTCCTGCATTTCAGGTTCTCGACCAATAAGATAAGGTGATGCAGCAGTAACCGTGGGGCTGATCCAATCACACATCAGAGAGCAGCCAACCATGTTTTAGCTGCCTGTATGATACACTCTGACCCAGTTTCATCATGTGACCACTAACAACTAATGTTCTCAGGTGGTTGTATTTATCAGATTATAGTATTTAATCGCGACGACATTCCGTATGATGACTCCAGAGATGAGAAAAACCCCCAAAAACGTGACCACGGCTAAGCTGTATCCTCGCACCACACAAATGAGTCAGTCAGCGGTCAAACCAGAAGCCTCCTGAATAGAATCAAATTGCTTGGAGCAACAGCTTGAAATTGCTTCCAAATTCTCTTGGCGACGGTGACGACGGCCGTCACATGTTCGTGGCGAAATGATTAACAAGCAAGGTCAGGATAGACGAGCTGTTTCATCTGGCTAATCATTTTCATGATACAGGACATCCATCGCAAAACTCATCCACACTCTGTACCACCAGATTAGGCCGTGGAATTACTCATGAAGAAGGGAAGGAAGGAAGGAAGGAAGGAAGGAAGGAAGATGAGAGAGGGAGGGGTAAAAAAGGAGAGATGAATAAATGCTGAGGTAAACGGCGTCACGATGGTTAGAAGGTAAGAAGAGCGGCAGCAGGACAGCGGAGGAGCTGAGCCTGAAAGAGAGGAGGGAGAGATCGAGGGAAGGAGACGAGATGTTAGAGTGAGGGGGGGAGGGAGGGAGGGAGGGAGAGGAGAGGAGAGGCGGAGGGGTAGGGCGGGACGGACGGTCTCACCTCCAGGGGCGTGGACAGGGTGACTGTGGGGGAGCTGAGGCTGCGGGGGCGCCGTATTTGGGGCTCGTGCAGGTGGCTGTTGGGCGAGGCTGTGGAGGAGGTGGAAGGGGAGGCGGCTAAGGACGAGGCCGAGGCCGAGGCCCCACCTGCCGAGGCCCCACCTGCCGTGGCGGCGGCGGCGCCCGAGGTGCTGGGGCCGTCTTCAGTGTGCAGCTAGGGGAAAGAGACGGGTTAGTTTACCAAGCGGGAGGGGAGGGGGAAGAGGAGGAACACAGCGTGCAGTGATCGGGCTGTTCAATGCATCAAAATGGCGGTTCCTGCACGCTGCTCAAGGGAAGGTCAACAGCGTGTAATCCACGGCTTCACGGCTTCACTGTTGGGCTACGATTTGTCATTTAGAACATCGAAGGGTGCTTCTGCTTTTATATCCGATTAGCTTTAAACACATACGGCAACTAGTGCCATCTTGGATTTGATTTGACACACACACACACACACACACACACACACACACACACACACACACACACACACACACACACACACTAATGTGAGTGAATTAGGCTTCCTGACACAGTGCTTACAGTCATTGACCTTCTCTTTGTCTCAAAGGCGACGTTCTCCCCAAAGAATGTAAGAGGGGCGCTGCGCTTCGCTGTGACCTTTACGGCGCCACTTTGTAAACATTTCAAGCGAAATTAAACAATTTTTTTCCCCAGTTATGATAGTTACTCTATCTTTGATCATCGTTGTTAAAAACGACAGTGAAAGCGGCATGATGCTCCGCAGTGAATTCTGCATTCTGACATCAACAAGCGCGAGCCGGGTTTTGATAATGCGATCCGGCGCCACGCCGTTCAAAACATCCCGGGGAGAACCCTGAATGGGAATACACATGGACAGCCCGGACGCAGGGATAAAAGGGAATGTTGGATGGTGCAGTCCAATGGTGAGGGACCAATGATGAAGCAGGCATTTCTGTGGAGAGGGGAAACATTTCGGGAAGGAAACAAGACAAAAGTATATGGGGAGAGTCACACAGAAGGAGAGATCAGAGAGATAGGAGAGAGAGAGAGAGAGAGAGGGGGGGAGAGAGAGGGAGAGAGAGGGGGAGAGGGAGATCAGATAGATAGTAGAAAGAGAGAGAGAGAGGGAGATTAGATAGATAGTAGAGAGAGAGAGGGAGACAGAGAGAAAGAGAGAGAAGTGAGAAGGAGGAGAGACGTGACCAGTGAGGGGCGGGGCCGCGGCCCAGCAGACCCATGCAGAGCGGCGCCGCGTCTCTCAGGCCAGAGCGGCGCCCCGGGCGTGTGTGTCTACCTGCTGGGTCGGCCGGGTCCAGGTGGTGCAGCGGGTGTTATGGTTGACGTAATATCTGCGTCCCTTGGCGTCCTTCCTCTCCTCCCATCCCGGAGGCAGGCCCGGGGTGGTCAGGGCGTAGGCCGCGGAGGGCGGCTGGCCAAAGCAAGAAAGCGAGAAAAAAAAAAAGCAAGTTAGTCCAGCTGGAAAACAGCCATGGAGGAGGGTCTTCTGTCTAGAGGGAACTTCAGCTGGGAAGTGCATTTATCACAGCACCCACAGACGGTGGCTAATCGTCCGACTGGGGGAGAATTTGTCCTCCAGCAATAATAATTTGCCTTTGACAACAAGCAGTTTAAGAGAAACTCCCGGGAGTAGGAGGACAGGACAACACAGAGACACATACAGCAACGATGTGAAAGCCCTTCAGAAACCCCGAGAGGGTACAACACTAGTCATTAAGCACAGGGAGTGAAAAATGGATGTTCTCCGGAGAAAATAAAACTTGAACTGCATGAGATAAAAAGGTGGTATGGACTTCAAACGGTGCACAAAGCACACTCGCACACGCACACACACACACACACACACACACACACACACGAAGAAATACAATGTGCCACTAATTGATTTGTGAAGTTCATAGATAAGTCCAACATTGAGTGGCCGGTGGAGCCCATCGAATGGAGACACAAAGCCATGAGTGGTAGAAACCCTACGGAGCCATGACCGTTCGCCCAACGGGGGACTGAATGCCAGCTCTGTTCAAAGACTGAAGCCAGAAAACCAAAGATTGGTGCGGTAAAGGAGATGGTGAGGAGTTCTGATATCACAGTTACATTGTATTATAGACTGGGACTTTACCATGGGCTCCTCAACGCCTGTGACAGTTTGAGCTCTGCTTCTTCTGGTCACGGAGCTCTGCTGGTAGACAACAGCTGTCTTTAGAGGGAGACATGGAAGAGTACTGGGGGGAGGTGAGGGGGGGGGGGGGGGGGGGGGTGGTGGGGGGGGGGGAGGTGAAGGTCGGTGAGGTGTGGTGTCCCAGGAGAGGTAGGAGCTGGCGAGTGAGGCGAGGGGAGGCAGTGGGGTGAGGCATGGTGGAAGTGTGTGTGTGTGTGTGTGTGCGGGGTGGGGGGGTGGGGGGCTCCTGTGATGAGGAGGGAGTGGCGGATAAGTGACATACTTCAAAAGCAGCAGACCATACATGGAGGGGGGGGGGAGGGGGAGGGGGGGTGAGTAAGGGGCACATGAAATCTGATCACTGTGGATTATCATTGTTTGATTGGATTACGGGGTGAAACGTGGGTCAAAAAGTGAAAAATTGTTAAATATAGAAAGCTTGCTTTCAAATTCACTGGCTGATGGTTAGAGCGATGAGGGTTAATTGGTTATTTATTGATCACCTTTATCACTCAGATCAGTGAGAAAGCCACATTCTCACATTCAAGGATAATTCAAGGAGTGCTGTGTCCCTGTTTCTTTCATGTTTGCCTAAAACTCTTCCCATCTCACACGTCTACTAAAAGGGGCATTTCACTCAAAAACATGTTCTAGTATAAAACCCATCAATCCGCCCTTCATAGTCCCAAAATATAATCACTTTGAGCAATATACATGCCATTTAGCTGACGCTTTTATCCAAAGCGACTTACATTGCAGTGAGTGCATCCATTTCAGTATATATGGTCCCAGCGGGAATCAAACCCACAACCTAAGTGTTGTTAGCGCCCATGCTCTACCAACTGAGCCACAGAGGACCACAAGAGCCTCAATTCATATCCTAATGTTAGGGTGAAGGGTGTACTGACAATTTTCTTCTGAGTGAAATGCCTCTTTAACGCTTTCTGTTTTTTGAGAAACTTGTGTGAGTTTAAAGCGGCAGAAGGAGTGTTGATGATCGGACGGCACTGTGTTTGGTCTGAGTTAACAACAACAACAGCACCACCGCCCACTCAGCTAATACCAGGGAGAGCTGGTGGGACCGTGACTGTGACTAATGGGTTCCCACACTCCCTCGGATGCTCTCAGTCCCCACAGAAACACATTCTGCCGCTGGTCGCCTCTACACCTCTCTGTGACGTTCGTTAACACTCACGCTCTGACCGGGGAGTTCACGCGGGAATACGCCAGCGCGAAACGTGACTGAAGGGAGCTCGTTTGCTGTCCGTCCTACGCGTTGTTGTGGTCACGACAGCGACATCACAAACAAGTCCTACGTTTCATTAGCCTTATATTCTGCAGAGCTAGCCTGCGTCTTCACCTCGACTGCAGTGGTGTGTTGTGGTGTGTGGTGTGTGTGTTGTGCTGTATTGTGTGTGTTGTGGTGTGCTGTATTGTGTGTGTGGTGTGTGTGGTGTGTGTGTGTGTGTTGTATTGTGTGCGTTGTGCTGTGTGTGTTGTGTTTTATTGTGTGTATTGTGGTGTGTGTGGTGTGTGTGTTGTATTGTGGTGTGTGTATTGTGGTGTGTGTATTGTGGTGTGTGTGTTCAATACGTCTATTTCAAAGCATCCAGGCTGAGTTGGTGCTTCCATTAGAGCCAGAGACAGAACCAGGGTTGTACCCGGTCAGTGGAGCGATGCAGCTTCCGTCATCCAGCCGTTCGTGACTAAAACCACTTGGCTCCGTTCGCCCCTCTGCAGTAACACAGGAAGGCTCCCGCGGTCCCGTGTCAAGGACGGTTCTAAGGACACCGGCACATGAAAGGGTTTTACGGTCCCCTTATCATAGCTTTTGTTTAGATTGACTGACGGGAATCTGAGGTAACTGCATTTCAGGTCACAAACTCGCCCACTCATTCTCTCTATCTATCTCCCCCTTCTCTCCCTCCCTCCCTCTTCCTCTCTCACTCACTCACACACACACACACACACACACTCTCTCTCTCTCTCTCTCTCTCTAAAGCCCTATCCAACTCATCCAGTCCACTCATCCCCCAGCCTGGTACCCACCCATTATTCAGGCCAGGAAAATAAGCTGATCTCAGCACCTGTACTTTTCCTTAAGCCCTGCCTGCCCGGCCACAGTGACTCAGATCTGTGAGGCGTTTGATCAGGATTGGGTTACTGCCACGCTGCTCCTGTCCCAGAGCCCTGAGCCCACAGGGTCTGACACAGCAGCAGCAGAGCTGTGAAGGACTGAATCATAGAGAGCAGGGAGGTGGAGGAGGAGGTGGAGGTGAGGAGGAGGAGGAGGAGGAGGAGGAAGAGGTGCTGCCTGCCCGGGCAGTACAGGTGGTATGAAGACAAGGAAGGAAGAGGAGGAAGGAGAGGAGAAGGAAGGCGTACCGCTGGGGGAGGTGGCTGGGCTTGGTCGCTGACCCCGTCTGTCATACTGGAGGAACGCAGTCTGGTGGAGAGCTGACTCTGCTGAGAAGGGAGAGAGAGGGGGGGGGGGAGTGGGAGGGAGAGAGAGAGAGAGAGGGGGGGGGGGGGGAGTGGGAGGGAGAGAGAGAGAGAGAAAGAGAGAGGGGGGGGGAGTGGGAGGGAGAGAGAGAGAGGGGGGGGGGGAGTGGGAGGGAGAGAGAGAGAGGGGGGGGGAGAGAGAGAGAGAGAAAGAGAGAGGGGGGGGGAGAGGGGGAGAGTGGGAGAGAGAGAGAGAGAGAGACAGAGAGAAAGATAGCCCGCGATAGAGAGAGCAAGAGAGAGAGAGAAAGAAAGAGAGAGAGAGAGAGAGAGAGAGAATATAAAGTGAGAACCTTATTTCCAACCCATCATTCAGCCTGAGTCCTAGTTTGACACGGCTCTCTCCCGTACTCTCCAGATGAGGTCCCAGGGTGAAAGGTCACAGAGAGAGGGTCTCACCACAGCAGAGCTGGGTCCAGCCACCTCGCCGTTGGTGTCAGGGGCGGGGGTGAGGGACAGCCGCAGGTTCATCTCCTCAGAGAACTCCTGGGGGGCTGGCGTCTGGGGGGCGGGGGTCGTGGAGGAGGAGGAGGAGGAGGAGGGGCCGGGCAGAGACACAGCCAGGGGGTCATTAGGGTCCTCCTCAGTGATAGGCTCCCAGGACTGAAGAGAGAGGAGGACATCAAAACGATTGGCTCAACCAGGCGAACACGAGCTAACAGCTGGAGAATAACGGGTAACACCATGGCCCATGACCACAGCTGTACTCTGGAGCGAAGACGATGCTTTTTGACCAATCGTCATCTTCCGACGAGGTGGCGTCACTCCTAAAAGCACGCAAATCTTGACCCCCCCCCCACAACCAAATCACGCCCTAGTTGTAGCCTACTATCCAGAGCCCCCCCTGGGTTCAAAGGTCACAGAGGTTCCCCCGCCCCCCCCACTCACGTCGTCGATGTCTCTGGGCTCCACGTGCTCGTTCTCCAGGTCCTCGCTGATGTGGCGGCGGGAACGGAACACCCTGTGGGCCTCCTGGTTGATCTGACGCTGCTGGTTGTCGTTCTCCGTCTCCGAGATGATGTCCCTAAAAACGGACACGGGGGTGTTTACAAACAAACAAACAAACAAACAAACAAACAATCGCCCAGGACTCTCAGATAGGACTGGGGAACCATAGAGAACCATAGGACTGAGGAACCATAGAGAACCATAGGACCGGGGAACCATAGAGGACCATAGGACTGAGGAACCATAGAGGACCATAGGACCGGGGAACCATAGAGAACCATAGGACTCCTCTGCTGGTGAACCAAGCATGAACTTTGCCAATAACTATGTCTAAGCATCATCTCTAAGACGTGGTGCAGAGTGGGTTGTTTTAAGGCGTGGATGACGTTAATTGAGCTCTGACAGTCCTGTAGTACGGAGATCACACAGTGGTCCTCTGTGGCTCAGTGTGGTCCTCTGTGGCTCAGTTGGTAGAGCATGGTTCTAACAACGCTTAGGTTGTGGGTTTGATTCCCGCTGGGACCATCTATACTGAAATGTGTGCACTCACTGCAATGTAAGTGGCTTTGGATTAAAGCATCAGCTGAATGGCGTATGTTCTATTATATCACCCAGAGACGTACGCGCTGCTGGGGCGCTTCCACTGCGTGCTGCGGTGGTTGTGGTTGACGTAGTAGGTACGGCCCAGGTTGTCGATCTTCTCCTCCCACCCCGGGGGGAGGGGGGCCGGGACCTGCTGGGGCCGCTGGGAGCCCTGGTCGGCCGAGTCCGCCGCCTCCCAACCCTGCTACAGTGAGAGAGGGGGGGGGGGGGAGAGAGAGGGGGGAGGGAGGGGAGGGAGAGAGAGAGAGGGGGGAGGGAGGGGAGGGGAGGGAGGGAGAGAGGGAGAGAGAGAGAGAGAGAATGAAAGAAAGAAAGAAAAAGGAATAGATGCTCCAGCGTCGGGGGGGAAAACCCTTCGGCTTCGGCTACATTCCACTGTCTGAGACGCGGCGGGGAGGGATGAGGGGTTTGAGGAGGGGTGAGGGGTTTGAGGAGGGGTGAGGGGTTTGAGGAGGGATGAGGGGTTTGAGGAGGGATGAGGGGTTTGAGGAGGGATGAGGGGTTTGAGGAGTGACGTTTTAGGTTCCGCTTATTTCAGTTGGCCGCCTAAAGGTCATCGTATCTATGCCGTCTTTCATTGTGTGACAACACAAGCCATCTTGTCCTCACACACACACAGACACACACACACACACACACACACACACACAGACACACACACACATACGCACACACGCACACACACGCACATACACACACGCACATACACACACGCACATACACACACGCACACACACACGCACACACACACACGCACACACACACACGCACATACACACACAGAAACACACACATACGCACGCGCACGCGCACACGCGCGCACACACACACACACACACACACACACACACACACACACACACACAGACTCAGACACACACACACAGACACAGACACACAGACACACACACAGGGCTCTCCAAAAGATCTGATTTCTCAAAATGAGGGTAAGTGGTGTATAAATGGTCTTTCCAGAGGAGGAGAGGGACCAGACCCAGACGTTTTCTCCAGACTCTCTGGCTGGAACGGTGCTTACCTCTGCCTCCTCCCTCGTTTCAGCAGTCTCCTCCTCTTGACCTCCTTGCTTTGGCAGGTAGGCCATCTTCAGACGCAAGTAACCCTTCACCCGGGACTTGTGACTGGAGAGAAGACCACAGCAGAGCAGGGTTATTCATGGGAAACTAGGGGAAGTAGAGGATCTCTCTCTTCGCCCACCACCACCCCATCATCGGGGGACAAATGGGAACTTTTTGTTTTTGTTTTTATTACTAGCTATGCTGAATAAAATATAGACCTACATGGTACTCTGATAGAACACCGCATTTTCTCTTTCCCCCTCAATCCCATCCCTGTCCCTGAGCTGCTCTCAGCCGTTCCCTCCTCTCTCTTTAAACACTCTTTTCTTTATTACCTGCTGGCATATTAGTTTCTGTTTTGCTGTGACGTTGGATCCAATTCCTATAAACTCTCCACCTGCAAAGCCTCCACAGATTTTAAGCTCGAGGATCTGTCTTAACGATAAACGCTGAACAAAACACTATAATGACCTAAGCCTTGGCTTCGTACCACATCCAACTATTCTCATTTGGATTTGGATTAAGGACCTGAGACAGGACGAGTGTCCAATGTCATCTAGAACTGACCTTCGGGGCCGGAGGAGGAAGTCTTTAAACGTGTACGGCCGCTCCATCGTGGGGTCCTCCGTCTGAAAAAAAATAAAATAATATTGAATATAAGAAAACATAAATGAAACTAGAACCCCCCACAAACACTGTTGGGAAAGTGTCCTAGTGTGAGAGATTATGTAACACACCTCTCCTGTTACGTATTTAACAGGATTCAGTGACAAACAGATGTGGCACGGTGGAGTGGTCGGTACTGGCTGTTGTGGTATTATTATTATTATTATTATTATTATTATTATATATAATATTATATATACACCATATATAATATAATATGGTATTATTATATTATCTGATATTAGAGGCACATCAGTATTACATACTACATGTCTGACATGTGCTTGAGGAAAGAATGGTTCCTAGCAGAGTTCAGGGGTCAACTCCATTTCGATACAGGTCAAGTCAACTGAAATTCACTGCGAATCCAACTGAATCCTGATTCAAAATAAATGCCGCTCTTCGACGAAATCAAAACCGGAATTGAACCCCGACCACGGTTGGAGTGGGGCTGCTATGACCTACTACGAGAGGAGATCGCAGCCAGCTAGCCATGAGGGAGGACGTGACTGGCCCCAAGCAGACAGCGCCACTGTAAGGGCCTTTCAGAGATGAATCACCGTGACTCATATGAAATACTTCCAACAGAAAGACGTTTGGAAGAAAACATGAGCAAAGACATGGTGAGTAAGACTAGCCTCGGGACGACAGGGGCAATAACACCCTCCCAGACTCAGACAGGGATGGATGAAGCCTTTGCACTTACAGGGAAACAGACATTGGCCCAAATTCAATCAATTACAGATGAAGTCATTCATTCCCGCTGCTAAAGCATCTCTCTTTTAAACAACATTTAAAAAGGGACACTTTACGCCCTTTTTTCAAAACCGTTGTCCAGATCAACGGCTACCAGATCGCATTCTGTAGATCAAAAGCTACTTATCGCCAGTTTGAGGATTTTACCCGGAGTGACATATTTGGGGGTAATGACACGGTTTTGAAAGCTACATGGAGCTTTCGGGGGGAGTGAGTTTACCGTTCCCGAATTAGCTACTGCCTGGTTTGTTTACATCCATAAGCACCATGCTAGCATGCTAGCGCCTACATCCATCACCTCTGTTTACTAACATGAATCCTAGCTTACACACGCCTCCGTGGCTGGCTGGGAAGCTCAAGGCACGTTGGACGCTGTAGGACTTAATCATTTCGACATTTTACCTCAGATAAAAGGCTATTTTCTTGCTTATTTGCGCAGATTGTTATTAATATTTCCTGGCTATGTAGACAACAAAGACCACTTTTAACCGGTGAAATGTTCCTTTAAAAAAGGGCCGCAACTTCTCTTTCCACTATCTGCATTTTACAAGCATTGTCATCACCGACTGACTTCATCTTTTTTGTGTATTGTACTGTTTTATGTCTCTTGTGTTTTATGATTTGTTGCAAAACCAATTTCCCCATGAAGGGTAATAAAGTTGTCTACTGCAGCCTATGCTACTCCTAACTCCTCCTCGTGGTAAACTGCACTGTAGGTTCACTCTTTGTTTTCACTGCAAAATCCCACCTTGCGTACAGTGTAGGGTCTAAACATTCAACGTGAAAGTGCTGAGTGGTTTGACCTTATCTGCAGCGGAGGGGTCGTTATTTAATGCTAATTCCTTCACCAGAGGGACACTAGCAGGTGCTGCGCAGTCATGGATAATTAACCTTAATATACCTACGCTGATATGCTTACAGTTTTACTACTTTTAAAGTACCTCTTAGTCATGACCTCTGCATTAAGGGGAGCTCCGAGAGAGCTGTTTGAAAAGGAGATTGTAGGCATAATTAATCATAACTACAGCATCAGGCGAATCCGTGAACTGCTGGTAAAAACTTTTCACAGGTGGCCAACTTGAGTTTGTTTTGGGACTGAAGTCACAGTTACCGGCCTAGATGTCATCAGAGCCTAGATGTCATCAGAGCCTAGATGTCATCAGAGCATATCTTTTCATTACCGGTAAAACAATTAGCCGACTTACTACAACTCAGTGTAATCTAATCAGAAGCTTCATGTGTAGAGTTTGTTATTGTTGCTGACATCTGACGGCAGTGAGCACGGTGGGGTGTGTGTGTGTGTGTGTGTGTGTGTGATTATAATCAGCGTGGCTTCATTCTCCAGCTCCAGGAGTAGCCTCCTCAGACCGGGCCTGCTGTTTACATTCCAAATGGATTTCTTTCCACTCCTAACAGGGGTCTGGTCTCCAGTGTTTTGCTGCTTAATTACAACAACAGGTTCCTCCCTCTCTCTCTCACTCACACACACACACACACACACACCTCCTCCCCTCTCCCTGACCTTCAGAGGTAACTAGGCAGAACAAACCTGGAGATAAGAAACAGCTGAACATTCTAAAACCACACAACTCTCCATGTACACACACACACACACACACACACACACACACACACTCACACACTCACCGGCAAATGATTGAGAGGCACATCGACCTGTCCGAGGAAGTCATCTCTCGTCTGCAACAGAAAGACAGAATAATAAACATCAACACAACAACAACAACTCCCAAATGCCTCCATGGCACCAACTGAGAGGAGCTCCATTTCCAGCAGGGCTTGAAGGGAAAAGGGGGAAACCCAGAGAGATGAGAGGGAGGGGGGGGAGAGGGGGGGGGATTATCCCGCCGTGTCACCCCAGCATTAGAGTGTGTGTGAAAAGCAGATGCACTGAAAGAGGAAAGGTGAGCCGTTTCACTGGAGGGAGGGGGAGGGGGGGGGGGCACTTTAGAGGGGAAAAACTGATGACCCAGAGAAGCAGAAACAACAACCAGATGAAGAGAGAAAAGGGGGGAAGGAGAGAGCCAGGAGGTGTGCCAAATCACGTGAGCCACAGTCATTCATTCACCTAGCACCCTCATTAATGCCAAGAGGAAAGTGGTGATATCTGACTGACAGGTGATTGAGTCACACCAGCCACCAGTGATTATTACCTGTACGAGGTTGAAAAGCCCATTCTTGGAGCGATCGTGACCCAAGACAGCCTGTGTGTGGGGATACAACTGGTTTAGACAACAGAGGGAGACGCAGGAACGCTGCAGCCACATGCTAGATGGCCAAGTAGGGGTGGAATTGTTGTGTGGGTTCAGGACAGGGTCAAGGACTGCTTACCGGTTTGTTTTCACACTTTCAGAGGGTCCCTTTGGGGTTCTATGGGTGTGTGTTAAATCACTCTTAAAGACAACTAAACACATTTGAACACTACACACAGTTTCATACGAGGTGGTGGTGGACCTCACAGGAGAAAGGAAGGAGTAAATAATGTAAGTAAATAATACAGCCGGCCTTCGGGACGCGTTCTGGCGTAAAGCCTTCTTCAGAGTATCACCTCTGTGCTGAAGAAAGCTGAACGCCAAAACCCGTCCGCAGTGACTACGCTGATTATGCATGCTGTGAGTGTATGCCATGACTGCTGGCGGTATTATTTACTGGCTGTATTATTGTCTAACTGGACGGACCCTGGGCTACACCGCATCCAAAGACACTTTAATCAAAACTCAACATTATTTAGAGTCAAGTACGTCTGGAAGTAATACCACAACACTCTGCATCTCTTAACTGTCCTGCTCAAATGTGTGTGCTAATTTAAAACAGGTTGACGTACCGTAGGTCTTAAATGATCTGTGTCGTACACACGGTTGTAAGAGGGTAACTCTGTATGAACAACATCCCCCTTCTACAGTAAACAAGCTAGGTGGTAGGAATAGCTAAAAGTGGACCACATGAGGAAACACCCAAACTATCACAAAGCTAGGATTAGGACACAGGTATTCTGGAAGCAAAAGGCACTGATATAAATGTGAGCTCTCTTTCTGCTCGATGCTGCACCAATCCACTGGACTTTCCACTGACATTTAGCATGAACCTTATCAGAAGCACTGTGGCTGGGCAGTGGACTTCCAGTCTGGTTTAAGGAACTGCCATTCAATAGTGAAAGGTTACAAATGAGTCACAGAGAACATAAGACACACACACACACACACACACACACACACACGTTTTCTTGGAATTTGCCACAGGAAAAAGGAACTTGTAACTAAAAACAATGTACCAGTAACTCATTTATAAGTGCCAATCTGTTTTCTTTTCCAAACTCATTCAAAGCCTGTGTAAGTTAGGAAGTAGGTGTTTTAAACCAGTGAACGGTAAAACCACAAAGGTCACTCAGACGTTGGTCGCCATGGACAACAACAACCACCCAGCGGAGTGTGAGTAAGTGTGTCACCATGAAAACCACTCAGGTGAGGCACAGCACACCTAGTACAGGTACACATACGGGCACCACTGGCGTTATCCAAACGGCGATCCGTGGACGGAACATAAGGTTTTCTTTTGAGGCCTTTTAAGATACGGTCGGCCATTGAGTGAGATATTTGCAGAGTCATCAGAGGGTCACAGCTGAGCCTGCAGCTGCCTCCCAGGGCCATGTTACACTGGGGGGGGGGCGTAGGGGTAGAGTGGGAACACTGAGGGACAGGGACTCACACCGAAACAGAGACAGTGATGGAAGTACAAAACAGAGAGGGAGGGAGGGAGGCAGGGGAGCTAGGACTGCTGTAGAGAATCAAAGATCAAAGAGCAGGTTGTGCCAGGGTGTTTTTTCAGCTGGGGATATATATATAGATAGATATAGATATAGATATAGATATAGATATATATACACATACATCTACTACACAGAGTGCGTGTTTGAAAGCCTTGAGTGGGTACGGTTGAGTTACAATGCCATACAACCCCCAGGTCCACTGAGGTGCCTGAAAAAGCTCCCACAACAATCCCTGCACATGCATGGTGACAAAAATAAAGCTGGAGCCCCCCCTGGGCAAATATAGCCCAGCCTCCAGCCAGCCAGGGCTGTTTGTGAATGGCAACTGCCCGGGGTCTGAAGTGGGCCATGGCATACCTGTGCCGCCTAAAGCCTGACACACATGGACACGCACAGGGCTTATTTCAGGGGCACTACGACCACAAGGCGCCTGGGAAAGGCCTGTCATTAAAGGTCTATATGAGGGCTTCCCCTCCTATATGCGATAGGCCAAGGTAAGGCAACACCGCGCGTGTCTTCATGGACTGTTTGACTTAATGCATCAACACATGAGAAGTGCTCTTTCGTTGCTTCACTTGTTTTGACGCTACAATGTTGTCCGCTGTCTGTTTTGATGTGCGCCTGTGAAGCAAAATGTCCACATTGCGTGAAGACAGTAAAGCTATTCTGTCCTATTCTATATTGTCCATTTTTAATTACATAATATAATAAGAGTGATATGTTGAGAGGAGTGCACAGATAGTTAATGCATGGCAATCCTGATGCCAGGAGAGAACTGTCACTGAGGTACTAGAAGTCACTTTGAAACGATAAGCCTGTTCATATCCAGAGGTGCTGGCATAGCATGTACAATATTCGCCTTAAAGCTAAATATTAATATACATTTCCTAATAGATTAAGACCCAAAGCCTCCATGCCAGTAAGCCTCCATGGGAAGGTACTGGCATCAGTCAGAGACACTTCCTTAAGCCACCATTGAGATAACAGGGAGGGGTTGAGACAAGACTGCAACTGTATCAACGCTCTGGTCCCATCCATCAACACACAGCTGACAACAATACGTTTCAGCACTGGTGGCCAACTACAAACTGCATTATATCACAGGCATACAAGCTGAGAAGATAGTTCCAAGGAGAGGATAAGCACTGATTGGTGGAGCACCTAGATCACAGCAGCATCAAGAGACTCTCAGCTTTTTAAAAATGCTGATACAGATAGCTCGCTAAACTTCTTAATCGTCATTTGGGCAGTAATGACATCTTAGATCTTAATCACCAGTGCAGCTGTTGGAAGCAACCCATACCAGCCCAAGCTGAAGGAGACATGTCGCTTTCAAAATCAACAACCACGCTCCAAACAGATCTAAAGATAGCACGGCCAACTCTTAAACAGCACAGGCTGCGGTGCATCACCGAAAGCTAGACACACTGCAGTGAGAGGGAGAAACAAGTGTATGCACATTTTCTTCGCTCGTCTTGTTTTCCGAGAGCGAATGAGAATCCATGTGTTAAAGTGTGTAAAAGTTCAAATGCCTGTGGTTGCGAAAAGGAAAGCCGCTGTGGTTAAACCCAGCTCCTGGCCCTGAGCTCCTGGACATTCTCACTTCCCAGAATGTGACCACCCCCTTTCCTGCCCCTACCGCCTCAGTGCCACAATCTCATCTGACATGTGACCGGATTAAATATTAACCAAATGATTATCAACTAGGGAGCCATAATAAAAAACTTTCCATGAATAACTATAGGTATTACATTCACCCTCAGGTGCCGTCAAAAACATCACGATGAATCATTGACTATGGAAACACACTGAAGTAGGGCCACTTCTTAATTTCAGACACATTTTAAACAAATGTCAACAGACCACTCACTGTTGGACACACTGTGTTCTGTGTGTATGTTATCATTTGACAGTTGTATTCCCAATAATCATTACCTGAGGACTAATCCTGGTGGGCCCATTTCCAAAGCTTATATCTTGTGCAGTGTGACTGTGATCTCCCCCCTGACTGAAATAAATCTTGAAGTGAGGCTGCCTTTTAGGGGGCTCCCTCCTGATTTTGAAAGTACAGCCCTTGGCCCCGTCTTCAACATCCATTCTCTGACTGTCCACTTCAGAAGGGAATCCTTGGCTGGCCTGAGCATCAGAAACAGGACTGAGTCTCTGAGGATTCCCCAGGGGCAATCTCTGGTGGGAAGAGCTTCTCTCCAGCCGGACCCTGGGGTACCGCACCACACGCCCACCCTTGGAGCTGGTGAAGCCCAGGTTTGTGCCCTCGCTTGGGGCTGAGCTGCCTTGTCTCTCCTGGTCTGGCTGGAGCTGAAACACAAGCCTTTGAGTGCCGGGACCACTGTCAGAGTTCTGCTGTACAGACCAGCGGCAAGGACCACCTTGCCCACCAGAGCCAAGGATTCTGAACTGCTGGACTTCAGATCCGTCCGGAGAGTTCCTCTGGATAGAGAAGCCGATTCCCGGTGGACCTCCATTGGACATAGATGAGGTGACAAGACCGTTGGGACCGTCTTGTGGCATGATGCTAAAGACTCTGCGCTTGGCCATAGCATGTTCAGTCGGCTGACTCTGTGCCAGGGTGGAGCTGGATGGGGCGTCTCGGCTGTAGTCGGGAGGCGGCGAAGAGTAGTTCCTGCCTGGCTCGGTGTAGGGCGGAGCTGGGCCTTGGGTGTAGCTGGGTGGCGGAGGCTCTTCAGTGGGCCCGGCGGAACGTTGGAGAGAGATCTGCATGGAGGAGCTTTTGGTGGGCCTCGGTTCCGCTGCGGGGGTCAGCTGAGGGATGAACATGGAGGAGCTGCGTTTGAGCGAGGCGTCCGAGGCCAGGGAGCCGGGAGGCCCAGAGAAGCTGCGCAGCGGCTGTTGCCGCTGCATGTGGAATGTCATGGCGACGTCGTCCTGAGCCGCCTCTTCCAGCTCCTCCATCTCCGGGGCCGTGTTACTGCGGCCCGAGCCAAAGTAGAGACGCAGCCGGTGGGACATTTTCACCTCCCCGCACTCTGTCTACCACTCCGTCTCAGTCTCAGTCTGTCTGTGTCGCCCACTTCTTGTCTGGCTGATCCCCTTTCACACTCTCTCCCTCCCCTCTCCTCCTCCTCCTTTTTCTCTCTCTCTCTCCTTTTTTTTCTCTCTCTCTCTCGCGCTTTCTCTCTACTCCTACTTTCCCTCCAGAGGAGTCCAGAGGAGCCGCTCACCCCACAATAACAAGAGAGGCAATGCCAGGGAACTGAGAACTCCAAGCTACAAACTCCAGGGAGAGGGGGAGAACGAGAGAGAGCGAGAGCGAGAGAGAGAGAGAGAGAGAGGGAGGGAAACAAAAAAAAAAGGATCCCATGTGCCAAACTGTTAGCACTGCCGACTGATAGCGACAGACAGCAGAAATAGACCGAGTGACAAGCAGCATTCCAGGCATGATTGGATAAGGGCGCCCGGCACTCCTGCTTAGAGAGGTGAGGGTAGGATGGCAATGGTCATGTGACTCTGATGGCTCCCACCCCCCTGTGCCAAACCCCCACCCCCCCCACCCCTATGCTGGCTGCTTTAACCCAGAGCCAGGGGCGAAACAGCACCCTCTCAGCTGCTCCTTATCCATCAGGAGGATGGGGCCCCGTGGGAGGGGAGGGGACGGGACGGGGTCTCACTCCGCTGAGTCAGGCAGCACAGATCCGACACGGCCATAAATCTGTGTGTTCTGTGTGGGCTCATCCCACAGGCTGGCGACAGTGGCCAAGACGCCACAACTCACCACGCCAGTCACACAGCACTCGACACCCAAGGCCCCTTCAATAAGACAAACACCGTGGCCCTCTCCAGGGGTGGGAAGTGGCACACACATAAACACACTGCCAGGCTGCTCGGCTTCTTAAACCCACATGCTTGATTCAAGTGTCACTGGAGACAATAAGCAGCTTCGATGCCTCTGGACTAAAACGTACGCCTGCGAGGATTTACGTGCCGTGTCTGCGCTCTGCCACTAAAAAGCCCCAGTGCATGACAATAATGCAGGACACTGCGCTGACGCTCATTGCAGAACGGCTCAGCCGTTGATCGTAAGAGAACGCCAGAGCAGGCTCTCAGGATATGGTCGCAAAGCTGTGCATGTCACGTCAATACATGAAGGAGGGCTCGCACATTTCACCATGGTTGTTCTTCACGCGAAGAATGGACAAAGCCTATGATAATGTGGCCTTTAAAAAGGCGTACAGTGCCCATAGTGGCTGCTTTGTTCCGGTGGCTATGGCAGCTGAGACGTATGGTCTCCCCAGAGTGTCAGAATATCTCAGGAAAACAAGAGGACGGGTGCGATGGCAGCCCGACATCTTATGGTGCGTCAGAGGGCAGAAAGAAAAAAGAAAGAATGTTCTGGATTGTCAGAGGGGCCATTGCTGAGAGGGGGGGTATTGTTTCCTGCACACAAACACCCCAATGGGAGAGACGGCGTGGTCCAACGGAACAAAGAGGCAGCAATGGCGTAAGCATCGCTGTTGAATCAGTGTCAAACCCAGTGGTACTACAGTACCTACAGTAGAGATGAGCCTTTTGCTTCTTGTACAGCTGGAATCAGCACTGCTGCACTGTACATAGATTCTTAAATAAAGGTAGGCGATTTAAAGTCTATTTAATGGTATATACTCCGTATTTATCATTGTATTAGTATGGATGTATCACTGAATACTGTGCACAACCTGCACTGACACAGGCCTACTTTGAAATTGCTGTTCTCCTGCACTGTGGTCACCATCCATATCATACAGTACCTGGATAGCAATTAAAATACCCCACACAACCAAAAAGAAAAGTATCGCTTTAATAAATAGTGATAAACTATTGACGACAGGCCTGCCTGCGCCGGGGGACAGACTAACCCCACCCCTGAGACATATAAGGAAGAGGCTGGAGGCAACCAATCAGGCGGTGCCAAGAGAGCTCCAGCAGTCTGGCGGCTAGGCTAACCTTTTCCCCGGCGTGGCCGAGAGAGAGAGAGGACAGCACTGCTCCTCCGAAGCAGCAGTAGCCCTGAACCTGTGACCCCCCCCAAAGAATCTCCCTGACCCGGCCAAGAGAGCCACGTCGCTGCTGCTAAACTGTTGCATTGCCCTGAACATCCAGTTCCCCGGTTACTGAACACCGATAATAAAACATCACCAGCACTTGCATCCAACTCCCCGAGGGTATCTCTTTTCCTCAGGAGAACACAGTGGGAAAGCCATGTTAAATTACCACTGTGCTCCCTTAGGAGTGTATGATTTAAATAGTGGAGTTAGTAATCCATTAGAACCGTTCCCAACGGGGGTTGGAGAGCAGTGGAAATTGATTAGGCTTACTTTGGCTTTTATCATCATGGCACTTAGGGCTAGCATTAAAAGATTCAAGTGGCGTTGTCATGGAGACTGAAAGACTATGCGTTTGGCCTCACCAATGCAAGATATTGATAGGAAATAATTTCTCATGTGAGGAAAGAAAGTAAGATTACAAAATGATGACATAAGAATGTGGGAGTTACTGCAGTAATAAATAGCCTCTTCATAGCCTCTCCAAGTTAATCCTGGCAGTGAGAACAAATGACTATTGTGTCCTGTCAGAGAGCCCCATCAAACACTGGGCCCATAGAGCTTCAAGTTCTGTGCAGAGAGAACAGTCCCTTCACTTAATATATTGGACGAAACAAGAGAATCAGAAATGACCGCATGCGGAAAAATCATTATATGCGATATCTTGAGGAGAGCGAGCGTTGGAGGATAAGACGGTGATACACCACAATCATCATCATCAATACAGATCACAGTCCATAAAGACAGGTGAACTGCAGTGTTACGCCCACACAGCTGTGTAATGACTACAGTAGATCTGGAAATCAAAATGATCTATTGTTGAGGATCATGCTGGATCATTAATACATTAGGAATAGTGGGTAACACGTCACATTAAGTTGCTCCTTTACGTGTGTAATAGCACTGTAATTACTCTAGGACTGTTAATAACATGTTAATAACAGTCCTTATCCCGCTTTGTAACACTCACAGCTCCACTCTATTACTATGCAATTAGAAAACAATAACTAATGTACGTGTGTAATCCATGTTCATACAATGTTGTTACTACAGTAACTACAGCATTACAACTGAGGTAAGGGGACAACGTAACAGAGTGTGACCGAAGAGGAAGATCATTTTCAATCAACAGACAAAAGAAAAAAAGTAGAAAGATTACTAGGCATCACAAATGCTGAAACTTACCAATCTGTTTTCATCAAACACTTCGAAGAGCAGTCTGTGATTCTGGGGGCAAACCTGTAATAACAACCAATACAAAGTAACAATGTTAGTGTAGTCCTGTAATAAACGTACAAGACCTTTGGTGCTTCTGTACGAAAAACAAACTCAGGCATGAAGCCATTAGTCCAACATAAATGCTGTCAAATGCAAAAATAAGAAACCATTCAAATAATTGTACTACTGTTAGGGGGTTCTTATTATGTCTATAAAATACATTAATGTTTTTTATATTATACAAAAAATAAGAAATAAACTAAAATCCAGGTCTAATATATTACAACCTTGCTTTGGGTGCTTTGCTGAGTGTCAATCTCCAGCCCTAACAGCTAACACCACACTGAATGTACAAAGATACTCTTCCAAAAATAGCAAACAGGGATGAATCACATACGTGTGGATGTTGTAAACTAGGTAACGGCCTGTTTGATTACGTCGGTAGAGGGCTGGAACTCATTTCTGCCACAGTGGTGTTTAATGAGAATGAAAAGGGGGGGGGGGGGGGGTGTAGCAGCACCACACTCTTGTACAAAAGCAGAGGGGGTTAGCCTAGGTCTAGCTACAAGGCCAATTGCGTGGTTGGATTAGATGTTAAGCTTTAAAAGGGATAGTTCACCCAAATTACTAAATCACGTATTTGGTTCCTTACCCTGAAAACAGTCCATGGACAAGGACAGTTCTTCAATCAACACTTTGGCACCGTCACTAATTTAACAAATGGAAGTCAATGGACCATGAATGAGCGGATTTGAAATGTCATGCCCACATCTCAAGGTCTCTGAAAAGACTCAATGACTTGAGTTAAATGACTTTGAGATTACTTGAGCATGACATTACAAACATGCTAATTTAGGGTCCATTGACTTCCATTGGTTGTTGGTGAAATGCTAACAATTAGCTGTTACTTACAGTGCCCAGATAAGCATAACCAAACTCTAGATGAAGTCTGTCCTTCTCCATAGACTCCTTTCGGGGTAAGGAATCAAGTATCTGATTTTGTAATTTGGATAAACTATCCCTTGAATTACAGCTATTGCCATGTGTGCAAAACCTTTGAAAAATGAAAAAAAAAATGAAAAAGAGACTCACTCTGAAATAGAACTCCTCGTTCCATTTGGGATTCAGACACTGAAAGAAAAGACAGGTAAAGGGGTTTAATGAGTTGTATTCCGTGTGTGTGATGTTAAACAACACAGCTCAGTCAATTTGTTTTCCATATATACTCACCGGCCACATTAGTAGGTACACCTGTTCAACTGCTCGGTAACGCAAATATCTAATCAGCCAATCACATGGCATTTATCTCAATAATCTCAATGCATTTAGGCATGTAGACATGGTCAAGACGGCCTGCTGAAGTTCAAACCGAGCATCAGAATGGGGAAGAAAGGTGATTTTTTGAACGTGGCATGGTTGTTGGTGCCAGACGGGTTGGTCTGAGTATTTCAGAAACTGCTGATCTACTGGGATTTTCACGCACAACCATCTCTAGGGTTTTACAGAGAATGGTCAGAAAATAAAAAATAATATCCAGTGAGCGGCAGTTCTCTGGGCGAAAATGCCCAGAGGTCAGAGGAGAATGGCCAGACTGGCTCGATATGATAAAGGCAACAGTAACTCAAATAACCACTCATTACAACCAAGGTATGCAGAAGACCATCTCTGAACGCACAACACGTCAAACCTTGAAGCAGATGGGCTACAAAAGGGGGTCCAACCCAGTACTAGCAAGGTGTACCTAATAAAGTGGCCGGTCAGTGTACACTGAATGAATGTGGCATGGCATCTGAATGCAGCCATAATCTGACATTATCACTGATCCTGGGCAGAGAGGGAGGGAGACAGAGTCAGAGATTAGACTTGATCTTGTGCTTCATTGATCCTCTTAAGTGGTCATAGGGACATGTATTGTCATTGTAACATGGCACGTTGATGCACGCACACGCACACACACACGCATGCACGCACACACACACACACAGTTTCTTTATCAGTCTGAGAAGTACGTGACAGATCTCATAAAAATGCCTCACGTTATTAAAACATCACAATGTCAATTAAGCTTGGCCTAGATTTCACAAACCTGTCTGAATAATAAACATTTTACACCCTTGATAAAATAACATCTTAAAATAAAATAACTACGTTGGGGTCTTTACTGAACCCAACACCCTCTAACCAAGCAGTATTATCATTCCACTAATTCTTTAAGCCCTATTCTTTATTTGGATCCCCATTAGCTGCCACCTAAGTGACCACTAGTCTTTCTGGGGTCCACAAACTAGTCTTTCTGGGGTCCACAAACTAGTCTTTCTGGGGTCCACAAACTAGTCTTCCTGGGGTCCACAAACTAGTCTTCCTGGGGTCGTATCATCTCATATGTGCTTGAAGTCATAAAGCGAGACATCCATCACTGTGGGACAATCCGTGACCCGCTCCAAAATAGCGTTTACAGCCAACACGACGTTCTGCCCCGCGGCACAGAGCGCTCTGACGGCGGGGTTGCCACGGCGGCAACGCCTCGCGAACACGAACATGAGGATAAAAGACTGGGACGACAGGGTCTTCTTCTGCTCCACATAACAGCTCATTGTCAGCTATTTATAACCCAGGCGTGGAGAGCATATGTCTGCCTGCATGGGAGCCTGTCTCCAGAAGGGGTTTAGAGACCGTCAGAGCGGCAGGAGGAAGCTTTACCCAGGGAGAGGACGCTTGAGAACAACAACCTGACATCTAAATAAGTGGCTTTCTGACAGGGCTGAATGATCAAGGAGGGAATATTGTAGTTCAAAGGAAATGTAATGTCAGGTTTATATATAAAAAAACGTTTTTAAAAAAAGATTGCTCTGGAACGGTGTTATGCTACACTAACTGATATAAAACCAGTCAGGCTATAAGATTCAGTCCTTGAAAACGGTTGCTATTTTTAGCCAAACTCATTCCGCAATCTAGCTGGAGAGAAAACATGAATACTCAGGAAGCTGGAGTTCATTCTGACATATCCTGCAGGTGACCTACAGTTTGCTACACCCTATGACATTTGCATAGGCAAGGTTGTTATGCAAACGTAGCCTAAAGGCAGTATGGTTTATCATTCCTCAACTGTGACTGCTATAATATCCTGTGGTTATATTACCCCACTCCACTAAGGTAAAACTGTTACAGAAAGAGTTGCAAAATCAAAGATCATCCCATTGGAGCTTGTGTAGACCTGCTAGGACCTGATGATGGAAGTTATTCTGAATGGTATGAAACAGCTCCCTCTGGTGTGAATGGCTTTTACCCACATTAATATTGGGGGAGAGGTCTCCCTGGTCAGGCCAATAGGAAACACTGTGTTGGCACGAAGCCCTCTTAACAAGGAAGATCAACACAGACTGCAGTTAATCACAGAAACCAGGAAGGAAGTGCCACTGAACAAAGATTTTGAAAGAACTTACCTTTTTAATGGTTTTAGTCTGGACTAAGGCAAGTTCTTTGTTTTCATCTGCAACGTAGAGCGAGAGTTTGACATAGGGATCACTGTAGAGACAAAAGACAAACATAACACACTGTTGAGTCAATGGCTTCAAAGTGGGGTAGAAACGTCCCCCCTCCCTCATCAGGTCACCGGGCCCTCCCTGTGGTGATGAAGGACTCAATACTGGAGGAATCGCCTCCCATGCAGTCAGACAGTCCTGCACAAAAGGACTACAGCGGGTAGGCTACCAGGAAAGAAATACTCAAACAACCGCTGCCTACATCAGTAAGCCTGGTACGATACTATACAACACAAGGTGTAATCACACAACAAAAAGGACCTGCAGGTTCACAGACCAGAATCTATCTAATATGGTAATGGACACCCCAGAGAAACTGCTTACACTTGCAATTTGGACCATAGGCTGAACGAACCTACATTGTTTGTTTTATTGACAAAACACAGGCTAAGAATAGTGGGGGGGGGGGGGGGGGAGAAAAACCCACCAGGTTAAGAATAAGCCGTCATGGATCTTTAAAAATAGCGAGCTGGTTTATTTGGAGGTGCTGACAGGGTAGAAATCCCTGTGGGTTGAGCGTCTTTGCAGCAGGCAGCCCTGTCCTGGAGCAGCCTATTCCTCGACTGCGCCAGGAGAGCCTGTGCCCGTCTCCTCCTCACCAAGGGAGAGACGGCTCCGGGAAAAAAGCACTCCAGCCTCATTTACTAATTAAAGTCTCAGGGATCCCCTGCTGCCTGTAATTGTGTGTTTACTGTTGGGCTCTGAACCGTCCTGATGAAACAAAGACAATGGCCTAGTGTATTTCTGCCGCCGAGGCTCCTTGGCGTCTCCTTCTCCCTCACACACACTAACACTGTCTGGTGAAAGCTTATGGAGATGGGTTAGGGTTATGGAGATGGGTTAGCGTTAGGGTTATGGAGATGGGTTAGGGTTATGGAGATGGGTTAGGGTTATGGAGATGGGTTAGGGTTATGGAGATGGGTTAGGGTTATGGAGATGGGTTAGGGTTATGGAGATGGGTTAGGGTTATGGAGATGGAGATGGGTTAGGGTTATGGAGATGGGTTTGGGTTAGGGTTATGGAGATGGGTTAGGGTTATGGAGATGGGTTAGGGTTAGGGTTATGGAGATGGGTTAGGGTTATGGAGATGGGTTAGGGTTATGGAGATGGGTTAGGGTTATGGAGATGGGTTAGGGTTAGGGTTATGGAGATGGGTTAGGGTTATGGAGATGGAGATGGGTTAGGGTTAGGGTTATGGAGATGGGTTAGGGTTATGGAGATGGAGATGGGTTAGGGTTATGGAGATGGGTTAGGGTTATGGAGATGGGTTAGGGTTATGGAGATGGGTTAGGGTTAGGGTTAGGGTTATGGAGATGGGTTAGGGTTAGGGTTATGGAGATGGGTTAGGGTTATGGAGATGGGTTAGGGTTAGGGTTATGGAGATGGGTTAGGGTTATGGAGATGGAGATGGGTTAGGGTTATGGAGATGGGTTAGGGTTATGGAGATGGGTTAGGGTTAGGGTTATGGAGATGGGTTAGGGTTATGGAGATGGAGATGGGTTAGGGTTATGGAGATGGGTTAGGGTTATGGAGATGGGTTAGGGTTATGGAGATGGGTTAGGGTTATGGAGATGGGTTAGGGTTATGGAGATGGGTTAGGGTTATGGAGACGGGTTAGGGTGATGGAGACGGGTTAGGGTGATGGAGATGGGTTAGGGTTATGGAGATGGAGATGGGTTAGGGTTATGGAGATGGGTTAGGGTTAGGGTTATGGAGATGGGTTAGGTTACTCGGGGGTCAAAAACTGGGTAAAATGTGAACTGTTGGAAGTCAGCAGTAAAGTCAAGGGGATCAGTCAGATGACAAAACGACGACTAAACGTCCGCTGTCACGGTAACTCTGAGCTGAGCTGTCCTGTGGGCGAGACGTCAAGATGCTAACACCTGCGCCCTTGGCAGGTGAACATTCCTCACACAGCGCTCAACATGCTGTGCTCTGATTGGATAAGGCACCGCCAGGCTTACCTACCTACACAGCCCCGACAATCTGGGATTGAGTCCTCACTCGACTTCGTATTACTGTAACAAAGCACTACGATGTCGAGGTTTTTATCCAGTTTGGGACTGAGAGTAGGATCCCAGGTCGGAATTCAAACCTGCCATGATAATGTTTACGCAGACACTTCTTAGTCTGAAAACTCTGAAAAAAAGCCTGTTTGTGAGGGAGTTGAAGGCTTTAATAATACCCAAAGTCATTATTTGGTTGTACTTGACCATGGGAAAAAGTGTGCATAAATCAATGTAGGTTTGATTGGGATTGAGCCCTCCATGCCTGGAGTCCAAAATGCTGATGTGTACCAGTTTGGAACCACTAGGGATCTGAATCAGATGAAGGAATTCAGATCAGTATTATCCAGATGCATTAATGCATGGTTAATGTACTGAACATAACATTGTTTCCAATAGTTAGATAGAAATAGAAAAAGCTCTCCCTCTGTTTCAGTCAGGACACCGTCAGTTTAACCATTTATTTAATCAGAATGGTAATATATTTAATTGGATGGCTCCACCCTGTATAGCTCCCTGCCTTGAGTTTAAACAACCATAACACACAAATGACAATATGGCAGGGAGCCCGTAGGCTAAATACGGAGCGACCGAGCGGGTGGAGGCTGGGGGAGGTGGGAGGGACGCCCACACAAAACTTCCTAGCCGTCACACTGTTTAACTATGGCGGAGTGTAAAACAGATTTCAAGCCTTGTGCCTTGAACACGTGATGGATGTTATTGCATGTGTGCGAACCAGCTGTCCGTCACCCGACAGACAACTGTGCCAGTCGACTTCAAGTGCCCCGTCTGAATTAAGGCTAGCTTTGTGTCGGGGGAGCAAGCTCCTCCTTTCTACACGGGCGACGGCTCTTCTATTCTAGGGGCTAGTGCCCATTATCATGCATGGAATCTGTCAACTGAGGTTTCTGAGGTTGCAGCTGAGGATGTGATTAGAGGAAGACGCTGGAAACACTAATGTGCAATCTCCGGCGAGGGCGTTTCAGAGCGTTTCCTGGTAGTTCACAGCGAAGGGATTTCAGGAGTCTAGGCAGCCTAGGCCTGTAGTGGTAGCCCACCCATTAGCCTATTCTTCAGGTGAGGGGGAACAGAAAGATACAGTTCATGAGACCAACCAGAATACCGGCTGCGGTGTAAAACAACAACTGAAAAGAGGTCCATTTAGAGACTCCAACAATGGTGTCATTATAGAGCGCTTGCTTTTAATTATGAGCCTCTGCATATTACTGAGCTCGCTGCGTTAGCCTGGGCCACAAGGGCCACTAAACTATATAGCATCAACCCAGGTACTTTATAGACTAGCAAGGAATAGAATGGAGAATGTTCAACGAAACGGTGTGCTCTTTATAAAGCTAATGGCCAGTAGGGGCGCTTGGTGGCGTAGCACACTAAGGCGCATACCGTATAATCGCAAGGTTCCTGGTTCGATTCCGATCCTCGACCTGTCTTGCATGTCATCCCTCCTCTCTCTCCCATCCTTCCTGTCAATCTCTACTATCTCTATCCCAATAAAGCAGAAATGCCCTAAAAACATATTTAAAAAAAAAAACTAATAATAAAGCTAATGGCTCATGCACTGGGTTCAAAGTGGGCATTTAGATACATTGTGGGAAACTTGCTCAGTTAAGCAATAAAAACAAGTGCTTAGCTTAAAGTACAACATTATGTAATGGCACTTATAGTTATCCATCTTCACAGAACGGTCATTATACAGTGAGAACGTTTTTTTTTCAGCACAACCCTTTGATCACTGGAACACAAAAATAGACTCTCCAAAGTTTAAATTCAACTGTCAGATCCTACCAGCCTACACAGCACAGCTAATCGTTAAGCTCATATTTCTACTCTTGTGGAAAAGCTCGCATTGGTCAAAAGGGTATCATTTTCTTGACAATAAAACCTCGGTGGGCATGTACACGGGGCCTTTGTAATCATTGATAACTGTTTGGGTCCGGTCAAGGTCTGGGTTTATAAATCCGAACAAAAAAGCGTCTTTGGAATGTTCTGCGGAGGTACAAGGTCACAAAGGGACTTTCCACACTGCCGGCGGGAGATGCCTGCGCTCTCATCCTTACCTGGCTCCAATGATGTCTTTCTTTGCAAGATCGATGCCTGCGACAACTTTGACCCGAAGAACTCTGGTTTCATTCTGAAAGGGAAAAGAAAAAACAATCAAACACCTCACTTCACTAATCTCACAACAAGCACAGTAACACACTGCAACTGACCCTGCCTTTAGCTAATAAAGCCTACCTACAAAATATATATATATATATAGAGATAGATATGTACTTAAGGGGAAAGCTTTCACAAATATTGCTGGCTATTGAGGGGCGCTGAGTGGTCAGAATGTGTTAGGGCTTGGCACAAGAGATAAGAGCAACACTGGTGCAGGAATAAATAGGCTTTGTTCCCACAGTGAGGTAAGGCACTGAGGTAAGGTCCATGCCAAGTATGTTTGCTACTCACCCTCACTTAGAGGGAGGTTGTAGTGATGTCATGTCCTGGCCAGACATCATATCACCTCAGTTAGGCTACGCAAGTGAAACATAACACTTGATTGAATCACATTGTTGTTGCTCTGATTCTCGTCAAAGAAAGGACAACGTTTCACATCTAGGCCTTTCTTTCCTGGCTCTTGACATTAAACGCACTCTCCTTCTTACAGTTAAAGTTGTGTTGAGGTTGTGCGTACTTGAGGTTGTGTAAACACATCAAACTGTCACATCAAGCGGGCCGTGTACAGTTATAAGAACATTTCTGCAACCTTTTCCCAGGCACCACCATGTACAACAGTACCCACGTATGTCAGCTATTTCACCCTACCTGTGACAACATGTCACTGACCAAACTAGCTTTCGTCATCTTTCATCGTCCAAAAGACAGAGCCTCCTCCGGAGCCTCAGGGCCAAAACCTAGAGGCTCACAGCTACTTCCCCGAGGCCATCAGGCTCATTAACAAGCCTACTCCAGACTCATGACTTTACCCCCAGCACACCCACAGAATACTCTACCAGCACAGTCACTTTAAACAAACACCTCTTACACCAACGGCACAGTGCAATAATAATGACATTCCACTGACCCACTTTACTTTTTTTACTTATACTGCAATTGTGTCTATTGTTTTATGTCTCCAACATGTCTCACTTGTCTCGTCCCTTGTCATTGCTGCTTATCTGTATTTTGTATGCTGCATTGTCATGGAACCGAGCCTACGAATTTTACTCCCTGCACTTGTGTATGAGACGTGACAATAAACTTGAAAACTTGAAACGTGAAAACTTGAACTTGCATAATGCTGTCTGCTGTTTGGGGAAGTGCTTTTGGCTATTTTAACAGTGAAACAACAACAAACATTACAACATGCTAAAGAACATCTGTATAGTCGCAATGTAATTCCCAACGCTACAGGCTAACATTCATAGACCTATTTTTTTTATTCAAAATTGGTAGAATGTAGCCTACTGCCGACATTTGACACTGACTGGCATCCATTGAAGCAACATTGCTCAACTTGGGGTTCTTCAACTTGGGCTTCTTCAGATGCTTTGGTGGGGATCAAGTATACAGTAGCTTCAGTAGCTGTAAAATGTCCTAAAGAAACCCTGTGGTCTTTTTCATATTTGTTGATCAAAAAGATTCAGACATCTGCTCTTAGAACATCCAAGAGTCCAAGAGTCAGTGTACCAGAGAAGCATGCCTCGCAGGTCAGAACCCTGCATCACAGTGCTAGTGCGAGGCTCGGTCCGACACCTTGTCCGCCGGGCCGGGCCGGGCCAGGTCTACCCTCAGATGGGAGACTGCTACGGGGTAAATCAAGAAGAGGTGTGTTGGAGGGCAAACTTGGGCCACTTCTCCCTCTGGTCTGGGAGTTCACAATGCCCGAGGGCAGCGACAGGAACCCTGCCCTGTTCCTCTTTAAAGATCAATCAAATTGTATTTATATAGCACATTGTGTACATAAATTCAATGCAACCAATCCCATGGCGCTCTGGGAAAGTGGGGGGTGTGACATGACACATGGCCTTTCTAATTCCCGACCTGAACTTGGACACCATCATGGACACCTTTCATCCCCGGCTTCAAATTGCCTTTTAAGCACTGCCACAATGGAGAGACTGTTGTTGTTGTTGCTGTGATCTGAACAGGTCAAATGACAGTCAATTCATAGGAATGATGGATTTAAAGTTTATCTTTCTACTTTGCTGTCCAGTATACTGATGTGGAAGGGAAAAAAAAAACAGAAACAGACACAGGCGATCTCAAATTCAGACCCAGCCTAGCTGTGAAAGGAGTCTCCCCCATTCAGACCAGGCCTAGCTGTAAAAGGAGTCTCCCCCATCCAGACCCGGCCTAGCTGTGAAAGGAGTCTCCCCCATCCAGACCCGGCCTAGCTGTGAAAGGAGTCTCCCCCATCCAGACCCGGCCTAGCTGTGAAAGGAGTCTCCCCCATCCAGACCCGGTCTAGCTGTGAAAGGAGTCTCCCCCATTCAGACCCGGCCTAGCTGTGAAAGGAGTCTCCCCCATCCAGACCCGGTCTAGCTGTGAAAGGGGACCGGAATAAAAGGTCTCTGCTTCACTAGTTTGCTGTCTCACCAGCTTTTTTTCTACTACACTGCAAGTTGTGATGCAGGCCAAACTAAATCAATGCCACTCTAATGCAAGGCAGGTAATGTTTATGCCATATACATAAATGAATGACAACAAACCCTGCTGTCACTGCTTAATTATGATAAGTGCTAGGGATTGGGGGGTGGGGGGTGGGTGGGGTTGATGGTCAATGGAGCGTCACGTGACAGCCCAGGCTTTCCCAGCTGTTACACAGAGCTTTCCCAAGCCCCCTCTGCCATCGGAGGAATGCCTAATTAAGCTCCTTTTCCCTTATGACTGACAGGGATCAGTTTAGCTCTGGGAGTCACTGTGGTAACAGGACCCTCCCTGGCCCGTTTCAAGACTCCAAATTCAATTTTTACACATTCTAGCTACAATCTACTAACAGCCTTACACTGAAAAGAAAAACATGTCATGCACAGAATTCATTAGTACAGTTGCCAAGTTGATATGCTGGATGGTGTTTCCCCTGCCAAGGCTTAGGGTAGGGCATATCAGGCCATGGCACGCCCCCTCTTATCCTGTTCAGTCAAAGGAATTCTGAGAATACCTGATTGAACGCATGACTATTTTAAGTCATTTGCTGTCCCAAATGTACTCTACCAGTGTTTCTACTTTAACAATGAAGTTTCCTAACATTTAATTCGTGCCTCAAGGGACCGATGTGAAAATGTGGAAAACCAAGAGCATGTAGGTTGTGTGACATCTCTAGAAAGAACTTCTAGTGTAAAAGTATTTTTTTCCTGATAAAGTCGCTGGTCAAACAACTGAGAGTCAGCATACTGCTGAGACAGTAAATCCCAATGGAGTACTTATTATTCACCCAACAGCAGGAGCAACAATGCTGTGGAAGGGATTTCTGGTTCTGAAATCTTGCTCATGCTAATACAGTCACAGCCGAGCCAAAAGGGCTTGGCCATGTCGGTGTAAACACTACGTGCCGTGTGCGTTTAGAGTAGTTCGCTACAACGTCTAGCTACAACGTTACATATCGTAGACGATCTAAATCACATTGTACAACATCTAAATTACACATGACACCCAGAACAAGAGTCTAGACAGAGCAGAAAAATGGGAGCTACACCAGAGTCATTGATTAGGATTGTGTGTGTGTGTGTGTGGCTCTGGTCTGGGGTTCCCCACAGCAGCACTAGCCTGCCTCACTGTGAGTCCGTCCGGATCGACAGCCACTCGGCTAAAATCACACAGTTATGGGCAACCAGACGAGGCCTCCCCACTAGACTAGACATGAAAACACACTACATTCCAGCCTCGCTGGAGCGCACTAGCTACGCTGGCTAATAAAAACACAGCCAGCTAGCATGCTGACATGACATGTTAAGCGCGTAAGTCGCTTTTGCTAGCTCCGTATTTTAACGAGCGAAGTCGTTCACTTACATCTTCAGAGAGTCCGTATATGGGTTCAACATTATTCGTAGCCATATAGCCTGAGGAGCAAACCCACGAAAACACTAGCCGCTTAGCAAGCTAGCTAGCCAGTTAGCTTGAACAATAAAGCAGGAAAGTGCTGCCCCCGTCCTCCGTGAACGTGCGGCTTCCTCGGGTGAACTGAACTCCCTCTCGGCGCCGCGGAACAGTGTTGCTGTAATCCTCTCCAGTGTGATAGGTCTTGTAGTGTTCAAAATGTGATCTAGCTCCGAAAACTATACAGCAGCGTTCAGCAGAGTCGTCCCTTCGCTGAGGATCCAGCCACTAACACACAAGGCTCCTTATCCTCCAATTCTGTCCAGAAACGTTTTGACAGCTGACTTCCTCTCAGTCTCAGCCAAACGGTCACCACTTCGCCTGATTGATGACTAAAATAAACCAACCACACGGGGCTCTAAGATCCCTGGAAGCGCAAATTGGCCAATAAAAATGTACAAAGGCGTGTAGGTAGCCAGCTAGAGTTGTTCATTTTCAGGTTGTGCAGGTTGCCCAAATTTGTTTTGCCAAACACCGCTGACTCGGCGTACTTGTCCTATAGCGCCATCTAGAGGTTTGACTTTGGGGCGTACCTGAGGCACACTCAACATTGACATGTACATTTACACTGATCGCATTTAGCAGACGCCTTCATCCAAAGCGACTTACAACAAATACATTTGTTTAAGTCAGTGAATCATTTATCCATCAGTCATCATAACATAAAGTAATCAATGCTCGGACCAGGGGCCATTGGCAGTCACAATGCTAGAAGAAGGATTTTTTTGTTATTATTAACAGGAAAGAAACTTGTACAGGGGGGTAGTGGGGGTGAAGAGGTCTTTAGGAGGGACCGTTAAGATGAAGCCTGAAGAGATGGGTCTTCTTCTACAGCGGACGACTGTTTATAGGAGGGCACACTGGGAACCAAGAGGATGATGCAAAGCTATTTTCTATGGTCTTTGTCTGCTGGTATACCGTATTAAGCATCAATGCACCCGATATAGAGTTCTAGTCTACAGACTTTCTGTCTTCAACGTTGTTCAAGCCTGCTGTTCCAGCGTTTTCCCCCACAGCCACTGTAACATTGAATTGACCAATAGAGATTGTCTATCAATTTGCTCCCTGTCAGTTTGTCACATGGACGAATTGTCAGACATTGCATTGCCCATGAGCAAGACCCCCAAGTGGTGGTTATTACTCAGACACCATCTGGGGCGACAGTGTCTCATACTGATTTGTTTTCCAACTCCAGTATGCCTCTGGAGTTGGAAAATGTGTGAGAGCGTCACTCTTTCTTTCATTCCTCCATTCCATAATAGTTTTTCATAAATATTACCCTTTATACAAAGTCATACTCATATTCGCATAGTAACACCGCTTTGAAGCTTTGACGCATTTAATGTGTGCTGCCAAAGACATACTGATACAGTTATAGATGTTTGTGTTTATATATTATTATTGTTTTGTGTGGCTTACATGTCTAGACTTAGATGGCAGAGACTTTGAGCCTGGCTCACGCGAGACTATGTGTAACCACAAGAGTAGCAATCACCGAAAAACGCCACTAGATGTCCTCAAAACATCACAGCTCTTTCTGCGAATAGAAAGCCTCACCAATTTCCCGTCATTCCAACTGACCAGTCTCTCAGCAATGCATGCACACTATAGCATCGTCCTGATACCATTGAGACAGCGGTCATTTTATGACAGCATAAAGGCCGACACATACCATATGTGTACCAAGAGATCATTGGGTTAGATCTCAGTAATGGAACAAGCAGGCTGGCAGCTGCATCGCTCATTACCTCTGAATGACCAACCATGTGAATCTCTCTGATCTCTGGGGGAAATTGGGTGAACTCACATAACGCACACACTCACACAGGCTGCTGTTCACACACCTCGTGTGTGTCAAAAAACATTTTAACCATTTTGTATCCTGACTTCACCAATAGCTGGTAGTAATTTTTTTTTAAAAAGGATACATTTTCATGTGTGTTTTTGTATTAACTGTTCCATCATTTACAAAAGGATATGTCACAAAGAGTGAGTCTTTTAAATCAATCTGGGCACCAGATGGGTGTATTATATAACGTTATTGCTTCTAAGTAGAGTTTGAGCTCAGCCCTCCCCTGACACAGAGCCATCTGACAGCAAATGTACTGTATGATTTAATGAGCTGTGTGTTGGCTGTGGTGTGTTTTCTCCTTTTGAACCATGATATCTGAAGAGCTGCCTTCAACCAACAAAATACAGCATAGATATGGAGATTATGCAAAATGATTTAGCCGTGAGCTTTTGGTTTTATATTCAATAAGGCTTGGCATTTAAGAATAGCTGACATCCTTGGCTCTTTCCCTTGCAGACTGTTCATTAATGAACTCAGAGACATTCACCGATTGAGGCAATTTCTTTGGAGTCGTCTGAGTCACCTAGAAGGCCCCAGGTGATGAGAGAACCATCATGGTGTTCTTAGAGCGAGGGTCAACAGGAAAAGGTGACCCAGGCATGTGAGTCGGCCGTCAGTAATCGCCACGTTATTCGTGTGCTGTGAGAGGTCCACATCTGCCCCACGCCTCCACGCACACAACCCCACCGTTGACCTTGTTACAACACCACAGTAGGCCTCGCTGCAGTGCTGCTGGGGGATCGTCACAGACACAGCCCACCCCGACCTCCTCAGTGCTCTGGCTGGGAGAGGAGAGACTGTAGTAGTGGACCACAACACACTACGGGAGGAGAAACAGCTGGAGTGGCCTGGTAGGCAGCTGATGCCAAGGCACTGACGGCTCAATCTAACAAGGATTAGTGGATCAGAGGAGGCACGTGGCGTTCCTCCAGCCAGACTGAGTGTGTGTGTGTGTGTAGTGTGTGTGTGTGTGTGTGTGTGTGTGTGTGTGTGTGTGTGTGTGTGTGTGTGTGTGTGTGTGCGTGTGTGTGTGTGTGTGTGTGTGTGTGTGTTTGTATGTTTAAAACCATGTCAATTGGCAGTAGATGTTGTGCGTTTTAATGAGTTAAAAAAGACACAAGTAATGGCTACAATTTAGCATATCACTGAATTTCATTACACTTGTATTGTACCTTCATGAATACTTTGTCAAAAGAAAGAGCAATAATCACCAGTAATAATCCTTCCAGAGGATTTACATAAGCCAATGAACACTCAGTTCACTCTCCGTCCATAACTTGGAACCCATGGCATTGTTTAACATTGTTTTGTATCCTAAACCACCTCAAACAACCATCAACACTTTCACTTAACAAGGTCAAAACTAGGGATTTTGATGTTACACATGATCAGGGGATTCAGGTTATTGTCCACCAAAATGTTGGCAGCTTTACTCAAGCAGGAAATCTATGTCAACCTACAGTTCAATATTGAGGTTGGTCAGTTTGGCAGTTCCCTCCCATTGATATAAATCTCTTGTTGCTACTTTGCCAGGAGCAAAACAAACAACACAATAGGGAAAAGTGTAGTGTGTTATGTGGAGCACAGTACATTGTGAACTGGGGTACATTGTTTGAGTGGAAAATTCGATGAAATTGACATTAGATCAAATCAATCAGTTGCGTTGTATTGAAATTTGCCTCGACCTTTGTGCTTGAATGGACTTTTTGATGCTCACTTGTGGAATTCATTCCAGTGCGTTACGTGAATAGTGTGTCATAATAGCTATTGAGTTCGGAGTTTATAACTCACAAATACTGGGAATAGGAATACTAAGGTCGAGAGACCATTGTATAAAAATCGAATAAGTCATTTTGTGTCACTGTGACTGTAACTATCATATGTTACAGTCAAACATGGGCAAAATACGTATTTGAAATGGTTTCAAATACTTGAAAAGTTTGAGGTGTGTGTGCTTCATTTAATTTGTCAGGCTCGAAGTGTCTCAGACGTGCAAACACTGCGTGCAAGGCCACATCAAGCGTGTGATGATTTCCAAATATTTCAAACCAGTTCGAACAGGTTTTTTGGAAAGGACTGGTAGCTGTTTCATAAATACATTATAGGTTTTGTTTATGCATGTTAGTCATCTATAAGGATCCGTGAGCTATGTAAAGCATGCGTATAATGCCTGTGTGTAATGCATTATGAATGAATGTTCTTCACGCTGTTATGAACGGTTACAGCAAGTCTCATATCGGTAATGCATTCAAAATGCATTTTTATTAAGTATTGATTATAATTTTGTGGTTCCCACAATGTGTTGTGTAACACACGACATTGTTATATAAAGTACATTGAGATACTATTTGAGAATAGCCCGAGGATACTAGTTGAGTATTCAAATGGGTTAAATGAATGTTGATTTATAGGTGTGTCAGTGTCAAAAGATCGTAATCATTGACCGCGTTCAGCGTAAAGCTTTGTATAAGAATGACTACTACATTTTGCCGAGGGCTTTATATTAGAAACCTGGACATAGCTTGACCAGGACACTCGGTCAAGGATCAATATCAATACCCGTTCCTGGATGTCAACTGCCTAACACAAAATATATTTTCCCGAAGTTAATCATAGCTAACACATTACATTAAGTTACTCATATACCTGTGTAATAACACCGTTAGTACTGTCTTAATTACATGATTGCATTGTTATTTCGTAATTGCTTTATTTTGGGTTAATTGTATACTGATTTATTTGGTGGTCCGGTGCCGGTCAACAGTGTCAATATCACTCCATGTTGCCTGGGGCTCTAGAATGACCAAATGACCAAATATTTCAAGAATAGTAACAGGGCATTAGGTAAACCAAATATCAATACCAATGTCCGTTCCAGAATGTTCATAACCTTGTTTAGTATTGCATGTTCCAATGTGCACATGTTTAGAATGTGATTTTGCCCATTCTTGTTCACTTATCCTCTTGCCTTCTACAATCGCATGTGGCCAAGCACATCATAACCAAACATTAAGTTATATAATTTGTAATATAAATATAGTCTACTGTGCTGTTGATGAGTACTCCATATGTACAGTCCCCACTCTTTCATCAGCTTGTCACTGTGGGAACTTGTCCCTTTTTGGGTATTTTATTAACAATCAAAAATAGACCATTATTTTTTGAAGATGGATGTCATGGCAATGTTGTTGCTGGTGGGTGGTTATTTCTCTAAGTTGCCATGGAGACTCATGGGATCAAGGTTATTAATTCTCGAATGACGGTTTCCGTTTCTGTCTCGTAGTGCAGTGATCTTTTCTAATCTAGCTAATTGGCCAGCTTATTTACAGTATCCTTTACCCGGAGTCCCAGCTTTACCCGTTGTTCCAGTTTCAGTCTTCCTGAACATCTATAACAGAAACAACCTTTACAGGAGAAACTTCAAGAATATCCTACATTTATGGGATGATGAAACACCTATAGCTACACTTCTAAGAAGATAGTTCTATGACTTCTCTATAGTTACTGTTAATACAATATTGACCCGGTAAGTCTCCTGAAATATTGCAAAGAAAAGAGGCTTGACAGTTTTGACCAAAATCATCATAACAATATTTGAGAATAAAGGATCGCAGCTGGACACTGCAAAGATACCACTTACCAGGGCATTCTGGGATTGGTAGGCTGCATACGTTTTTGGTATTGTACTTAAATGATATATAGCCATTGATTATCGAAGAATATAACTTATAAAAACCTCATCAGCTTAGTTTAATTGCCGTACCCCATCGGAACATAATATATAGGCTTGTTTAACCCCATTGTTTGGAAACAATGTAGTTGTAAAGCGTTGTATAGCTTAAAAACATGGTTAAAACTATCATTTTGCTCTCATGGATGCTCAGTCCATGCATCCATAGCTCTGTCTATGAACTTCAGAGTGGTCACATTTCTCCAGCCCCATCCCTTCGTTGTTGTTTGAATCCCAGATTGCCCCTTTAAATGAACATGATGTCTGTCCTGTTGTTACTCATATAGATAAGTGGTTGCATTGGTCCCGGCTTTATAATCAGTTTCCTTCCCCGCCATACGACACAGCACACATAGTGTCCTTACGGTGACGCTGTCTCTGGGAGATCGTGGCTTTTTTATGGTTCTCATTTGAGGAACGTTCCAAGCTCGTGCACAATAAATACTGTGTTTAAAAACCATGGTACATCTTTACAGCTGCGACGGTCACAATGTGTTTTACAATGTTTGCCTGGGAACACTTAGGACTTGGGAACATTAGTAAATCACCCATGTGTTTGATTTGTTAGCGCAGTAGAGCAATAACCATGAATCTCACGAGGCTTTCACTAAATATCAAATCGACTTAAGGTCAAATAAAACGTTTAATGCCATGAAATTTGAATAGAGCATAATTCTATGTGAACAGAGCATGCAAAGATATGGACCATACACATTAAAGGCTGTGTGCAGTAGACAGAGCGCGTGATGCCTGTTGAATCTTATTTAAGGTTGTGTGCATTATATTGTCTCGAGGGAGTGGCACTGGTAATAGAACACAATGAAACACACGCACACACACACACACACACACACACACACACACGCACGCACACACACACACACACACACGCGCACACACACACACACACACACACACACACACACACACACACACACACACACACACACACACACGAACTATGGGAATCTTTTATATGACACTTAAAAAGAATGCGTCTTGACAGAAATTGTGTTTATATAAAGTGTTAGTTGTGAAGTATAAAACATACCTCAGTTCTACCTTCCAGGCTTTACATGGAGGGGCGGGGCCAGAGGGGGAGGGTCTGAGCACAAGTCAGCCCCGCCCACCAGAGATGCTGCTCAAACCTAGTCAGTGTCGAGTTCTCCTCCGAGGTCTGTGGCTGCAGGCTACGTGATCACTGTCGGTTCAAGACAGTAATTCGGCTACATAACATACAGTATTAACTAACTTTAACCTTCGCATGGGATTTAATCTCCTCTGTGTCGCCGGCGGAATTAACGTGACTTCGCCGAATGCGAGTGAGGTAAGTGAGCGCAACCTACATCGCTCGGGCAGGTAGAGTTGATGAGTGGGCTGGCATAAATATATACAGTAAGGTCACAACAGATGAACACTATTAGATGTTAAAAGGTAAACAATGACCAACATTGTCTGTACAATAGCCTACCAAGGAGTGTCCCTTCGTCTGATTATGATGAGTAAAGTAGGTGGAAAATGCTGATATTGAGTAATCGGTAATGGGATTTCCCTCTCGGTAATCCGGGGCAGTGTGATGGTCAGGTCACTTTCAGATGAGAAGAAGCTGCTGTTTGTTTGATCACTTACTTGGTCAACGTACTACTCATGATTAGTCGGTCAAGTGTTACATGTTTTAACCACGGCCAAATGATCTTAAAGATCGTATTAAAAGTTTGGTAATTCAGTACTAGTGTTCGCATGATTGTAATTACTGTTATAAGGATGTAACATATCGTAATTACTGTTATAGGGATGTAACATATGTATATGTAATTACTTATTGTCCACTGTACTTATGGTCAGGCTGTTCTGTCATTTTGTTTAATACTCCAACATCTGAGCTATGCACATTGCACAAATAATGTAGTACTTTTTATGGGTCATATGTATGACATGCAAAACTGGGTAGAGTATCTACTAGGTAGAGCTAGAGCTGGGTACAGAAGGTACTAGGTAGAGCTGGGTACAGAAGGTACTAGGTAGAGCTGGGTACAGAAGGTACTAGGTAGAGCTGGGTACAGAAGGTACTAGGTAGAGCTGGGTACAGAAGGTACTAGGTAGAGCTGGGTACAGAAGGTACTAGGTGGAGCTGTGTACAGAAGGTACTAGGTAGAGCTGGGTACAGAAGGTACTAGGTGGAGCTGGGTAGAGTATCTACTAGGTAGAGCTGGGTACAGAAGGTACGAGGTAGAGCTGGGAGATGTTCCTGGATCATAGACAACCTCCCCCGGGGTGATAGAGTGTGCCACATTCTAGTGCTGGGTAGCCATGATTCTGTCTCTGCTTTGATTAGAACTAAACCCATTAGTTGTATAGTTGAGGCTTAGAGGGGTCTGTGAGGACAGTTACTCTCTTCAGCTCTCTCTCTCTCTCTCTCTCTCTCTCTCTGTCTCTCTCTCTCTCTCTCTCTCTCTCTCTCTGTCTCTCTCTCTCTCTCTCTCTCTCTCTCTCTCTCTCTGTCTCTCTCTCTCTCTCTCTCTCTCTCTCTCTCTCTGTCTCTCTCTCTCTCTCTCTCTCTGTCTCTCTCTCTATCCCTCTCTCTCTCTCTCTCTCTCTCTCTGTCTCTCTCTCTCTCTCTCTCTCTCTCTCTCTGTCTCTCTCTCTCTCTCTCTCTCTCTCTCTCTCTCTCTCTGTCTCTCTCTCTATCCCTCTCTCTCTCTCTCTCTCTCTCTCTCTCTCTGTCTCTCTCTCTCTCTCTCTCTCTGTCTCTCTCTCTCTCTCTCTCTCTCTCTCTCTCTCTCTCTCTCTCTCTCTCTCTCTCTCTTTCTCTGAAAGTTCCAATATCCTTGGATCTCCAGTAGTGCCTCAGGGGATAAAAGGGTTAATAGAGTAATAGAGTAATAGCACAATAGTCTGCTGTAAACTCATAAACGGAGGGAGGGCAAGTTCTCTGAGGTCAAATAGAAATGATTGTCAAACTGAGGCATAGACACAAGGCTAGACTAGAGGAGAGGACATAGGTTAGATGTGTGTGTGTGTGTGTGTGTGTGTGTGTGTGTGTGTGTGTGTGTGTGTGTGTGTGTGTGTGTGTGTGTGTGCGCCCCATTGTTTTATATCTCATCTGAAACAATAGGAAGAACAACATGCCAATGTTTTTGCAGTGAGTTGATTACTCATGAAAGAGATGTTCTAGCCTTTCTGTGATGTCCTTCTGGAAATATGCTCTCTTCCGTCATCCTCATCTCGCTTATAGAACAGGGAAAAGATGGTTCAATCATGTCCAGACAAATGATTGAGTAGATATTACAGACATAATGTTCATGTACAGTAGAACCGTACAGGGTCCATTAGCTGTCCCAGTATGAGAACCTTTTGACGTGCAATTTCAACCTTCCTCGCAATTCTACCTCAGAACCACACATACCACAACACAACCCTGCTGCAGGACAGGCCGCAAAACTGGTCCAACGGGTTCAATTCGTTTTCTCAGTTTAATATGACCCTGCGTGTGTGTGTGTGTGTGTGTGTGTGTGTGTGTGTGTGTGTGTGTCTGTGTGTCTGTGTGTCTGTGTGTCTGTGTGTCTGTTCTTATGTACTTTATATAAGGCAGAGGTATTCCTATAGATCGTTTAAAGAAAGTTTTCATTTACAATAATCCTACATAATATACAGTGATTTATTCAGTCTATTCAGTCACAGTCCCTCCAGCTTCAGTGTTCTCTTCAGTCACCAGATCAGGCAGAGCTTTATTTATTTCCCCATGTTCTCTCATATGATGTACAGTATTGGTAGTAGTAAAGGAATAAAACCCCTTACGACGTTGTCGTTTGAAGCTATAAAATTGCTTGGTAACTGTCCGTGTGGCTGGGCTGGCCAACTTGGGCTGGTGTATCCAACTGCAGGGACTTCCTGGTTCACCAGTTACAATAGATGTTTGTTTTGTTTCGGCAGTTGAAACAATAGTACTTCACGTCACTGCAAAGATTGTTATTGGGTTGTGATACAGACATAAGAAGAAGACATAATAAGATATGACAAGTATGTATTTATAAAAAACTTGATAAAATGTTTCATAGTGCACCTTTAAAGCAAGAAGCCCATGAGACAGATATGACCTGTGATTGGTTGACGTTATATGGAAAGGTCCGACTTTGATTTGCAGTGTATTCCTAAAACTAGCAAGAGCAGGCGGTGTGCATTAATGCAAGAGGAGCTGCAGTGGTTGAATACCGCTGCTTGATCCTGAGAAATGAATGGTGTGGAAGATACTTAACCAAGAATTAATTATTACCCTAAGGCCTAGTGTTTTATTTGCATCAAGTACACCAGCAGGTTATGTGTGTGTGTGTGTGTGTGTGTGTGTGTGTGTGTGTGTGTGTGTGTGTGTGTGTGTGTGTGTGTGTGTGTGTGTGTGTGTGTGTGTGTGTGTGTGTGTGTGTGTGTGTGTGTGTGTGTGTGTGTGTGTGCATTGCCTCCCTTGATTATTGCATTTTAATAAGACCACTTTGTACTTTCCAAGCAATCTAGGTACTACATATTGTATGTATGTTCTGTGTATTTTGCATGTTCGTTCATTGCACGTTCCAGTAGTTGTATCAAATTGTGTACGGTTTGTGAGGGTTTTTTTAGGTTGTCGTTAAGACATGGTTGTCAGACATCTTGTACTATATATGCCATTTTAGCTGACGCTTTTATCCAAAGCGACTTACGTTGCAGTGAGTGCATACATTTCACATTTCATACACTCAGCCCACCCAAACGTTAAGAAAAAACTAAAATTGTTCAGCCAATGGAAAAATAGCACAGAAAATACCAGTACCGTTTCTAACTTCTGATTGGGTGGGCAGCCTACAGCCCGCCTCCAAAGTCGCACACTGCCCACCCCCTCTTCTTGTCATGTTCAGGCACAAACACACAGCTCTGAGTTCTGAAGCAGACCGGTCCGCTGCAGTGTCCGCTGAGTGTGTCTCGGAGCATGCCGAGGGGGAAGGGTGTTGCCATGACAACTTTGAACTCTGATGGCTCAGATTGCACACACACAGGGCAAGGCAAAGCAAGTAAAAGTGAAAAATCACACACTCAAATGTACAAAAACAGTAATCTCAGAGAGGGGAGATGCTTTGCACCAGATTTAGCTCCTAGCGAATTTCCATCAGCATCAACTCAAATTTATTCGATGACGGGAGAAGGACAGACGTTACCCGTTCTCTCAGTTCGTGAATGCTGTGCTGCTAGCGAAAGCTCATAGTTTGACCTACATTCCATTCCATTCCTTTACTTTATCCAAAGCGCTTACAACACTTGCTGTGCGATGTATTGTTTTTTTAAGCCTATAAGCAAGCCTCGTGCTGCTTCTGCCTCTAGCGATGCTGCTGCCAGCACATCAGAGGCTCCTCCGCTGGGGATGATTCACATCCTCCAAAGAGAAGGAGAACATTGAGTAAACACCTTGGTGAAAGTGTTGTCCTCTCAACTGTGGGTCATACAGATTCTGATGATCCCACCATCACCCCCTGTCAGTCTCTGAAAAGATCCCTGCTCAACATCCTTGACAGGGCCATTTCAGGAATGGAAAACAGATTTTCCAAGAAGAATGTAGACCTAATGACAGCCATATCCAGTCTTGTACCCAAATCTAGTGCATTTCTAGATTCCACCTTGTTGCGCCCTCTGCAGGTGCTTGCTGGCACGGCGGCAGACGATGTGAGTCTGAAAAATGAAATTCTTGTTGCAAAACCAATGTTGGTCAAGAAATGTCCAAATGAAACAGACCTGTCCACTGTGTGTAACCACCTGCAGGAGTATAAGGAAGCTTTTCCTGTGTTGCATGAATTGTATTTAACAGCCCTGGTAATTGGTGTGTCTTCAGCATCATGTCAGAGTTCCTTCTCCACACTGTCAGGAGTCCTAACCCCCTGTCATCACACCACTAACCCCCTGTCATCACACCACTAACCCCCTGTCATCACACCATGTTACATGAAAGAAAGAGGAATTTGGTGATCTTGGCTCATCAATAACAAATACCTTAGACGTGTATGAATTTGTTAGAATTGTTGCCAAGGGAAACAGGAGACTGATGTTATAGATAGATAGATAGATAGATAGATAGATAGATAGATAGATAGATAGATAGATAAAAATAAATAAATAAATGGATAGATGACTAATATATTGTACATACACCTTCGGGCTACTAGTCCGCTTCTCTAACCTCTGGGCTACCTACCGCCCAAGTTGGCCACCTATTATTCCTACCAGCCGACCCTAGTATAGCAGGCTAAAACCGGCCCTGTTTGTGTCACACCTACAGTATCTCATTGTCAGGAATCAGAGAAAATGGAAATGTCCTCGCGTCCTCTCCCTCGCCTATGACTGATCTCGAGACTCGAAGCGCGAACGTCTTTCTTTATTTAATTTCATCTATGTGTTTATCCTTTATCCTGAAACATGTTTTATTGAAACTGAAATTGAGAGAGAGACCTGTTCCAAGGAGGCAGCAGGCAATCCACATCTCATGCTTAAATACAATGGACATTAAAACAGGAGAAAGACAAATGTAAAATGTACAATATTCAGTATGAACAGCCTATCTATTTGTTTGCCAGTCAGCTAATCAGCCAAAGAAGAAAAGTGTCCCGCTTTGCTGGGAGGTAACCAGTGGTTAAAAGAACAGAAGGCTAGCAACACCATCTCAGCCCATGGTGGTATGAAAGATTATCTCTCCATCACATCTCAGCCCATGGCTTTGTCATGACTACCTGTATGACAGCGAATATGTCATTGATATACCTTGGGTGTTCGAATTACTTAGCTTTCGGAATTATATATATTATTTTATAAGATAATCAACATATTTGTTACAGATTGATTTTTTAAATGGACATTAAATCATGGAAAACAGGGTTGGGGTCAGTTGATTTTAAATTTCTAAATAAAAATGAAAATGTAATGAATGCAAAGACGCTATTTGTTATGTCTTATTTCTCCATAAACAGAATATGAGAACATTTTTACGTCAACAGTTTTTCCCATTTTCGAATTGTAAATTGAAATCACTTCCTGAATTGGCTGAATTGAAATCGAATTGAACCCTGCCCTGCTGGACAAACATGGAGGGGAACCAGGAAGAGAAAAAGTACTGCAGTACTTTGGTAAAAGACGAGGCGGAAGTGAGAAACAGGACCTGAGGCTCAGTGTACCGTTCATGGAAGCTCCGGTTTGTTTCCCTGCACTTTCCCAGCTAAGCAGCTTATTCCAGCCGTTGTTATGTAAGATGGCTATATGCAGCAGGAAGCCAATCCTTTCCCTCAACCCTAATGCCAATTATCAGATCATGATGATGTTGTTGAAATCAAGGCGCCATGGAGTAGCTAAGGCAGTCATTGTGGAAGCCATAGATATATATCTGCAGTAATGTAGTTAAACCAGTGGGACTTAATGAGTTCGGTCAACCAGTTGGCTGACTGTGGAGCCAAGAGAGGACGGCTCTCTACTGGTCTCATTTCACTTCAGGTGGGGTTACCTGGTTACCGCACCGTTTATGCTTGTTTTGAAAGAAAACCCGATAGCACTTCATTTGATCGTACTGCACCACGTTGCACTAAGGAGCGCTATAGGAGATCTTTTCTGCCTGCCGCAATAAGACTGTCCAACTCCTCCTCCGGCTGGCGCGATCAGGGTGATCAGAGTCAGGCTGGGGGATGTTAAATCATACTGGACTGTTCTTACTGTATAGAATGTTTCAGATGTCTATTTCATTCTATTATTCTATTGTCACTTTATTGTGTTGTTGTTGTTTGTGATGTTAGCTGCTGAAACACCTTAATTTCCCCTCTGGGATCAATAAAGTACCTATCTATCTATCTATCTATCTATCAATCTATCTATCTATCTATCTATTTCCACTTGTATTATCCCATTGTTTACTAAAGAATTCAATTTCAAAAAATGTTACTTCCAATTTTCTGGCACTTCAACAGAGAGTTGCTAACAACATGGTACTTCTAAACGGTACCGATAGTTGGCGCCGAAATTACAATTTAACCATGTAGGCTCATGCAAAAGTAGAAACCTAGTTTGTCTGTATCTTAGAACAAAGTGCTTTCCACAACCCAATATCAGAAACCTTAACCTTGGGTGTTATCCTTCCCTGTGGATGGTCTGACATTTCCAACAGCGCTGACTGGGTCTTGTTAATGTTCCAGGTTTGTTCATTTGAATGTCATGGTAGCAACTTTATCTAGAAGGTCATGTTGATTTGTGTGTTTTCAATTGAACATTTAGATCCCCTATCATTTCACCTTTAATTTCACCGGGATGATCGTTTGACAGCCGACTCTCGCTTGTGACTGTGGCAGATACATTTTCGCAGTCTTCTAAAACCGTTCACTTAGCCGGCAGCGTTATTTAGCATTGAAAAGCCTGTGAACGATGTTCTTTCTTCAGCTATTTGGAAAGGTATTTGTCTCGCTGTTTGTAATATTCTTGTCCTATGATCTGACATGCTATCTCTTGAGCGCCCCCTCAACCTTCTGAAGGAGACAGCCTTTGGCTTTCTGCACTGTTTAAAAACAGCTGTTGGCTACTGATGGACTGAAGGGGGTCAAAAGGTCAAAGATTGACATGATAAAATGCTGCCCTAGCGATGACCGCCCTGAAGGTCCATCACCATTCAGACATTTACATTTACATTTTTTGAAATGACATTTAGCAGACGCTTTGATCCGAAGCGACTTACAACAAGTACATTTGTCTAAAGTAAGTGAATCATCTATCCATCAGTCATCATAAGAAAACATCTACTTCTAGGACCAGGAGCCATTGGCAGTCACAATGCTAGTCAAAATTGGCAGTCAATTCTTTTTTCATTAGTTTTAACAGGAGAGGAACTGTACATAGGGGTAGTGGAGGGTGAAGAGGTATTTGGGAGGGTCAGTCAAGATGTAGCCTGAAGTGATGGGTCTTTAGTCTACTGCAGTCCTGACAGCAGTGGGAAGCTCGTTCCACCAGGGGGCGTCAAGACAGTGAAAAGCCGTGACTGAAGGGCGCGACCGCTGCATCGTCGTAGAGGCGGCGGTGCCAGGCGGCGGTGCCAGGCGGCGGTGCCAGGCGGCTGTGCCAGGCGGCGGTGCCAGGCGGCTGTGCCAGGCGGTGCCAGGCGGTGCCAGGCGGTGTCAGGCGGCCATCCGAGGTGGAAGAACAGAGTGATCGGGCCGGGGTTTGGGGGCTGTATGAGAGGAGAGAGAGAAGGCTTTGAGCTTCCCCTGACGGCCTGTATCCACCCAGCCTTCACTGTATCCTCCCTGATGTTTGACCTCCATACCTCCTGCTCCTAGCCCCCCCCACCCCCCGCCCCCCCTTCCCGCCCCACCTCCCCCAGACGGTCAGAGGTTAAAGGCAGTAACAGCCCCAACATCTGCACAGGGGAAAAAATCCAGATTCATGCAAATAGGAGTCCAGGCCTCCAACAACAACAGCAGCAGCAACATCATCCCACTGTGTGTCTGCGCTCTGATGACATAAGCCCCTTATGCAATCAGATATGCCGCATGCCAGCTGGTGGAGGCGCTTTTTTAATCCTTGGTGTAACTGCACACACGGGGGAAAACAATTAGGATTTTTCTGTCATGTTTCCTCCACTCCGCGAATCTTTAGGGTGGTTTTAAGATACAGTATTTAGTTGTTATAATTAAACATCCCATGGGTTTGTTATTGTTTGTCACCGTGGCGATGTCAGGAAGGCTGGAGTCTGAGAAAACGCTGAGCTGGCCTGAATCACTCAGAAGTCATATTGCAACTTTACCAACTTTTGCCTCTCCGCTCGCACGAAACACAGGGATGACGCAGAGATTGAGTCAAATTTAGCATACTGCGTTCGTACCTTGATCCCACAGTCTGGCCTGTAAGTGACTAAATTAAAGGGAACTGTTGATGAATGATACAGTAACAGCTGCCAGTATGTACAAAAAAATATGAAAAAAAGACACTATCTGTGAATTACAACAGCTGACACTGAATTTCACACTTCCATTTTACATTACCTTTGCATTAAGCAGGCATACAGGAGAGCCTCTTATGCTTAAAATGGAAACAATGGTGTCAGAGTAGGCTACTACAACAGGATGTCCCATTGCAGATAATGTAATCTTGACAGATTGCTCATACGTTCAAACCTCTTCTAGCCCTTTGATGGTTTTTTCTGAGTCTGTGTTTATCGATTCTAGCATTTCTCAATGACGTATCGCCTTAGAGGTCATCCATCTTTGACCTTTGTCACTCCTCATGGCCTGACCCAGCAATAGACAAGTTGAAGCTAATGGTGGTGAAATATTCCCCAAGCTATCTGGTACATTCACTGTGGTACGCAGCACGGGAGGTCCGTCTTGATCCACAACTCTCTACCAGTGTAACACATGACATGGGGATACTGGATACTTTTTTAAAGCATTTTCAATATATTCTAACCTTTAGGTCAAAATGGCTCTATGCCAAAAGGATTAAGTTCACTGGGACATATTTAATCTTTTTCTACACAGCTACTGTATTTTATTGAGAATGTAATAGAATCTATTTCTGTCAATTCTATCTGGTAGCTGATGGTCACTGGTCAGGCAGCCTGCTTGTTTCCCCAGCAAGCTTTGTTGTGAGTAAACAGGCAGGAACCAGGGCAACCATGAGGGTTCTTCCTAATGTTGTGAGCCGCCTGATAAATGGTGGTCAACCATCCCCTGCGTTTTTTCTCAGAAACGGGCCTGACACCGACACCAGAGGCCGTCTGGCACGATGAGGAGGGACGTGGGAGTCACACTGATGGTGTCTCTGATCCTGACAGCGGTAGCGCAGGGAGCACGTAAGTCAAAGACCCTCTCTTCTGGTTCTTATGAGATTAGACTGGAGAGCAACAGGCTGAAGGGAGCATTTTTGGGCTGTATAATAACTGAAGACCATGCATGGAGCCCCTTAACAGTGTTAGGGCTGGTAGTAACTGGTAACAGTAAGGATTCTCCTGACAGCAGAAATAGAACAGAACCTGATGTACAGTCAATATATAATGGAATGAAAGGTGTGTGTTTGTGTGTGTGGTGTGTGGTGTGTGGTGTGTGGTGCGTGGTGTTTGCCTGTTTGCCTGTGTGTTTGTGTGTGTGGTGTGTGTGTGGTGTGCGTGTGCGTGTGTGTGTGTGTGGTGTGTGTGTGTGGTGTGTGTGTGCGTGTGCGTGTTCGTGCTTGCCTGTGTGTGGCTCTTTACCTGTTCGTCTTACCTGTGTTCTGTGCTGGTTGTTCTGCAGGCCACTCTCCTCCAGGGAAGCCCAAGCTGACCAGCTGTCGATCCCCGGAGAAGGAGACCTTCACCTGCTGGTGGGAGGCTGGCTCTGATGGGGGTCTGCCCACCACCTATTCTCTTTTCTACCGCAAGGAAAAGTGAGTGGCAATACACACATACCTTCCTGTCCACGCAAGCGCATATGTGCGGGTGCACACACACAAACACAAACACACACACACACCCACACGCACACAAACATACTGTACGCACACACACCCATGTGCACACACACACACACACACACACACACACACACACACACCCCCACACACACAAACATACTGTATGCACACACACACACACATCACACACGCACACGCAAACACACACACCAGGGTTTTCAGGTGCTGTTTATGTAGACACAGAGGGTGATGACTACAATGTAAACAATTGCAAGTTGATGATATTTCTACAATTCATTATCTCGTAGGGGTACATATGAGCACCACTGCGCAAGTCTATGTGCTGTGCTGTTTTTGTTGAGAAAACAGATCATAATGGTGCTTCAACAAGTCGTCATCTCTCCCTCCCCACATCTTCCCACCTCTTACGTCTGAGCGTGTGCTCCCTCTGTAATGTCACGTGACGCTCCCTCTTCCCTCTCCCGCAGCTCGGAGACGGTGTACGAGTGCCCAGACTACCGGACGGCCGGACAGAACTCCTGCTTCTTCAACAAGAACGACACGTCCATCTGGGTCAACTACAACATCACCGTGAAGGCCACCAACGCCCTGGGCAGCAACTTCTCTGACCCTGTGGATGTGGATGTGGTCTATATAGGTGATTTATTCCTATATTTCTGTATTTCTTCTCCTCTTTTCTCCTCCTGCTCTATCTATCTATCTATCTATCTATCTATCTATCTATCTATCTATCTATCTATCTATCTCTCTCGCTACGCCACTGAGCGCCCTGAAGGGCAGCTTTCTGACGGGACCCGGGTGGGGCGGCAAGGACCAGGATATAGGGTGGAGTAGACTCAGCCTGGACCAGGGTAGAGGGTGGAGTAGACTCAGCCTGGACTAGGATATAGGGTGGAGTAGACTCAGCCTGGACTAGGATTTTCGGGTGGAGTAGACTCAGCCTGGACTAGGATATAGGGTGGAGTAGACTCAGCCTGGACCAGGGTAGAGGGTGGAGTAGACTCAGCCTGGACCAGGGTAGAGGGTGGAGTAGACTCAGCCTGGACCAGGGTAGAGGGTGGAGTAGACTCAGCCTGGACCAGGATATAGGGTGGAGTAGACTCAGCCTGGACCAGGGTAGAGGGTGGAGGAGACTCAGCCTGGACCAGGGTAAAGGGTAGAGGGTGGAGTAGACTCAGCCTGGACCAGGGTAGAGGGTGGAGTAGACTCAGCCTGGACTAGGATAGAGGGTGGAGTAGACTCAGCCTGGACCAGGGTAGAGGGTGGAGTAGACTCAGCCTGGACCAGGATATAGGGTGGAGTAGACTCAGCCTGGACCAGGGTAGAGGGTGGAGTAGACTCAGCCTGGACTAGGATATAGGGTGGAGTAGACTCAGCCTGGACTAGGATTTTCGGGTGGAGTAGACTCAGCCTGGACTAGGATATAGGGTGGAGTAGACTCAGCCTGGACCAGGGTAGAGGGTGGAGTAGACTCAGCCTGGACCAGGGTAGAGGGTGGAGTAGACTCAGCCTGGACCAGGGTAGAGGGTGGAGTAGACTCAGCCTGGACCAGGATATAGGGTGGAGTAGACTCAGCCTGGACCAGGGTAGAGGGTGGAGGAGACTCAGCCTGGACCAGGGTAAAGGGTAGAGGGTGGAGTAGACTCAGCCTGGACCAGGGTAGAGGGTGGAGTAGACTCAGCCTGGACTAGGATAGAGGGTGGAGTAGACTCAGCCTGGACCAGGGTAGAGGGTGGAGTAGACTCAGCCTGGACCAGGGTAGAGGGTGGAGTAGACTCAGCCTGGACCAGGGTAGAGGGTGGAGGAGACTCAGCCTGGACCAGGGTAGAGGGTGGAGGAGACTCAGCCTGGACCAGGGTAGAGGGTGGAGGAGACTCAGCCTGGACCAGGGTGGAGGGTGGAGGGTGGAGTAGACTCAGCCTGGACCAGGGTAGAGGGTGGAGTAGACTCAGCCTGGATGAATTCAGGAACTGGAGTCTAGTTTTGAGGGGCACAGAGAGGACAACACAAGATTAAAGGCTGCTGCAAACTGAAAAACTGAAACATTAAAATTATGTTGTCATGCATTTAATCTCTTCTGACATCATTTCATAGTTTCATTTTCTTGTTCCTCTTGGCCTTGTAGCAACCCTTTGTGACTGTCCAGGACCTCTAGGTCAGGGAATGCCTGATTCTGCGTCATGGGCCATATGTTGCTTACTGATTACCTTTAGACTTATCTCAGATCCCAAGAGAGTCTGACTTAGACTAAACATTAACTTTTTGACCTTTTTTACTACTAGGCCATTAACCTCTCTCTCTCTGTCTCTCTCTCTGTCTCTCTCTCTCTCTGTCTCTCTCTCTCTCTGTCTCTGTCTCTCTCTCTCTCTCTCTCTCTCTGTCTCTCTGTCTCTCTCTCTCTCTCTCTCTCTCTCTGTCTCTCTCTCTCTCTGTCTCTCTCTCTCTCTCTCTGTCTCTCTCTCTCTCTCCTCTCTCCTCTCTCTCTCTCTGTCTCTCTCTTTCTCTCTCTCTCTCTCTCTCTCTGTCTCTCTCTCTCTCTCCTCTCTCTCTGTCTCTCTTTTTCTCTCCCTCTCTCTCTCTCTGTCTCTCTCTCTCTCTCTCCTCTCTCTCTCTCTGTCTCTCTCTCTCTCTCTCTCTCTCCTCTCTCTCTCTCTGTCTCTCTCTCTCCTCTCTCTCTCTCTGTCTCTCTGTCTCTCTCTCTCTCTCTCTCTCTCTCTCTCTGTCTCTCTCTCTCTCCCTCTCTCTCTCTCTGTCTCTCTCTCTCTCTCTCTCTCCTCTCTCTCTCTCTGTCTCTCTGTCTCTCTCTCTCTCTCTCTCTCTCCTCTCTCTCTCTCTGTCTCTCTCTCTCTCCTCTCTCTCTCTCTCTCTCTCTCTCTCTCTCTCTCCTCTCTCTCTCTGTCTGTCTCTCTCTCTCTCTCTCTGTCTCTCTCTCTCTCTCTGTCTCTCTGTCTCTCTCTCTCTCTCTCTCTCTCCTCTCTCTCTCTCTGTCTCTCTCTCTCCTCTCTCTCTCTCTGTCTCTCTGTCTCTCTCTCTCTCTCTCTCTCTCTCTCTCTCCTCTCTCTCTCTGTCTCTCTCTTTCTCTCTCTGTTTCTCTCTCTCTTTCTCTCTCTCTCTCTCTCTCTCTCCAGTCCAGCCACATACCCCAGAGAACGTGACAGTGGGGGTGCTGGAGGACAAGGAGGGGCCCTTCCTCCGGGTATCCTGGGAGCCCCCCCGAAAGGCCGACACCCGCTCCGGCTGGATCACCCTCATCTACGAGCTCCGCGTCAAACTGGAAGAGGAGGACAAGTGGGAAGTGCGTAAGACCGTGGCTGTATTCACATCACGTTCGTCGTGGCGACCCCACGCAGGAAGTGTTGATGATTTTGATGTTGATGTTTTTTTTCTCTAAATGGAAGGTAGAGCAGAGCACTAGAGTACGAGTGGCCAGGATACCATGATACCATGCAGCCCTCACTGTAGAATGCTATCTTGGCATGCTATTTTGGCAATGCTATCTTGCCACTTAACACCAGGCAACCCCTCGTAGGAAATGCAATGATTAGATTAGGATTGTCCTGCGGGTTCATGAACTCAACGCTGTGTGAGTTAAGTCAGGTGTTAGCCCAAATACGTCTCCTGATTAAATCACTGAGCTGTTCTCTTCAATCATCGCTCTGTGAACGACCTCGGTGACCATATCAGGTGGTTTCACTCACGCTTAATTTTACAGTTCTATTAACACTGGTTACTTTCTGGTAACTCTGGTAACTCATTACATTGGTACTTTATTGGCAACAGTTGGTCCTATTATTATTTAATTTCTTTGCCCAGCCACCACCGCCCCCCCCCCCCCCCCCCCAACCGAGGACCTAAGTACTTTGTTTTATTTATTTTAACAGTTATTACTAATACATTTGCTCTACTAGGTACTTATTATATATATACTTTTTTTTTTTTTTTTATTATTCTTTTTTTTTTTGTGTGTGTAATTTACGTCCATTTATGATATATTTGGTATATTTTATATTATGGTATATTTATCATTATATATTAATGAAAACGTAAGGTTGTTACAAGCCAGACGAACATGACCATTTAATTACACCAGTGTCAAAAAATGTATTCGAAAGTTAGCCAGTGGTTGGTTGTGGGTTAGGGTTAGGGTTAGGTTATCATTGGTTATCATGTGTGTCTGCGTGTGTGTGTGTGCGTGTGTGTGTTCCCCTCTAGGAGCACCGTGCCGGCCAGCAGAAGATGTTCAACATCTTCAGCCTCCACTCTGGTGGGGTGTACATGGTCCAGGTGCGCTGCAAGCCAGACCACGGCTTCTGGAGCAAGTGGAGCTTAGCCACCTACGTCCAGGTCCCAGACTGTAAGTAAGCTGAACTGTACTGTGTGGTTTCAATTCTGAGAACGCATTAACTCACCAACTGCCAAAGAATTCCGGAACACTCACCACCCAGAGTGCCAAGTGTTTTATGTGTTTTTTTTTTACCTAGCCACAATACTTTGATTGGCTACAAAATGAAGCATCATAATTGATGGGTTAAGCTAAACTGGCGTGCCACATCATGTGGTAGCGTACTTGCTTTTGCTAGCTTTGTAGCTCGTTAGCGATGGCTAAACAGCATGTCTCTGCAGACAGGCTCATGTTTAGCATGCTGCACAGGTACAGTCAATCACTAAGGTGCTCATGTGGTGTTGTTGTGCAGATATCCCCCGGGAGCGATCCATATGGATCCTGATAACCATCTTCTCTGCCTTCATCTTCTTCATCCTCATCTGGATACTCAACATGAAGAGAAGCAGGTAAGAATGAAGTGTGAATTAACTACATTGAGTCAAGATGTCAAACGTCCGTTGACACTTACTCCTCTGTCTCTCTCTCTCTCTCTCTCTTTCTCTCTCTCTCTCTCTCTCTCTCTCTCTAGTGTGAAGCACTGTCTCCTACCTCCAGTTCCTGGACCAAAGATTAAAGGATTTGATAAACAGCTTCTTAAGGTAAAGTGATGAGATATTATCCTAAATACAGTACGATAAGTACTGCAGTTCAAAGTAGAAAAGAAGTGGAAAGAAATACGGTAATAGGTAAGGCTTGGCTTGGCTTATATTTTATTTTAATTTTTTTCTCAACCCCTTTGCATTCCTACAGAACGGAAAGTCAGAGGAAATCTTCAACGCTTTCATGGTCCAAGGCTTCCCTCCGACGTCGGACTGTGAGGACCTCCTGGTGGAATGCCTGGAGGTTTACGTCAACGAGGAGCAGGAGCTGATGCTGGAGGGCAAGGACCTCCAAGATGGCGGCCTCAAGTCCAAGAGCCCGTCGGACAGCGACTCGGGCCGCGGCAGCTGCGACAGCCACACCCTGCTGATGGAGAAGTGCAGCGATGCCAAGGAGGAGGGGGGGCGGGGCTCGGAGGGGGCCCGCCAGGGGACGCTGCAGGGCCAGGTGGCGTGGGAGAGTCTGGAGGAGGGAGAAGACAGCCAGATTAGCGAGGAGGCCGACACCCCAGACTCAGCTGACGGCAAAGTCAAGACCTGGCCCTCGGTCTTCTCCCTGCTCCTCCACGACCCCATGTCCTCTGATCACCACCACCACCACCACAGCGCTCTGGAGATGTCTAAGCAGCACAGCGTCTCTGACAGCGTCCCCCCCCCCCGCCTCCACCTCCGCCCCCCACCACCAGTTGGACGAACAGGGTCCGGGTCAGGGCCTGGGAGAGATCTGCCTCGCTAAAAAAACCCAGCCTCAATGGCCCCACCTGCAGGCCCACAGCGAGTTCAACATCCCCAGCGTGGAGCGCGTGAGAGAGGCCTCCTCGGCCGCCTCGGCAGGTCTGCAGTTGCCTCCCTCCGGGTCCACGGAGTATGTGGAGGTCCAGAAGGTCAACCAGGAGAACATGCTGCTACTCAAGCCCCTCTCCGGGGCTCCAGGAGAACATGCTGCTGCCCAAGCCCCTCTCCGGGGGCCCCTCAGCGGGGAGGAGTGTGCCGCCCAAGCCTCTCTCCAGGGGCCCCTCAGCGGGGAGGAGTACAGCAAGGTGCACGGGGTCAACATTGACAATGTGTTGCTGCTGCAGAGGGAAAGGACGGCCAAAGGCTGCGCCTGCCACGACCAGGGGGGAGGAGCCGACCCGGCCAGCGACAGCTGCTACGCAGCCTCCGCCGCTGTCACTGCCCAACTGCCGGGAAAGACAGCTGTCCTCGCCCCCGCCACGATCACTCAGGAGGGCGTGCTCCTGACTCCCAGCGGCTACGTAGACGCTGCCGCCATGTTGCCCTCCTACTAGCCAAGCCAACTGTGCCCTGTGTGCAGGTCGGACGTCTGTGGTTCTTATGGGCCGCCGCATCAGGGCCAGATACTACTGCGGTCCTCTATGACGTTTAAAACTGGATAAGCTAAGCCCCCAAAACAACAAACACTGAGAAACACTGAGCAGCGGTTTTCTGTCAGTCAGCTCTATGACCACTTTCATGCTAGAGTTCATAGACACCAGCTTTATTACACACTCAACAACATTTATATATTTATTATTTTGAAATAAAATAAGATTATTATCTGTGATAATTTAATCATAAAGAGTGTATATTTTGTGCAGTTACTGATTTTGTCTCTGTTGTAAATAGGGGCAACTCCTTTTTTTTTTTTTTTTTCCTTTAGGCACATATTTACAGACTTGCAGTGTACAATGTCTGTATCGGCCCACAGATATTATGCAGGTGTATGTAAAATAATGTGTAAAGAACCAAACCTTGTGAAACCACTAAATGAAATGTATTGTTTTAACTTTTGTATGTGTGTTTATGTTGTAGACTCTTAACATTTTCAGCTGCTGATTGAGGTTCTGCTATAGAACATTAAAGGGGCAATTTGGGATTTGTACATTCATTGTTTGACTTTGAAATGAATGATATATAGCCACAGATTTTTATATATAACTTAGAAATGCTTCATGAGCTTAGTCCAACTGTATTACCCCATCAAATTGTTTCGTTTATGAATAGTTTAGAAACAATGTCGTTGTAAACAAACATGTATAGCTTGGTTAAAACTATCATTCGTATCTCATGGATCGTCAGACCTTTAATCCATAGGTTGGTCTGTCTAAGAATTTGAGAGTGGATTTATTTCTCCAGCCCCATCTTTCAGCTGTTTACCAAAAAAAAGTGGCGGGGTGACTGCTTTGTTGTTTGAATCCCAGATTGCCTCTTTAAAGTGACATTTTGTACAAAAAAAAAATAAAATAAAAAGACAGACGGACTACAGAGAATACAAAATTGCTCTGATAATCGCAATAATGATGATCGTAGCGGGATATTTTCATACAGAGTATATTTTGGTCTATGTACAGGCATTCATGATTATTGACTGGCTCAATCTGTGAATATGCTGCTTATTAAAAATGATATAAAACAACACTCCATTATTCTGGGTTATTCCCTCAAATAACAACATCAAAATGATATAATCCCAGCTCTTGTTTTTATCGTAGGCCGACCCTTTCACGTGTTTTTTTGGCGAACACTTAAATTGTAAATGTTGCATAATGGTTGCCAGGCTTGTAAGCTAATTAGCGATTGTGTTATTGGTTGAGAACTCACTATCACGGGTAACTCGGGTTTAACTAGGCCATCTTCACCTCATTTTTACACATACAAACATAGGTGAAAACCAACCAAGTTCTGTATGTCTTGGACAGCATTTTATGTTGCACACTCATTTCATATACAATATGGTTCATTTCATGTTAATCATGTATTATTCTGGACACACTGCTCTTGCGCTTTCCTTGTGACGCACACGCATCATAAGTGGTTCCGTTTATATGATTTAAACAGGTTCAGTGCAACAATTTAGATATCAAATGAATAAGTAAATAGTTTATCAGACAAAAACACTGATCCATTATTACACCAGGGGAGGCTGGTGGAGGTAGAAATCGGAGGACGGGCTCGTTGTAATGCATGGGACGGAATAAGGAATGGTATCAAACTGACGTGCGATGTCTGCCTCCGCCAGCCTCCCCTGTATTACTGCCTTGTGTTGAGATCAACTCAGTATAGACAGTTTTCTCAAGCCCTTGTCTGGGTGGGTCTAGACTCTAGAGTATTGAGAGAGAAGGATAATGTTTAGCTTATTTTACCTGAAAACACCTCTGCAGTAACCAGATAGAACGCCCAACCTTCTCTTATTAGAGAAAGAAAATCGAGAGAAAACTGTGATTTGTGTATAATACAGTTCAAGTTCCAGTTTATTTGACAGGTTCAAGTTAGTTCATTAGAAGTAATGATGACATCATCCAACGTGTTGATTACAGTATATGGTATTAGAGGAGGATATAGTCACGTGTGGCAAATTAATAACGTGTTGTATTACGGATGAAACATGCATCAGCTCCTCTACTACAGTATGAGTAACTGTCCTGTTCTCATGTCAAAGAACGGTTATATGACATTATTGTTTATACAGGGTCATTCTGACTAGAAAGACGAGATAGTGATACATTTGTTAAAGAAAGATCTTTCAATTTGGACAGCTGAAGATTGCACTCACGTCACATTTGACATATGTATGATTAAGGAGCTGACTGTTATACAGTATGTTATCGGAATCGTCTGTCATGTTGCTATAGACAATGAAGAACTAGACAGTCTGGTACGGTCAGAGCGAATGAACCCAGGCGCGGAACACAGAGTCAGGACACGAATATCAAATAATAGGGTATTTAATGATGATTTAATGATGGAATAGCAGGGAACGGGAAAAGCAGGCAGTCAGGCAGACAGACAGGGCAGGAGGGGCACGTAGGGCAGGTGGACTAGGCAGGCAGACCAGGCAGGCAGACCAGGCAGGCAGGCAGGCAGGCAGGCAGGCAGGCAGGCAGGCAGGCAGGCGGGTAACCTGGACCATAAAGAGATAATGATCACACTAGAGTACTAAGACACTAGAACTTTAGAATCACTATGAGACTGAGCGGCCGAGAGCGAGACTTACTTAACACACAAACATGGCGATGAGTGGTAAACCCTTACTAGACCCCCATTGGCTGGATCAACTCTCCACCCTCGCAGTAACTTTAGAAGAAACTTGCACAATTTGAGCCATTTTTTCGGACATCGACGTACAAGCTGGGTCACAGCAGAATGCATAACATGTTCTCTCGATTCAGCGGCCCGTGTTTGGGTCGGATAGGGGGTCGTTGCTTGGCTGGGCTGATAGGGGGTCGTTGTCATGCTTTGGCTGGGCTGGCCAAATTCCATCTGCCTCGCGGTAAGTAGCCTTGGATTTCTGTAAAGGAGGGAGGGGGAGGGGGAGGGGGAGACAGAGAGAGAGAGAGAGAGAGAGAGAGAGAGAGAGAGAGAGAGAGAGAGAGAGAGAGAGAGAGAGAGAGAGAGAGAGAGAGAGAGAGAGAGAGAGAGAGAGAGAGAGAGAGAGAGAGAGACCATAACAAGCTTCTAGTTTGGTTGATAAAGAATGTATTTGTATGTATTTGGTCTCCCTCGGTGAGCTGTGTAATGACTTTCCACTTGAGGAAGTCGTATTAACCACTAATTGACAGCGATGTCATGCATGTGTTGTTTTCGCCCGCGGGCCTGGATAGTCGCCAGGACGTTGATTTGCAATCACTTGGATTACAGACAATTGTGATATTTTCAGTATTTTCAAATGAGAAAACCTGGCTAACTATGAACAGTGTTAGAATGTTCTAACGCAATTGATCGAATGTGATTCAGGGCATGCAATCAACCAATGAGGTCTTGGCATACTGTATGATTGCGATACGTTTCTGAACAAACACGGGCCACCGGTGTTATGATAAAATTCAGAATTAGGTGTTTTTTTGGGGGGTTGCTTCTAAAGCAAACTACGAATGTAGTTACTGTAGATATGGTATATGATATCAACCTTCAGATATCAGCTCAGAGATCTCAAAAGCGCTTGCTGTGTCATTTAGCTGTACAGTCCAATAGTTCAACTATTGAACCCAACCTTTGAATCTTTTAGGTAATTGTTTATCATAGCATTAGAGGCAAAATCCTCAGATTTCTACCTTCCACCAGCCTCCACTGGGTTCAGTGATCACATCATGAGTGATCCTCTGCCCCCCCACCCCACCCCCACCCACCCACACACACACACACACACACACACACACACACACACACACACACACACACACACACACGATAAACGGAATAAACAGGATCCTGGACATAAAAACGAAAAATCACAAAACAGTCTCTGCATGACACCAACACAACACGGGGCCACAGTAACTGTTGCCATGGCTAACTTTTTCTGCCCTTGAATCCTCCTCACAGGGGCGCTATGTCAAAAATCTGACGTTAAATACCCCCCCCCTGACCTCCCGGCGATGCCCGCATGTCATTTCAGACCAGAGGAATACAGGGTAAGGAGGGCAGTGTTTAAACACAGTGTACAGTAGTAGTGAACCTCTGGACTGTTCCAGAAAGTCCTCAGGTCATTGTTTTTACAAGGGAATTCTGTTAATAGTCAACATACCTGCTAATGTAATGGTTGAATTAATCATATTGAAAAGAAACAATGCATTCAGTCAGTGTGTGTGTGTGTGTGTGTGTGTGTGTGTGTGTGTGTGTGTGTGTGTGTGTGTGTGCGCGCGTGGTGTGTTGTTGCTTGTTACTTCTTCCCAGGGCATGTCCAAAGAGCGTATGATGGAGATTCGGAAGCTGAACCCCATGACGATGAAGGTGACGTCGTACAAGGAGCCTGTGTTCTTCCACCAGGGCTCCATGCAGTGGCTCTGGGACGTGGACGGGAGGCGCTACCTCGACCTGTTCGCAGGCGTGGCCACCGTGAGCGTGGGGCACTGCCACCCGTAAGGCCTTTTTTTTTTTTCCACTTGAGGAAGTCGCATTAACCACTAATTGACAGCGTTGTCATGACAATAATTCAGTCAATTCAGTAACTATATCCAAACCAAATCAATAAAAGTAACTAACTAATAAAGTTGATTTTAAAGTGAATTTCACATGGATCTGGATGCTCCCATTCGCTGGCACTTTCATATTCCAGAAACACAGTGTAATGCTTTTTGTGAGGCTGATTTGGGTTGAAAGCAATGTCGCTTTTTCCCCATTATTGTTTAAAAATGAAGTAGCTCCTAACTGTGTTATAATAATAACCCTATACTTACTCTATAACGACATTGTATTAACGTGCTGTTACATTAGTTTAGTAATTGTTTTTTAATTGTGTATTGGAGTTGAGCTGTTGCTGCTATTGCACAAATGGAAGAAGGATTTTTTCTTGCTGTACTCACTTTGAGTAACTACGCAGAATGAACGGTCTTCATTGCTACGCGATTACAAAACCAATCACTAAACTGTTGATACAATATTGTTACTAAAATCAATGAAGGTGTTACAACACAGGAAAAGAGCAACTTTAGGTGAAGGGATACCAGAGCATCAAATCCTCACTTCACATGTGAAGCTGGTGTGTTTGTTCAGAAAGGTGACGAAGGCTGCAGAGAAACAGCTCAGAAGTCTGTGGCATACGACACCCATCTATGTGTTCCCTGCTCTGCAAGAGTACTGTGAAAAGTTAACAGCCCTTCTTCCGGACCCACTGAAGGTATTGTACAGTTTTGAACGTATTTTTGTTTCCAAGTGCATTTTAGCAATATTTGTCACAACACACGTCAAGAGGGAATTTAGAAAAACATTAGCACAAACTTTTTTTTCAGAAAAGCTAATCGGTGCTGCTTGTTGTTCTATGATACAGTGAATAGCAGGAGTTGCAATGACTTTTTTTCAAAAGTTTCCTCGTTGACCCTCACTACAGACAGCTCACCCTCACTACAGACAGCTCACCCTCACTACAGACAGCTCACCCTCACTACAGACAACTCACCCTCACTACAGACAGCTCACCCTCACCACAGACAGCTCACCCTCACTACAGACAGCTCACCCTCACTACAGACAGCTCACCCTCACTACAGACAGCTCACCCTCACTACAGACAGCTCACCGTTGGCCACTTTCAACATTCGCTGTTATTTTCAAGTTTCAGTAAACTTGTTCATGAGTTTGAGGCGTCATTATCAACATAGTTAGCAGTCATCTCCATCAATCACCTGCATCATAGTTAAAAGACGATTGGAAACCCCACCTCCGTACCCCGGTAGAGAGCTGGGAGACGTCCCGCTGTGAGGATCAATGCACAGGGCTTCTGTTGACCTCGTGACCTGTCTTGACCTCGTGTCCTGTCTTGACCTCCTGTCCTGTCTTGACCTCGTGTCCTGTCTTGACCTCTGTCCTGTCTTGACCTCGTGTCCTGTCTTGACCTCTGTCCTGTCTTGACCTCTGTCCTGTCTTGACCTCTGTCCTGTCTTGCTAGGTGGTCTTCCTGACCAACAGTGGCTCCGAGGCCAACGAATTGGCCATGCTTTTGGCCAGACTTCACACCAGACACTACGACATCATCTCTCTGAGGTGAGTCCTGTGCTGCTGTGTGGTCCCTGTTCCTCCAGCCACGCTACAGAGTTGATTAAACCTCTGTGTTCTGAACAGTATTGGTAGTTTTGTGTTAACTAGACTAATGTACAGTACCAGTCAAAAGTTTGGACACACCTTCTCAGTCAATGGTTTTTCTTTTTTTCTTTTCTTTTTTTTTATTATTTTCTACATTGTAGATTAATATTGAAGACATCAAAACTATGAAGGAACACCTATGGAATTATGTAGTAAACAAAAAAAGTGTTAAACAAACCAGAATATGGTTTATATTTTAGATTCTTCAAAGTAGCCACCTTTTGCTTTGATGACGGCTTTGCACACTCTTGGCAAATTTGTGTCCAAACCTTTGACTGGTACTGTATGTTAAAATGGAATAATGTTGTACTATTTTTGGGGGGGGTATTTTACTATGCGTCTGTATTAAGGAGTGACAGCATGGTATACTGTATGCTAACAGTAAGTTTTGACACTGGCGTTACCCCTCAGGAGAATGTGCCCTACATCTCACTGCTGTGTCAGATTCCAACCGCTCCGGAGAAAAAAGCGGGTTCAGTCATAAAATGTGTTTGTTCAGGTCCAGGGATGAATATGACATGTTTGCTATGACTTGTGTAAAAGCTATGGCTGTTTGTCTCTCTCTCAGGGGGGCCTACCATGGTGGCAGTCCACAGACATTGGGTCTGACCTCCAACTCAGCCTACAAGTTCCCCGTTGCCCAAGGCCTAGGCTGCCACAATGTGAGTATGAGGTAGATGGCCATCCCCTCTGTGTCAGTCAAATGGTCATTGGGAGGTGGTTTTGGACCCAAGACCCAGGTAGATGAACAGCAGAACACTCACGATCGAAATAGGACAAGAAAATGCTTCTTTCTTTGATTCTTTCAAGACAGTTGACATTCTCTCAGTATGGATCCTGTCTTCTCTGACAGTCTGTGTTTTAGCAACTTTGTGTGATATGTGCTGTACGTGGTTGACTGTTGATGGCCACCCTAAGCGGGTTCCAGCTGATTGGGCCGTTCTTCTTCTAGACCATGTGTCCTGATGTGTACAGAGGCATATGGGGAGGAAGCCACTGCAGGGACTCCCCAGTTCAGACCACCAGAGACTGTGGCTGCGCCCAAGGTATACAGTAGCTGTAGCTGTAGCTGTAGAGCACGCACACACACACACACACACACACACACACACACAATGCATTTCGGAGGAGTAACATACACACACACACACACACACACACACACACACACACACACACCCCAAACACACTCTCCAAACACTACTTCAGCTCAGTTTGGGGAAAAAGCATTATTCTGCCAGTTCATCTGTAAAATTCACACACCACATTAACCTTAGAGTTAATGCACTGCAGCTTCGAGAACGAACACACAGGTCAAGCTCTGTTCCAGTTGCCTTATTTGGCATTTAGCATAGATTTTTCCAGACCAGTGTTGTGAATGAACAGTTGGTGAGGTAGGGGCTGTGGGATAAAGGATTTGTTGATGATCTTCTACCCAGAGAAAGCTGCACCGTATGTATTCTACCATGTAGTATGTCACAGTAATGCTGTTTGATACACGTTGGAAAGTTGTACTTAAAACAAGTTGTAGTTAAAAAAAGTCAAAGGTTGCAGAGGGGGTAGATGGGTTTAAGTGCCAGTCTGAAGTATAAAGTCCTTCTCTTTTATTAAACATTTACCATTTCGAGGAACACACTTCAACTGATCTGACTTTTTAACTCCTATCAGTCAGCTAGTAACAGTACCTGGAAAACAATCAAAAGCACAACTCAGGCACATGTGCCTCCAATGTTTACCCTGCCTGAAAAGAGGAGAAGTTTATCTAAGTGCAATGGGTTCAGCCACAACAATGAAACATCATTCATTACCTTTCATTCTCTATTGGTTACAGGCTGTTGTCAGGCGAATGACAAATACATCGGGCAGCTCAAAGAGATGTTGGCATCCAGTGTTCCAAGCCGCATCGCTGCTTTCTTCGGAGAACCTATTCAGGTACGGTTTGTATTATGTTGGGTTGTCCTTGGAATATTCCCATAGCTATATTCCCATACACAAACACACATGCACGCACGCACACACACACACACACACACACACACACAAACGTGTGAAAGAATCATGCCGGCGGTCACGTCACTGAATGGCGTGAAGTTCAATGCACATTTTTTATGCACATTCCCTACTGCTACCTGCAGTATTCAAGTCCACCATCACATGACTGTGTGTGTGTGTGTGTGTGTGTGTGTGTGTGTGTGTGTGTGCTTGCGTGCGCGTGTGTGTTTCCACAGGGAGTTGGAGGAGCCGTTCAGTACCCCAGAAACTACCTGAAGGAGGCGTACGAGCTTGTGAGGGAGAGGGGCGGAGTCTGCATAGCTGATGAGGTGAGTCAGCATATCTACTCCATCTTCATACATTCACAATCAGGTCTGTGTTTTCACTATGGTACAACAGGACCAGTGGAGGCTGGTGGAGGTAGAAATCGGAGGACGGGTTCATTGTAATGTGTTTGATACCATTCCTCATTCCATTCCATGCATTACAATGAACCCATCCTCTGATTTCTACCTCCACCAGCCTCCCCTGATCAGGACAAATGTCCCCAATGCTGGTCAATGGAGTCCCCTCTGTTGTTTCTATGGCGGTGGTTGGAGGTGGTTGGGTGTGTGTTGGAGGTGGTTGGGTGTGTGTTGGAGGTGGTTGGGTGTGTGTTGGGTGTGTGTTGGAGGTGGTTGGGTGTGTGTTGGAGGTGGTTGGGTGTGTGTTGGAGGTGGTTGGGTGTGTGTTGGGTGTGTGTTGGAGGTGGTTGGGTGTGTGTTGGGTGTGTGTTGGGTGTGTGTTGGAGGTGGTTGGGTGTGTGTTGGGTGTGTGTTGGGGGTGGTTGGGTGTGTGTTAGGTGTGTGTTGGGGATGGTTGGATGTGTGTTGGGTGTGTGTTGGGGGTGGTTGGGTGTGTGTTAGGTGTGTGTTGGGTGTGGTTGGGTGTGTGTTAGGTGTGTGTTAGGTGTGTGTTGGGGATGGTTGGGTGTGTTTTGGGGGTGGTTGGGTGTGTGTTAGGTGTGTGTTGGGGATGGTTGGGTGTGTGTTGGGTGTGTGTTGGGTGTGTGTTGGGTGTGTGTTAGGTGTGTGTTGGGGATGGTTGGGTGTGTGTTGGGTGTGTGTTGGGTGTGTGTTGGCCAGTTCAGATGTGTCCCTCTTAGCTCCCTCTTCCTGTGCACCAGGTCCAGACAGGATTCGGACGGACAGGAAGTCACTTCTGGGGATTCCAAGGTCACGATGTCATCCCTGATGTGGTCACCATGGCGAAGGGCATTGCTAATGGATTCCCAATGGGAGCTGTTGTCACGACGCCAGGTCAGACGAGCACTTTATTCCAAAAATGTTCAGCGCAGGTGACGTGATGTCTCCACATTGCACATGGGATCCATGCCTTTCCTGACAGTCATCATCATCATCAACAGCTCATGATTATTCAGATATCGAATTGAGCGCATAAAGAAATAGTCTACAGAATGCTACCATTTATGCTGAAAGAAAAACAGAAATGGAGAGCAACACACGAAATGAGCAGTCAATGCACTAAGAACACGCGCACACACACACACACACACACACACACACACACACACACACACACACACACACACACACACACACACACGACAGAGCCGAGCCGAGCTGAGCTGAGCTGTATTGTCCTGGCCTGGATACGTATCCACCATAGTTGCAGACACAGTCCCATGCTGCTGGAGCGGATAACGTGAACAGAACATCATGGAGCCAAAAGATATTGGTTACAACATTACAAATATAGGATATACTGTATATAACGTACACTAAGATTGAACCTTCAAACTCGAGGTCCACATTAGTTGCCTTCGAGACGATAACCGTGTTATTTCTTGTTATTACAAACACATATCGTGTATCGGGCAGCAGGACTGGCAGATGCTGATGTTTGAGCTCTCCCAGTGTGCAAACACAATCACAGACTGACACCAGGGAACGTGTGAGTGTCTCTCCTTAGGGGGTGTATCAGGTCTGGAAGTCATTCCTCGCTGCCCTGGTAGAACACCCACGCAAGAAGAAGCCCTCTTCACCACCACCTGTCAGACTGGATGGAACCAGTCCACCATCCCTCTGACCTTTCATCCCTCTGACCTTTCATCCCTCTGACCTTTCTTCCTTCATCAGAAACATGGTGGACTGAGTGACCTTTGAGTAGCAGGAAGCTACCGTCTTAGCCAAGATAGCTCTTCTGTTAAGCCTTCCCCTATTTAAAGGATGGATGTAGAGCCCTGCGCGGGACTGTTTTCTTCATCCCGCTCCCGCCCGCTCTCACTGAATTTCTGACCATTACCGCCCGCGACCGCAGGGTGCGTGTTCCACTCCCGCCCGCTCCCGCAGGGTGTATGTCCACTCCCGCCCGTGTCCGCAAAACTCAGAGAATTTCTGCCTGCACAATAATAGAGATGCATTGATTTTGTGTCTTCTCCCGTCCCGCAGGAGAAAACACGTAATTTTATAGGCTAATTTTATATCCATTGTCGCTAGCCTAGACCACATCCCGATCCCGCAGTGTTTTTTTTTAGCCGCCCGTTCCCGCCCGCAGCAAAGTTCAAACCGCCCGCTCCCGCGAGATTTGCGGCGGGACCCAATCCCAATGCAGCCCCCTAGATGGATGCTGCATCAGTGAATCAGTAGAAAAAAGCAGTTATTTTTTTAAATCTTTTTTTTATTCAACAACATTGTACAGACCCAAACAGGGTCCCTACGTATAATAACAATACAATCATACATTCACTAGGAAGAAAAAGGCTTATTTTCTATGCGGAACTGGTGGTGTGAGTTTTTCCCGTCCAAATGTTTCTGTGACCCGTGTTTCAGAGATCGCCAGCGCGGTGACCCAGGGAGTTCTCTTCAACACGTTCGGAGGAAACCCTGTGGCGTGCGCCATCGGCTCCGCTGTGCTTGACGTGAGCATTAAACACATCCAACCACTTCTGTTTTTAAATACAGTACCAGTCAAAAGTCTGGACACACCTTCTCATTCAATGGTTTTTCTTTATTTTTTATTATTTTCTATATTGTAGATTAATATTGAAGACATCAAAACTATGAAGGAACACATATGGAATTATGTAGTAAACAAAAAAGTGTTAAACAAACCAGAATATGTTTTATATTCTTCAAAGTAGCCACCTTTTGCTTTGATGACAGCTTTGCACACTCTTGTCAAGTTTGTGTCCAAACCTTTAACTGGTACTGTATATGTTTTAGGGCATTTCTGCTTTATTGGGATAGAGATAGTAGAGATTAACAGGAAGGATGGGTGAGAGAGAGGAGGGATGACATGCAGGATATGTCGATGGCCGGAATCGAACCAGGAACCTTGCGATGACATGGTATGCGCCTTAGTGTGCTACGCCACTGAACGACCCCACATCCAACCACTTCTGTTCACTCTGAGCCATCTGCATTTTCCTCTGCTCATCAATGGCATGTCTCTTATCTGAAAAGCTGATGTCAACTGATTCATTGCAGTGCTTCTTCTAGATCAGGGGAGGCTGGTAGAGGTAGAAATCGGAGGACGGGCTCACTGTAATGCATGGAATAAGGAATGGTATCAAACACGTGTCCTTATTCTGTTCAATGCAAAACACAAGCCTGTCCTGATTTCTACCTCAGCCAGCCTACTCTATTCTAGAACCTACTCTATTCTAGAACCTACCCTATTCTAGAACCTACCCTAGATTGTAAGAAGATTGTATTTTTATCATAGGCTTGGAAATGCATATAGCTGAAGCTCACCACTTCAAAATGTTCAATTAGTACATTGATGATGCTTTTTTTTCGTTAATCCATCCATTAGACAATCAAAGAGGAAGGCACACAGCAGAACAGTGCTGAGGTCGGGACCTATCTGCTGACGGAACTGGCCAAGATGAGGGAAAAGTACGAGATCATTGGGGATGTCCGCGGGAAGGGCCTGATGATCGGTGTGGAGATGGTCAAAGACAAGGTGGGGGAAGTTTACAACCTGGGAAAGATTGACAGGATATGCTGTTGCCTGGGTGACACAGACTGTGCTATTCAGCCAACTGTCGTTGTCAATGACTGTTGGCTAACAACACAGTCTGGGGCGACCAGAAACATCTTTGTAGAAGATACCCAACCACTCTCTAGGGACAAGACACCATAAACTCTAAATGCCATAAATGTAAAAACAAGAGAAGTTGGATGGGAATATGCGTTGTTATGGTTGAAACCAACTCATTTTGGCATAAAGCCTTCATCAGATCACAGTGTTTATGGTTGATCATGAGATCTAGTTTTGGTAAACCAGTACCAGTTATGGTTATTTGTTGTCATATTCAGACAGGTAAAATGTAATCTCCCAAAAGTCGTTCATGAATCATGCTCACCCAAGAGAAAACTGTCACATGCAACTTAAATGTGTGTTTCTTTGCCCTCTCACAGGGTCAAGGTTCAGGCGAGTGCTCGTTGATGATTAACCATGAGTAGACCAGTGGAGGCTGGTGGAGGTAGAAATCGGAGGACGGGCACATAGTAATGCATGGAATAGAATGACGCGTGCTTGATTCCATTCCTCATTCCGTTCCATGCATTACAACGAGCCCGTCCTCTGATTTCTACCTCCCCTGGAGTAGAGGTGAGGTCAGGCTAGCCAGAACATCACCCCACCACTATACCTCACACCCCTCCACTCTCCTCCCTCCCTCCCCCCGTTCCTCACCCCACAGGCCAGCCAAGACCCCCTATCCGCAGAGGCCATGGGTCAGATCTTCGAGGACACCAAAGACATGGGCGTCCTTATAGGGAAGGGGGGACTCTATGGACAGGTATGCCCACGACCTGCTGTCCCTCATCCTGCTGTTCCTCCTCCTGCTGTCCCTCCTCCTGCTGTCCCTCCTCCTGCTGTCCCTCATCCTGCTGTCCCTCATCCTGCTGTCCCTCCTCCTGCTGTCCCTCCTCCTGCTGTCCCTCATCCTACTGCAGCCTGAGAGTCTCTTATAACAACAAGTACCGGCACATTCAGATACATGATGAACCCTGTGAGTCAGGGGAGGCTGTGGGAGGTAGAAACCGGAGGACAGGCTCGTTGTAATGCGTTCAATGAATCATTCCATTCATTACAATGACCCCCGTCCTCCGATTTCTACCTCCACCAGCCTCCACTGATGTGAGTGCACTGGGAGGAAAGGGGAGCTAGGTTGGCAGACTGTTAGGTACGGAGTACGTACGAAAGACTGTATCACGTTTTCTCTCTATTTCATTTAGGATTGATTTAATGACTCCCTACGATGTCAAGGTCTTACTGCAGCAGGTCCCAAACATGGGGTCGGTCCCCTGATTTCAAATTGGGGTCCCCTGAGAAAATCAAACTAACCCCTATGATTTAATAAATAAGACACAAACATTAGTTTTCTTAAGAAGACACACAGTATCTTTGTATTGCACTGTAACCTATACTGCAGGGTTCAGATTCAACCAAGTAGAGCATCTTCACGGTAGGCGATTAAAATACACTTGGACGTCATTATGATGCGTTGGTACGGAAAAAAATTACTAAAAAGTTTGGGAACCTGTCTGACTGTCATGTCTCACTACACAGGTACCTACACCTTGTGTGAGATTAGTCACCGGTCCTATGCATGGATTATTTCTGTCTCCATCTCTCTCTCTCCATCTCTCTCTCTCTCTCTCTCTCTCTCTCTCTATCTCTCTCTCTCTCTCTCACACAGACATTCCGTATCAAGCCACCTATGTGCGTCACCATGGAGGACGCTGATTACTTCTTGGCTGTCTTCAACCAGGCAATGCAGAACCATGAGCAGAGAACATAATTGACCCTTCTGGATCTTTCTTCAGCAGGAACGGAATTACACACACGAAATGAGCAGTCAATGCACTAACACACACACAGAGAGAGAGAGAGAGAGACAGAGACAGAGAGAGAGAGAGAGAGAGAGAGAGAGAGAGAGAGAGAGAGAGAGAGAGAGAGAGAGAGAGAGAGAGAGGCTTCACCAGCTGTCAGAACTGGATGGTTCACTGAGACCCTGGAGAGCCCTCTTCTGCCACACAATGACATCAACTCTCACCCATGAATGTACAAGTAGCAGATCAGACCCTGACATAACACATGAAGATGTGGATCCATGTTGTCTCAACACATACTAATGATCCACATTTACTGGCAACAATTTCAACAATGTTGACTAAAACTGGAGAAATAATAGTAAGTAATCAGTGTGTATACAGTAATGTACAGGACCAGTCAAAAGTTTGGACACACCTTCTCATTCAATGGTTTTTCTTTATTTTTATTATTTTCTACATTGTAGATTAATATTGAAGACATCAAAACTATGAAGGAACACATATGGAATTATGTAGTAAACAAAAAAAGTGTTGAACAAACCAGAATATGTTTTATATTTTAGATTCTTCAAAGTAGCCACCTTTTGCTTTGATGACAGCTTTGCACACTCTTGGCAAGGTGTCCAAACTTTAGACTGGTACTGTATGCTGTGGATCTACTGACAACTGTGTGTGGGTTTTGACTCTGTACTAGTACCACAACTAATTTAGCTAATAATTAGTTAAGCTGTAGTTATCTGTATATATGAGCTTTTATTGATTGTTGTATGTTAATGTATTCACGTTAAACCTCTCTAAACTCAAGAAATGAAACGTGGAAGACATTTCATAACACACCTCTCATCTCCAAGTTGACCGCTGACCCTGAGAGGTGCAGACTGTCTGTGGAACTGTCAAATAAAGCATGACAGTATTTCTCTAGAGTGCATCAGTCAATTCTTTGACATCTGCCCCCAAACCCCCCCGGCCCGATCACTCCGCTCTTCCACCTCGGCTGGCCGCCTCTACGTGGATGCAGCAGCCGCGCTACTCAGTCACGGCTTTTCACTGTCCTGGCGCCCCGCTGGTGGAACGAGCTTCCCACTGCTGTCATGACTGCAGAGTCACTACCAATCTTCCGCCGTAGATTGAAGACCCATCTCTTCAGGCTACATATTAACTGTCCCTCCTAAAGACCTCTTCATCCCCACTACCTCCCTGTAAAAAAATTATATAAAAAACCCCAAGTAATTCTTCCTTCTTCTAGCATTGTTACTGCTAATGGCCCCTGGTCTGAGCATAGATTACTTTTTCTTATGATGACTGATGGATAGATGATTCAGTTACTTAAACAAATGTATTTGTTGTCAGTCGCTTTGGATAAAGGCGTCTGCTAAATGCCATAAATGTAAAATAAATGTAAAATCTGAATGCATGATAAAGACAGACGAGTTTTCAGCGCGCACACACACACAACACTTCATTTGGCTTCACAGAAAAACCATCACATTCAAAGAACCCAAATTCTTATATTATATCAAATATGTCAATGTTCTGTATAATGAGGGCTGTAGCTCATCTACCTGTCTCTGTTCTCTCAACTGACCTGTGGTTTCCATGACTCCTTTACCTCAGTGTAGTGTTCACCTCAGTGTGGTGTTTACCTCAGTGTAGCTTTTACCTCAGTGTGGCGTTTACCTCAGTGTAGTGTTTACCTCAGTGTAGTGTTTACCTCAGTGTGGCGTTTACCTCAGTGTAGTGTTCACCTCAGTGTAGTGTTTACCTCAGTGTAGTGTTTACCTCAGTGTAGTGTTTACCTCAGTGTAGCGTAGTTACCAGCAGGAACGACTCAGTCTAGTAATGCCTTCAAAAATTAAATAGTGAAGTTTGCGGAGCTCTGCAAAACAACTCTGCAAAACAACTTGGGAGTGTTCCTCCAACACCGGGTGCATTTACATACAGACACAGACACTGGATAAGACCAAATCAAACCTGCTGAATGTTTATGCAATATCTTTGTTTACAAAGAGCCTTCACACACACACACACACACACACACACACACACACACACACACACACACACACACACACACACACACACACACACACACACACACACACACACACACACACACACACACACACACACACACACACACACACAGTATTCTAACGTGGAAGCATCTGCCAGCGGGTGACCAATGTTTAGGTTGTTGTTGTTTGTATAAATCTAGATGATGAGCAGCATCACAACACAGTTTCACGACAGACGAACAAAACCTCACATCACATGAAGGTGTAATGACTGACGACAACGGACGCATCACAATAATATCAGAATCTGTTTGTATGACGATTCTCAACATAACAAAAGGGTCTGATGGCACGAAATGGACATTCTTGACAAAATGCAGAATCCAGGAAGACGGAAGCAATGATATGACCAGAGTACAGTGGTAGTGCTTCTCCCTAATAGGATGGATGCTTGGAGGCCTGGGTAATGGCATCACTTGAAATAGTTTTGTGGTCTTCATGGGTAAACGAGGAGTAGACCGATGCTTGCCAGACAAAAATAACATCCTCTTCAAGTTCCTTGTCCAATACTCAGAATCTCACTGGGACACATAGGCCACTGATTGTTTTATAAACATGCAAAAACCTCAAACAGCAATCACACAGCAGTCTCTTTTTCAGACAGTCCAGTTTTTGAAAACCTTATCTCTCTGCTCACCCATGAGCAGCCATCCCTCCACTGAGGGAACACACTTCTCTCTGGAGACCCCTCTAGCATTGCCAGTGGTGTGGGGCCGGTTCAGTCTTTGTCCCCGCCTCAGTGGGACGGGCTATCTGTTCTTCCTCTTCTCTTTCTTGCCCTTGCCCCCCGCGCTGCCATTGGCTGAGAGGGCGGTGGCGTGGCCTGTGGTCTTCAGGTGGTCAAACAGCTTGTTCCTGGTGGAGAACTCGTAGTGGCAGGAGACGCAGCGCAGGAGACTGGGGTCCTTCAGGGCGTTACAGAGGGAGGAATGACTCGTCAAAACATGGCTTTACTAACAAGACATCACTGCAATCTGTCAAACACGGTTAAGCTACATTTTCCATTCAAGGACATTGAAATTGTGTTGACGTACCTCAGTGGCTTCATCTGCTCCTCCCTGGGGTTTGGGGTTCTTCTTCACGTCTTTTCCTCCGTGCTTCTTCCCCTTTGTCTTTGCGGTGCTGACGATATAAAAAGAAAGAACAAAAACATTGTGAATGCGAAACGCAGGAATAGGATGAATGGCGTTACTGGTGAGGGTCCACCGTGAACAAGACAAAACACGTGACGTTTCTATAAGCGATGTGCTACAGCCTGAAGATGACCTTTCTCAGGCGTCACAGATAGAGGGAGGGGCTTAGTCAAGTCGGGTCACCTCTTAGTCTCTGTGGGCGGGAGGTCCTCCGGCTGCTGACGCTGCTGATCTCCGGCCCGTGGTGAGTCATCGCTGGGCTTCTCTGAGGGAGGCTGGGGGTCGTCCTCACCGATGCCTGTCTGCGTTGGCGGAGGGGTCTCGGGGCCTTTAGGGGTCTCTGTGTGGGGGGGGGTGGGCTCCGGTGCAGCAGGGTCCCCCTCTTCCTCCTCCCCCACATCCTCTGGGGGGGTCTGAATGAGGGACAGAGAGAGAGGTATTGATAAAGATCAGCAATATGACACTATTAAAGACCAACACTTAAGATCATTTAGTATCTGGGGTAAAATACAAGGCCATATTAAAATGTATAATAATATAATATAATAATATATGCCTTTTAGCTGACACTTTTATCCAAAGCGACTTACATTGCAGTGAGTGCATACATTTCAGTATATATGGCCCCAGCGGGAATCGAACCCACAACCTAAGTGTTGTTAGCGCCGTGCTCTACCAACTGAGCCACAGGACTGACTTCTGTTGTTAAAACTCTATTTTCTTAATTTTCTTGTGTTGAACACAGACGTCCGACAACCAAAAGCAGGTACTTACATTTGCAGCTTTCTGCTGTCGCTTTTTCTTCTTCTGCTTTTTCGACAGCCTGAAGATAAGAATAACAATGTAGTTCATCATAACTGGTGACAGCTTGTTCCTCTTAGGTTCCCTCTCATAGTATATCATATCAGAAGACTCTGTAACTGAAAACTGTCTTCTGACGACAGTTACATTCAGGCAGGTTTAGAATGTTTATGGCTGGGAACATTCCAGAAATTGGGCGTATTTTGTATGACTGCATTCGTTTTAAGGTACGCACTTCTGTCTTGGCGCTTCCTCCTCCTCTTCCTCTTCTTCTTCTCTTCCCTCCTTACCCGCCGAGTTCAGACTCAGGGACTCGTCCTCGTCTTCAAGCTGTCGCCGTAGCAACGCCACCATCTCTCTGTGCTTTTTGGACTTCTCATGATTCTTCATGCTGTCAATGTGAACAGAGAAAAAGACAATTATTTTGGTGTGAAAAGAAAGAGAGAGAGAGAGAGACAGAGAGAGACACACACAGAGAGAGAGAGAGAGACAGAGAGAGACACACACAGAGAGAGAGAGAGAGAGAGAGCAAATGTACAGGAAACAGGACTGCACTGCATTAGTCACATGGCGGGAAAAAGCTGCCATACAACTTACGCTTTATCGGTTTTGAATGATTTGTCACATGCAGGGCAGTACAGGTCATCATAATAGTCCATGAGCTCATCAGCCCCATCTGGCTGGAGAGTGTCTGTGGAGGAACGGACGTCATCATCATCATCATCATCAACATTACTACTCATGTTTGTCCCAGAAATCAGATGGTGTCCATCTGCGTCGGCTTAAAAGGATAGATTACAAAATCACATATTTGGTTATTACTTTACTTAAAAAGGAGTCTATGGACAAGGACAGACTTTAATCCACTAGCATTTTTAACCAAAATCCAATGCAAGTCAATGGAACCCATGTTAACATGCTTCAAACGCCAGGCTCAAAACATCTCAAAGTCATTTTTTTTAGTGTTGATTGAAGTCTGTCCGTGTCCATAGACTCATTTCAGGGTAAGGAACCAAATATGAGATTTAGTAAAATGTCAAAACAGACAGTTGTCAAGACCGAGTGTCAAACAGACAAACGTGGCTCGTGTGTCCCCTGAACTGACCTCCTCCCCCCTGGTCCGCCTTGTCCTGCGCTCCCACGTCGTCGTCGTCCCCCTCGCTCTCGGACGACGCGTCCCCAAACTCTTCTCCGTACTGCGCCTCCATCTGCTGCAGCTCCTTCTCCAGCTCAGACATGGCCGCCCAGCTCTGCTCCTCGTAGTCCTCGGCCAGCCTGTGGAGGGAGGGACAGCGAGATCATGCCCCACGACCGTTTCACAGCCTCTAGCCTCATTGCCATTTAGTCTCTCACAGCCTACAAGATGTACTGTTCTGCTGCTCTTTTTTGTACATTTGTAAATACTTTGTTAATACTTTGCTATTTTGTAAATTTCTTGTCAATATTTGCTATTTGTTTTTTTTTATGTCCCATGCACCAACCTCACCAAGTCAATTTCCTGTATGTGCGAATATACTTAATAACTTAATAGAATAAATAAATAAATAAATAATAAAATAATTCTGATTCTGATTTGTTATCGATGGATCTGAGGAGATCAGTAGCCGCTTTCCCTCAGCGGTGGCAGTGTGCCACGGCTTAGTAGCCTGCCACCTAGTGTTCAATGTCCGGTACTTCAGGCCTAGTGCCTGGAGGTCATACTACGGGGCGTGGCTAGAAAGCCCAGGTATGTTCGTTCAGAAGCGCTGGGTCTCCAGTTTGTTGACATTCTGCCGTCCGTAATGTGGTGAACCACCGAGGAGACCATTAGCAACACGTTTCAAGTATCCCCCGGGAACTTTTTAGCACGTTGTGACAATTTTAGCTTTAAAAAGCGCCATTCGGGGCGCTCAGTGACGTAGCACACTAAGGTGCATACCATATCATCGCAAGGTCCCTGGTTCCGGCATTCCGGCCATCGACATATCTTGCAGAAATGCCCTAAAATATATTTAAAAAGCGCCATTCAAATCAATTCGATTGTGTAATTACAGTGAGCCATAACTTGTATTACACTCGCAAACTACCAAATTCGTTAGCCAACTAAAGCACATGGACGATGAGAAAATCCCACCTTTGCTCTCAAACCCTGGCCCTGTTTGGCCCAATGAGGACCAGAAGGGCCAGGAGGAAGCTAAGCATCATGGAAGCCCTGCAGTGACTGTGGAAAAGTAATTGGCCTTGACACACTGTGGTAGTGGTCGGCCCGCTGTGGAAATGTCAATACATCGAAACAGCATCATTCATTAATCTCTCTGTCTGTACTGGCCTGTCCATATAGGGATCCAGTTCAATACAGTTACACAACCAAACAGAATCAGATAGAGAGAGAAAGTAACCTAATCTAATTCTAAATGATCCAGTCACTCCCCCCCGTCTCCCCTGTCAGAGGGCGAGGGGGGGGGGGGCGGGTCATCATCAGAACCCCCCCCCACCCTCCCCTGATTGACAGGCCCGGCGCTCCACTCACTTGGCCTGGCTGAGCTTCTGCTTGCGCCTCAGCTCCTCCACCTTCTTGGCCTTCTCGGCGTTCTGCTCCTCCACCAGCTTCTTGTGGGCCTGCACCCTCTTGTCGCGCTTCCGCACGAAGGCCACCAGCTGGCGCACCAGCTCCCCGCGCTCCTTCCTGGCCTTCTCGCGCACCTTCTTGTTCTCCTTCTCCATGGCCCTCTTCTCCCAGCGGTTGGAGGCCTGCCGGGTGTCGTACTCCTCCTTCCAGGCAAAGTTCTTGCGGGTGGAGAAGCTCTGCCAGTAGCCATAGAAGAGATGCACCACCTAGTGGACGTGTGGAGATACACACCTTGATTATTGACTGCAAGTCCAATAATATACTTAAATTAATATAATAAATAATATATATATATTTTTTTAATTAAAATATATATATTAGATAGATAGACAGACAAACAGACAGATAGATAGATAGATAGACAGACAGACAGACAGACAGACAGATAGATATTTACATATCCTATTTACATTATCCTTCGTTTACTCCTGGTCCTGGAGAGCCGCAGTGCTGCAGGCTTTTGTTCCAGCTCAGCACTGACACCATTAATTCAACTAATCAATATTTTATAGATCAGTTGATTAGGTTAATTAGGTGTGATTGCACTGGGACAAATTTAGACCAACTGTGGTTCTCCGGGACCAGGATTGAGTACTGCTGATTTAATGAATAAGCTTGATTAAAACAAACAAACATCAGCATGGGGCTGAGGTAGAAACACCAGCATGGGGCTGAGGTAGAAACACCAGCATGGGGCTGAGGTAGAAACACCAGCATGGGGCTGAGGTAGAAACACCAGCATGGGGCTGAGGTAGAAACACCAGCATGGGGCTGAGGTAGAAACACCAGCATGGGCTGAGGTAGAAACACCAGCATGGGCTGAGGTAGAAACACCAGCATGGGGCTGAGGTAGAAACACCAGCATGGGGCTGAGGTAGAAACACCAGCATGGGGCTGAGGTAGAAACACCAGCATGGGCTGAGGTAGAAACACCAGCATGGGGCTGAGGTAGAAACACCAGCATGGGGCTGAGGTAGAAACACCAGCATGGGCTGAGGTAGAAACACCAGCATGGGGCTGAGGTAGAAACACCAGCATGGGGCTGAGGTAGAAACGCCAGCATGGGCTGAGGTAGAAACGCACGTACTATGTGTTGCCATTGCTTTCCATTTGTCCTTTCAGTGAATGTTACAGAACTAATCATTTCATAGGCCGAAAGGTGACACTAGTTATGTAAATACTGGCCATGACTCAGAGAACGGTCGAGGTAAACCCATGCCAACGGGTGAACCAGATCAAGGCTGGGGGCGTGCGTGTGAATTAATCGCTGAAAGCGCTGTGCTTATCGAGGTCAAACTTTTACCGTGTCATAGTCACTTTGAGAATCTCCAAACGGGGGGAACTCATCCTCCTCCTCGTCCTCCTCCTTGCTGCTCTCCATCTCCTCCTTCGTGATGGACTCAAACACCTTTCTGTACACCGCATAGAAACCCTGATGGAATGAGAGAGGGATGGACATGTAATACAGTTGTCTGGTAGAGTCATATGAACAGTTCACCCAAGAAAATACACTGGCAACATTGGAACTTTAAGAATATACTGATTCATTACTATACTGTGGTAAACTGCCTTCGCTAAAACCACAGGTTTTTAAATCTCTACCTCCAAACAGTAAAACACGTGCTAATCACCATGGCTGCAAACTGAGAGGATTGTTCCAACTCCAGAGAGATTACGACAACGTAAACTACTGCTGCCCTCTACTGGTAGGTAATATACTGACAGAGGAACCTCAGAATAAACAGCCTGAACAATATACTGTACGGCAGTGAGGTGAGAAACATCTCCTTCTCATAAGTTCAGTTACATTCCAATTATGACTATATGAGCACAATAGGACAGGTTAAGACACCCTCTCAGGAGAGGCAATAGATGTGGGTTCGATTCCTGCTGGGACCATATATACTGAAATGTATGCACTCACTGCAGTGTAAGTCGCTTTGGATAAAAGCGTCAGCTAAATGGAGTATATATATATATATATATATATATATATATATATATATATATATATATATATATATATATATATATATATATATATATATATATATATAGACACACACACACACACACACACACACACACACACACATATATATATATATATATATATATATAAAATTATGTATGTTATGTAGTAAACAAAAAAGTGTTAAACAAACCAGAATATGTTTTATATTTTAGATTCTTCAAAGTAGCCACCTTTTGCTTTGATGACAGCTTTGCACACTCTTGGCAAGGTGTGTCCAAACTTTGACTGGTTCTGTATATTACATGTGTATATATATTAGATACAGAGGGGAAACCTGCCCATCACTCACCTCCTCATCATCACCGTAGCCGGAGTAACAGGTGACTGTAAAGAACTGGACCAGGTCAACACTGTCGTCCGCATACTCTCCACTGACCCCGCCCTTCAGGAGCGCCTCCCTGTGGTTGTCATACCTGGGTGGGGGTGGGGGGAGGGGGGGGGGAGCACAGCGTCATTAATATATAATATAACATACGCCATTTAGCTGACGCTTTTATCCAAAGCGACTTACATTACAGTGAGTGCATACATTTCAGTATAGATGGTCCCAGCAGGAATCAAACCCACAACCTAAGCGTTGTTAGCGCCGTGCTCTACCAACTGAGCCACAGAGGACCACATTACGCCACAATGACTCTGCGTCCTCACACGCTGGGCGGCTGGTCTGGTTGCTGTCTTTCTCTAACGTGGGAGGTTGACCAGAGAGCACAATGACTCACATTTACAGGACTTCAGTGGCCATGGTGGAATGCAGATGGTACTACAGTATGTATGCACCAGTCAGTGGTGGCCAGCGCAGTGCTGTATGTGGTGGTATGCTGGGGGGGGGGGGGGGGGGGGCAGCATCAAGGATGGTGACACCAAGAGGCTGAACAAGCTTATAGCTGCTGCAATAAGACTGTCCAACTCCTCCTCCGGCTGGCTCGATCGGGGTGATCAGAGTCATACTGGGGGATGTTAAATCATGCTGGACTGTTCTTACTGTATAGAATGTTTCAGATATCTATATTATTTTTATATTGTATCTACTGTCACTTTATTTTGTTGTTTGTGATGTGAGCTGCTGTAACACCTTCATTTTCCCTCGGGGATCAATAAAGTACCAAAGTATCTATCTATCTATCTATCTATGCACAGCCAGACTGGGTCTTTAGCCTGGACATAAGGGTTAACACCCATGCTCAAGTCCCTGACAAGTTCCACTGGATTCATATTGACCACGGAGACTCAGAGCCCGATCCAAACATGATGTCAATTCAAAGTCCTTTCACCTGAATGGACAGTACCATGACAGTACCATGACAGTACCATGACAGTACCATGACAGTACCACTCACCTGGATGGCAGTATGTGTTTGTTAGTACTCACCTGGATGGCAGTATGTGTTTGTTAGTACTCACCAGGCTCTCTCCTGAGGGTCACTTAGGACTTCATATGCCGCCTGAACAAGCTTGAAGTGTTCTGCCGCCTCATCAGCATTGTCCAAGTTCTTATCTGGTAATGACAAAGTGTTTCACATTCTGGTAATGCAAACACGTTGACTACTATGTCACATTTTGGTCATATCAAACACCATCTCATTGTTGGTGTACAGAACATCACACAAACACCCAGAAAACAAGTTTAGGATTGCTTAAAATCCTTTCTACGACTGTACTTTCGGTGTGAATTGACAAGGGGTGGGAAAGCCTGTGTTATACATGTTCTGTTGACTCAGAAGCTAAGCCACTGTACTGTTGATGTAGTTATCTTACACTGACCAGGACCAAGAATGATCCGGATTCTTTTTCGCTATCCAGGATCAGATCTATCTGGCAGATGTTTTAGTACTGGAGGGGAAATCAGCCAGCGCGATCTGATCCTAGATAGTAAAAAAGAATCCGGATCATTCTGATCCAGATTAAAGGTTTTGATACACTGGGCCCAACAGTAAATCAGAATACTGGAGTTATGAAATTATCTAGCTACATGATTATGTGTCATGTCTGTTCACTGGCATTCCCTGTCTGTAATGTAAAGCATCGCAGATGATAAACTGACTGTCGCCTTCATGACACTGACAGAGAATGTTCTACAAGTCCCAGCATACAGTACCTGGATGCCACCTCAAGGCTAATTTGCGATAGACCTTCTTCAGGTCATCATCCGTCGCGTCCCTTTTGACACCCAGTATCTCATAGTGACACTTCATGTTGATGTCGAGGTGTTTGTGGTGTTTCTGTGTTCCGGCGGAGATCAGGTTCAGAGTTCCGCAGCGGTGGGATCACGTCGGTTGAAGACGGCTAACATTAGCTCGCTAGCTAACACTTTTCCTCCTGGCTCTCCCTTATTAAAACGAGCGAGCCGATGTACAGGGGTTTTCCTAAATGTTGCAAGTTACCATAATGAGTCCGAAAGTAACGTAACGTTGAATTTTGTCGGTGTAAAAGTCGTACGGTGTCCTTGTATGTTGGACCTCATCACCGCACGGTGGGACTCGCGTTGCAGCCGCTTACGTCAACTTTGCCGGTGTGCGCTTAAATATGACGTCAGTCACAAGCGACACAACTAAATCCTCTCACGTGTCTCCCTCCGCTCTTTTCTATCCACTAAATATTAAATCTGTCTGTTGGCCGAGCAACGCAAATTCTGTTGTATAATATCCAGGTCTGCTAAAATCAGCAGTTGTTTTAACGCATCCTTTTTACTACACTTCAGCTGCTTTTACCCTTCGTCTTGCTCTGATGTCCTGTAAAGTGCATTGTATTGCATCTGTGTACAACATGTGCTTTCTAAAGAACGTTTGATGAGGTCCTTTATAGCAGTAATAACCAAGCCTAATGATCATCACTAACTCACTCTCATCCACATTTTTCACTTCAGTCTTTGGCAATCTGTGCCCCCTGTCCCTAACCATAAACAATGAAACAAAAGTCAGTTTACTCTCAAAGTTTAATAATTTCTATTCAACAACAAGAAAAGAATAACAGGTGCATTAGGCAAGTCACATATTGTTTTTGTACAGCTGGAAATTTATCAAAAATGGAGCACATTAATGTATATTGACAGTCCTTGAAAGGCTGTAGGGTTTGATGGTCGACTCAATTCTGGGCGATCATCCCCCCAGGAGCAAACACATTGTACACAAACGCCTTCTGTCAGAGGGCACAGGAAACAGTAAGTCTCTAGCGTTTCTGCATCCTCTGTCGTTTGAAGGCCTTGTGCTTGTTCTTCTTCACCACTTTGGGAGCAGGGGCCTCCAGCTCTACGTTGACTGGCTTCTCCTCGGCCGGCGTCAGGAACACGTCCGCCGTGACGTCCCTGGTCACGTCTTCCTTCGTCTCGGTCCTCTTCATCTTCTGCAGATCTTTGACCATCTGTTTCTCCCTCATCTTGGCAGCTGTGGCAATCCGGATCTGCCGCCGTTGCTGAGGAGAGAGGAGAACCAGCAATGAACCAATCTAGAATCATCTGAACCTTCAATAGGACAATGTCTAGATGACCATGTCTAGATGACTATGTCTAGATGACAACTGGCAATTAGTGATCAGCTTCCTGTCTTATAGATAAACTTGTGTATGACCTGTCAATTCTCATCTACTTGTTGAGTACAAGAAAGGCTGCCAATTCAAACAAGGTAAAAACTCCCTCTGGAAATGAGCTGTTCATCAGTATTTTCCAGTTTCCAACAAATCTAGTAGCACTGACTGAGAATATTACCATGTTAGGAGACTCAAAGTATGGGTTCTCGAAGAGGGTGGGTCCGCCAAAGCTCCCCTGGAATATCTTGATGAGGTTCAGGACAAAGCGAGGCCCTATTTCTACCATTGAAGCATCTTCCTCAATGATCTGTGAGACACAAAACAAGTCAAATATGAATGTTGTGCAAATTACTTTTTTCCCCCCAGCATTATACATGTCTTTGACACTACCATTGACTACTATGTCACATTTTGGTAATATCAAACACCATCTCATTGTTGATGTAAAGAACATCACACAAACACCCAAAAATTGGGATATCCATACTTAGCAGGTTTTAAAAAGTAGGAGTGTTCAGGTGCAAATACTTTGGCTCTGATAGGTCAAAGACAGGAGGTGGTGAAACCCACCTGGTAGTTTCTGAACCATATCCTGTTGTCTGCTATGGTGAAAGTGAAGACGTGGTCCACGAAGGGCTGGCTCTTAGGATGGTAACGAGGAGTCGAGAACGTCTGGAAGAAAAGGAACAGGCGTCACTTTGGAACTGGTAAATCACAAGAGAGGCAAATCAGCAACAATCCATGATGAACATCATTAGCTGCAGGTTGTTTGTCCGTTTGATTGAAGACTAACCTGGATGAACAGCTCCTTCAGCAACGCATAATGGGGCTCCTTGTCAAATTGCTATTCGATTGAAAGAAAATGTAAACAAAGAACAAGTTAATGACAATAATAACTAACTGCATTTTACACATGTTGACTGAAACTATTTAGTCCAGCAGTGTTCAGCAGTACTCACAGGATCAAATGAGAGCAGTGGTCGGGATCCTTTCAGGCAGTTCCCAGTCATCTTGAGTTCGGCCAGAGTGTGGACTACAGGAAGAACACAGAGAGCTTTCTTAGTGTAGTCCTAAATCCAACCACAAGTCGCATTGCAAATAAATGCAAAGCATAGTGAAGAAAGACCAGTCACATTGCAGGTAATACTCACCATTCTGTACCAAAAACTTTGCAGAGGGTCCATGAGGGACATTTGAAATCCTAAAAAGAAAAAGGGCCAAACATGTGTAAGATATACAGCATTTGTTTCCTAAACATAAGAGCAGGAGTGTGTGTTCGATGATTTTCCAATTGCACAACAAAAGAAAACACTACAACTACTCACCACATGTAGAGATCCTGCTTCTTCTTTGCTTCAAAGAATATACATTTGCTGCAGTTCCTAATTTCACACACCTGAAAAGGGAAGAAGCTTTCAGTAATCCAGACCAAGTCAGGAAGATGACATGTTGTATCACACTAAATTCACAAGCAATCTCACCTCGTTTATGACAAAGAGTTTGTCCTTTCTGTCCATTTTGGTGTCTGCAAGAGTGACAAAACACAGTTTTAGGAGACATATTAGACATCAAGACAGCAGGCCAGTGTTGTGTGGTCCTCTGTGCCTCAGTTGGTCGAGCATGGCACTAACAACGCTTAGGTTGGGGGTTCGATTCCCACTGGGACCATATGTACTGAAATGTATGCACTCACTGCAATGTAAGTCGTTTTGGATAAAAGCGTCATCTAAAAGGCAGATATATATATTGTAGCTCGTAGCTCAGGGAAGCCTACCCTTCTTCGTGTGTGGCATCATAGTCCGGAGGTCCATCATTAAGTGTCGTGTTCTGAAGTTGATGCCTCTCGACGAGAACACCAGAACTCGTTCTTTGTTCTTCCACTTGCCCTGTTCGGGAAGGAGAGGCAGACGGGTCAAAGTCACCCTAAACAGCTGAAACTGACAGCATCAACAACACAGTCCTCCTGGCTCCCAGCTACCAGCTACCAGCTACCAGCTAGCCCAGCCGGGCTGCCCGCTGCTCAGGCTCCTGCTGCAGGGACCAGAGCCCCGTGTCGGACCAGGTCTGTCACTTACCATGGACACTGGTGCCGGGACGGTGATCTCATTATTCTGTTCTGTCTCGGTACCACCATTTTCGGCTAACTTGGCCTTCTTTGCCTTCCCGGCGGGTCCTCTCCCTCCACGCTTTCTCTTGGTCGGCGACATGTTTCAGGCTGGAGGGACGCAGGAAACACTCCACGCTGCTCAAACACACGTGGTCGTGGAACGCGAGGCTGGTGTGGGGAAACTAGCGCCACCTCGCGGAGCGGAGCGAGAGTGCAGACGGATAGATAGATAGATAGATAGATAGAGGATAGATAGATAGATAGATAGATAGATAGATAGATAGATAGATAGATAGATAGATAGATAGATAGATAGCTACGCCATTTAGCTGACGCTTTTATCCAAAGCGACTTACATTACAGTGAGTGCATCCATTTCAGTATATATGGTCCCAGCAGGAATCAAACCCACAACCTAAGCTTTGCTAGAGCCATGCTCTACCAACTGAACCACAGAGGACCAGGATATTATCTGGTTTCTGAGGGGCTACAAAAGAAAAGCAACATCACCATGTTACAACTTTAATACCAGTATTTGTATTATACATGGATATCATACTATACATTTAATGGATTAGAATATGCTACACAAATAGTACATTGTTTATTTCCATCTGTATAACCAAAATCAATGAGCATCAAACCAGCAATAGCTCATTAAAATCAAAGTACAAAACTAAGTTGGAAGAAACTGGCACAAGTATCTCTTCATTGTCGTCACTTTAATATGAACATGTACATAACATCTCAAATAACAGTAAAAAAATAATAATAATAATAATAAAGCCCTAAGAACAGGGCAGAATGAAAACTACATTGTCTCTTGAGCATAAAAATGTCAAAATGTTAGCCTTATGATCTTGCATGTGGCATCCTTGCTACTCTTCTCCCACTTCCTCATCCGGACAGCAGTAGTATTCCACAAAGCAGATCTGTCCGTCATCATTCCTGACCAGGTACTGCAGGGACAAGAAGCCTCTGCTGTCAGTCCTCACAGACACCTTACAGGACAGGGCCAAGGCTTTGGTGGAGGGCTTCAGCAGGGACATCTTGTACCTGTCAGAGGCAGAAGACATCGGCACATTTAGGATTCAATTAGCCATAACCTAAAATGAATACCTCAGTGGAATAAAAGGACATTAAAGAAAGAAACATGTCACATTAGTCAGGTATAATGGTTGACATACATATGTTTAAGCTCAGCTGTATGCAGAACGAAGTAAACAATTATATAAAATATAAGGGTTTGTTTCAATGAACCAACCAGAACTGAATGGTGTAAAAATACAGTATTGCGATTGAACTGACCTGTTTGTCTGAGTCTTTGTACACTGGAAAAGCTCCATCATGTCAGAGTCCTTGGGGTAATCATAGTGGGCATTCCCAGAATTACCGAAAGTAGACAACCTAAAAACGTGAACAGATCAAGAACAGAAATATAGTGGATATGATGAACTTGGTTCCCGACAAACAATACTGCTTAGAGGATAACCACAATTCGGAGAGGAAAAACCCCAGAATACTGTACCTAAAATAAGGTTGACTGGGAGACATAGTAATTTGCAGGACCTCACTGGTCATGTCCAGCTCAGAGAAAGCCTCTTTCAGACTCTCAGACTGCAGGATGACTTTGTTGGTAACGTTGGTGCTGCAGAACTCAAAGTCGATGGGCTCCTCTGGCTCCTGCGTGTTGATCTTGCACACAGTGACCACACCCCCCTCCTCCAGAAACAGGGTCAGAGGGTAGCCGTAGCCCCTGTAGCACATCCGCAAGGCAGTGGTCACTCCTTCAAACACAAAGACCCACACTATGTTACTCACATACATTATGTTACTCACATACATTAGCCTACATTGCTTTGGTCCCTTTGCAGAAAAGTGGAAGAATATCACGATCAGTCACCGTTACCTGGTACTGTACTTCCTCCGAAGATGGTGAGACAATCCAGAAGAACAGTCAGGTTCACTTGAAACCCCACCGTATCTTCCTTGATGGTGAACTCCTGGAATATTTCAGACTAGGAGAAGAAGAAGAAAAAAAAGTACAATACAAGACAATAAAACTCACATACTGACTCAGTCTTCTTTGATGGGTCAGCTTGCTATCGCACGACTGCACTAACCTGTATGAAGGCATTGGCTTGCAAACATTTGGAGTCCTCCACGGTGACCTTCAGGCCGTTTGGTGTGGCGTTGAAGATGGCATGGTCTTTGAAGGTTATGGCTTTCAGGATGTTGGAGAGGTTCCGTACATTGTCCAGGCTCGCTACCAGAACGTACTGGTCGTCTCCAGCTTGAGACTCTGTCGACAGGGGCATCGTCTTAGGTACTGAAATAACAAGGCATCGTGTAATAACTGATTAATATAGAGTCGGCCGACCAATAGACAAGGAATGTACATTTAAATACACCATAAGGACGTGATTAAGACTAAGGGAACAAGCACAGACAAAGCAGGAGAGACAGTTTAAATCAGGAATGTTTTCACAGCACAGATCATTGGACACAACTGAGCTAGCTTGGGACTAGTGTGTTTATTTTCCTGTCAACCTTTGCTGCAAAAGTACAAATCTGATCTGAGAGATTGAACTCCTAAGTCATATCACACTCACTCAAAAAGTAGGCGATTTAAACGACCAAGCTTGATAAGTCAAAGTTTGTTGACATTTTTTAAGAGACGCGCCATCAGACCAAAGCACTCCACTTCCGGGTATTTGTTTCTCTGGTGTTGTTGCCCTCAGTGTCCAAGTTATCAAAGAGCAGTACCGCCCCCTAGTGTTCAAAGCTACATCAACAATATGTTTCAGAAAAGATAAACCTCTTCAATATTGTGATTAATAGTGACAGGAAAACAAGTTTAATTTGGCATTGTACAGGACGATACAGCTGACTCAGTCAGGGTTATGATAAGGTTGCTTGGCTCGACCGTCGATAATATAAAGGGCTTGACACCTCACAATCATATTACACCCACATGTTAATGTTGCCACTAGATGGCCAAGTGTTGCCACTTTTTCCCCCACTCATGATGGACTCAATACTTCTGAGTACTGTATAAGTGATGTGAAACGGATAAACGGGTTTGGTATGGAAATGAATCATTGAAATACTCAAAGAGAAAACTATGGGTCTAATATGAAGTTGCTTATACTCTCACCAAAGTCCCTGTGCATAGCCCTGTAAAAGTATATTTGTGCCTCACTCACTATGACTGTTAGTCTCTGAGGGTACAGTATCATTGGAAGAGAAGGCATGCCATCACTGCTGCAGGCAATGCAGACATCAGTTGCTGGCCTTGTGTTCATATCTGGGATACCTCGGATTGCTGTGGTCTAAAGCTGAGTCCCAGCGGAACTATTCCCATTTAATAGGATATGAGCCTGTGGTTAAACAATAGAGAATAGCCATTTAATAAGGGCTTTTGCCCAGTTGTTGTTGTTTTTATTTACCAGGGATCTGGCCCTGAATCACATCATATGGTTCTATCTGGACTGTTTATTCTGTTACAAGTTACTTTTACAAAGTCCTTTAGTCAGGCATATGTTACTGTAGGATATCAATCGGCCCTAACCCTAACCCGGGTAAGGTAGAGGAAAGGGTTAAGTAGGATGTCTGATGGCCGCATCCACACAGATTCCCTCGTTTAATTAGGAGTAATAACCATACTTCCCGTGCCATGAATTATCTCTGTCTGCTCTGCTCCGCAGCATGGATACACCAACAAGTAGCTCTAAATATAGCCTCCTGACATATCTGGGAGCGTGGCTCAGGCATGGAGATCACATACTTACGTCGGTAATCCACACCTCATCTCATCTCATCTCATCTGCTCGCCTCTTACTCAGCCGCGGCCTCCTCGTTCACGTGTGAGGGAAGGAGAAAGGAAAAAGACATGCACATCTGTCTAATTGGCCACAAATCAGCAGTCTCCAAACGGCGCTGGGAGACTGCTTCCAGCAGACATTCCACGGTCACCTGTTTTCTCTTAACAACACATGTCCCAAAGTGAATGAAGATAATCACAGCTGCTTTTTATACTCAATTTGGGCACCACTTAAGGCCCTTTAAATGGAGGGCAGTTATTTACAGTAAAGACGACCAGGGGCTGTGGAGATTGGGTCTATCAGAGTCATCTCAATGATTGTGAGTAACTGAGGTGTGTTGAGTCTTATCTATATTACTTATACTTCGAGGCAACAATAACTATTTTATGTTCCCTTGTGTCATATTGGTGATTATGAGTGACTGAGGTGTGTGGAGTCTTATCTATATTACTTATATTATTATTAAGTCCACTATCACACAATTGCATACAGTGAATTCTCACTGTTCTAACTGGTCTGTAAACTATCTCTGAAAAATAATCGATGCGTATGTCCAAGATAATGAGATAATGTGACAATAAAGTAAAGACCAGTGTTAGTTTTTTTAGCAGAACATGTGATCGTGAAGGATAGACAGAGGATAGAGAAAATAATGATGGATAAACATGCAGGGAATATCATGCATTTAAACATGGTAACACTAGATGTGTTCAACAGTATTCTGTGTACAGCGTGTAGCCAAGAGCAGCCAGTCTTGTGGCTCAAAGATGGCTTTGTATTTAACCAGCACTTGAAGGAGTCTGTTTTAGAAGAAACCCCCACTCAACCCCCTTCTTTGCACAATAAAACAAGGGCTGGTTTGTCCGTCCTTACTATGTTTTTTTGATTCACTGCTCAATTTAGAAAATGTTGCATAACCTTTGCCCTTCACAGTGACCTTTTTAAACTCATCCATGCAAATATCTGTGAGGTGGCTGCTCAAGTATTTTCCATTGAGTTATGGTCAATTATGAGGACAGGGCTGTATATCTTAGTTTGAGTTCATTCCATCCCATTCTATGCAGTAGTCAAATAGATGTTAATCTCGTTCCCAGACACAGGTTAAATGTATTCCTGCAGACTATTCTTCTGCACAGCGGATCATTGACCTACATATTGCCCGATTTTGGTGACTTGATAGTAGATTGCAAAACGTTTAAATGTTTTGTTTGTTGTTTGTGTGTGTGTGTGTGTGTGTGTGTGTGTGTATGAAATAAACTGCGGCAACAAAATAGTCCGTTGAATTTCAAGAGCAATGTTGTAACATCTGCAGTAGGCTCCAGTAGCAAGCGGCATCAGTTGTCTCTCGGGACTCTCTCTCTCTCTCCAGCTCCCACCCCCTCCGTATCTGGATTGATATCACTCCCGAGAAGGATTTTTGAATTTGAGCAGCAGTACAGCCGCCATGCTGGGAGCGACAGACTTGTCACGCTCCTCCACCGACGCTCAACTCTTTTAACTACCCGGACAAAGAGGAGACTTCCCCCCCCTCAAGTGAGTTTTACCTGTGCTCCATGCAGTTTTTAGACAAATGCACCATTTCATTGATGAGACCGAGAAATTGTGTAAAGCCATTCTTGTAACTTTATCTGTTTGGTGTTGCTGAATGACAATCCGTCGCCGGGTCTCCGGGTTTGCGGTCATGCGTGCTCCGTTGAAGTTTGGTGGGAGACTTTGAGCTCGTCCTGCACTTGTTACATTGTGATAAAAATGTTGTTTCAAATGTAGCGAAGTTTGCACGGTTCAATGGTAGCTCTTTCTATCGTTCCATGGATTATTCACTAAATCTCTTGAAATGTCCTTTAGGCTATAAAATATTATTGTTTAGAATAGTCATCGAATCGCGCCTCGGTTTCATGACTCGCAAACCTTCCGTGAGAGTGATTCGGACTTTTAATATTTCACCCCGTGTTTAAATGCCAGTCTGGCACTCAAGGGTCATTGGGAGGTTGCTTTCCAAGCCGCATAAATCAAGGTCGCTCCTTCTTTTGAATAACAAAAGGGTCTTATTGAACTAGGGAAAAATAATATCCATGTAACCACAGTTTATCTACGGGCATCGAACGCGCCCTTGTCAAATGACTGAATAACTGCCTCAGACTAGACACCTGTGCCTTTGAATTGAACCACATAACTCATAAACACCTGTGTTCTCTTTGTAACCTTGTTCTGCTTCACGTCGTTTTAACTCTGAGGGACTTGAGAAGATCCATATGTGTTTGGTTTCTTTCAGCGTAACTCATTGGCAGTAGAAATGAGACATCAATATCCAGCTAGGGCTCAACAGTGCAAGGTCGTGTCATCTGCTCAGGGGGCCTACTGGGCATGGGGGATTAAGGGGATGTTGAGATTGAGAGCATTTTTATGGACGGTAGATGTATATCCCCTACAAGTAACAAAGTCAAAGCGGAGACCTTTCTTTATTGCTCTACAATGTAGAGATGTTGATAGAGGATTGCTTTGCAGAAATGACAGGCGTTGTGGTGTTTGACTTTTCAGTAGCTTAGACACTGCATGTTGCTGTGCAGGTTACGAATTCATATTTCAGCAGCTATTCTGTTGTACGTTCATTTTCATAGGTTCATTAGTGTGTGTGAACATTGAATTCTCGTTGAATGCATGGGCCATAGCCCACCGGCCATCCCCCCCTGAGGCCTCAATAAGTAATTATTCTGCCTCATCAAATTAGATTCCATTCCTGTGCTGGGTCATATGAAGCATGGCAGCAACCCGGACCTTGTCAATACAATAGTGGGCCTGCTCTTCTCCCTGGTTGCACACGTCAGAACCATGTCAGCCAGCCCCTCTGGGCCCATGTCAGACCAGAACAGGATATTACTGTGAACATTTACCAGCAGCAGATAATCACTAAACCGTGTCCGGCTGGCTGGGTTGTTCTCCTATTCTTTCATCTTGAAGAAAGCAAGAGCCTTCCTTGTACATGTCGTTCCCTGCACCGCTGAGGCAGTACAGTGAGGCAGCTCAGTGAGGCAGTACAGTGAGGTAGCTCAGTGAGGTAGCTCGTCAAAACCATTTAATTGTGCTGTCATTTAACTGTTGCTGTATCCTGTGCAAATGATGCAGATGTCGTTGATTTGATTTGGCATTGAATAACAGACTGACACAATGCAACAATATTGCTTTTTAATCAGGTTCACTAAACCGTTAACTGTCACCTACCATATTGAGAGCCTCGCAACGTGAACGGATAGTTCTGAATCTCACATGACACCGTACGTTATGGACAGAACCTGGGCAGCTATAGGGCCTTATCACCAGACCACAGAGCAGGAACAGATGGGCTGTGTTCCGGGCCAATTGCTTTCAGGCCTGATCAAAAGAGCACCAGGTACTCAAGTGAAAGGAAGGGGAGAATGGCTCTGACCGACTGTGACTCCCCCAGCATACAGTGCTGCCGTTCATCCACCTCAGCAGGAGAAATGGCTGACGTTGAAATGCACTATTGTAATTTATCTCTTGGCTACTTCAGAGCCACACGATGCAAATGGTCACGGTACTTAACTGATGGACCAGTAAACAGCAGAAACTGATTACATGAATTGGGTTTGTTTTTGTTTTGTTTTTAAGTATCTCCACCTAATTAGAACATTCAAATATGACTTTTTAACAACTTGTAGTGCTTTGATTGTATGGCCGTCGGTGTGTTGACTTGTACACAACCTGCAGATTGGCGTCAAGTACATTGGAAGCACAAGATTCACATGAGGCTAGATTGAGTTACGTAAAATGCCCTTGCTTGTTACAGCTAAACACGTAATGCTGTATTGATGGACTTTTCGTCAGTAATTGATTTACAGCTAGTGGGAAGAAAACAGAATTTCACTGGTTCACTGAAGAGAATCTTTGTTTTAACCAGAGCTCTGTGCAGAAATGGCGCTTGTTGTGGATGTCATGTGCTGCTCGGGGCCTCCTTCTGTACGTAACTCTTAGGCCAGACTATTTGTCAAATTCTAGTTTGACAAAGTTTGTAAATTTTGCTTATGTTTTGTTTTTTTATGTCCCATGCACCAACCTCGCCAAGTCAATTTCCTGTATGTGCAAATATACTTGGCCCAATAAAGATAATTCTGAATTCTGATTCTTTAGAGTGTGCAAATTGCAGCTGACAGAGAGCCTGTCAAAGGTTGCATGGATGAGATTAATGCTCAGAGGCTTCTTTCCCATGTCACTGCTACCATTGACACAAACACAGTTATTACATGACCTCAAAGCAGGCCGCGTTTGAGGATTAATCACACTTGTGTACCTTGTGCTGTGAGTCAGCCGGCATGAGATCTAATTGGATGAAACAGCCCTAGGCCTAACGGCGGCCTGATTGGGGAACCATATCAACTGCCAGTTGCTTTCCTGCTCTGATGGGCTGCCAACGGTCTGAGACATTTTGAACTGCCGTCTGCCCCCCTGTTGCCCAGAGCACTGTAAACGACACTCTGAACTCACCCATACACACCCTATTGTTTCTGCCCCGTGCTCATTAGCATTTAAATTACCTGGGTCCCCCCAGCAGCCGGTGATCTAAGCAACGTGAGGGGTAATGTTTTGGGGTACGCTGTGCTGCAGAGAGGATTGTGTTGGTAGCTACGCTTCGTCTGGGTTAGGGTTAGGCCCCCCCCTTCTGCCACACCCCAACATCCTCAGGCTTGAATTTCCTATTGGCACAGCACAAGAACAGCAGCATCTGGACGTAGAGCAGCGGCAGACAATGACAGATGTTGGGACCTTCAGGCAAGTGTGTTTGCCTCTGCGTTACATTCCAGAGATGTCCTTCAATATTTGTCTTATGATTTGGCAGAAATGATTTAAAATCATAACTGATGAGGAGCTGCATATTGAACATATTGAACGCTGAGCTTGGTTTCCTGGGCAGCTGCTCTCCTGACAACTTGCAGGTTTTGTCATGTTTTATCTTCTTGAAAAAAAACATGGAGCATTTTTGCACTTTAACAAAAAACATGATTTTCGAAGTCTCTGAGTGCCTGGCTCTCATTGACTTAAAATATATATATATATTTTTACCATTTACTCACTTAGGGAATGCCATATTGCTATGAAATTGACTCAGTAACCTCAAAGCAATAACCTTAATAATCCAGGATCCGGGGGAATCAAAACATTAGGGTGGATTAGAGTATGTGCTTTTTGGTCCAGAATGATTGTGTTGGAGGGGAAAGGGAGGGAGCATATTAATTCAAGCCTATAGATAGAGGAACAAACGGACCACTTTGACTGACATGAGGTCATATGAGGTAGCCTACATCAATGTTGATTGTGCAAAAAATTATCTATGATTTGCAAAACTTTGGTGATCTTCACAGAAACATTCACGCAAATTCTTTCGGCACAGCCAACGGTTTCCAAGAATATTTATGGTTGGCCTGGCAACTCGTGCCCTTCTGAAAAACTTGAACTCAGTTGATGAAAAGACCCCAAGATCCAACAGCTGAAGCCAAGATGGATGACGCGGGGAGGAGAGAACTGAAGCAGTGCTATTGACAGCTTAGTGGTTTGAAGAGGTTCCCAGAGATGCATGGTTGGAAGCAAGTGGGAGGGGAGGGGAGGGGGGGGGGGGACTTGCTGCATACAGTACATTCTGTCACTGGAATGTACATTGCTTTAATACGTGCCCTCACCCAGGTAGGGACAGAAAATGTGTTGAGGAGTAGATGTCAGGTTTTCCCCTTGTATCAGTTGCTTAACCTAGAGCGGTTGGAGCCCAGGGATCCTAAACAACCTTTCACCTGAGGATGGGAATGGTCTGCACTTGCAGCACCTTGGGGGTACAACGCCTTCTACCACTGAAAGAGGGCAGCTGGAATACTGATCCCTATTCACCGCCAAGGAGCGCAAAATGACCATTTTAAACAATAGACACTCTCTCATACAACCTCAACCCCTCCCCCCTCCTCTTCCTCCTCACCCTCCCCCTCCCCCACCTCCTCAGGAGTTGTGTGCGTTGATGCTTTCCAGAGGGGAGATTTCAGTGCTATCGCTCCCCTGCGTGCCCCGCTTGACCGCCGAGACAGAGAGAAGGCAGGTCTGCTCACCACTCGCTACCATTGTCTGAGTCTGCCAAAGAGGCAAGACAGCTCTGGCACCGTGCATTGGGTGAGTGGTGGTGTGATGCAACCATTTTTTTTTACCCCTCATACTCCTCCTCCTTTACTGCATTTTTTGACAGACTGGATTTAATAATTTATTGTTGCTTGAGAGACGGGGAGAGAGAGAGCGAGCTGGAGAGGGATCTGGGGGAAACAGGGGAAAGTGGAGGTGACTACCTCTGTTAGATGCTTTTGTGGTTTTTTTTTTTTGGGTCATGATCACCGGTGTAAATGGTCTTGACACCTTGGTAGGGGTTTTAGAAGAGGGGAGCCCGTGTCACCTACGAGTCTCTGCTTGGAGGAGCATCTGAGGGTCCTGCAGAGCTTGGTAAGAGTCTCTTTATTATCAGGGCTTGCATGAGCAGCAGAATGGGACCAGAAACTCTTCCCTTTTTATGTAGGAGAAGACAGTTTATTCTGTTGGAGGTGGACGAGTTCCCTTGCATTCAAGAAAGCTCATGTTTATGCTATTTTCACACGTTTGATGTCTGGATGTTAAATTATTTAGTGTTTTGGTAGAAAGCCAAATTTCATGGTGCCTGTGAAACTGTGCCATCTTTGGTGAGACACTTCACAGTTTGCTTTACTGTGGCTTTTCTGAGAATCGTATACTTTGTCTATGTTTGTTTACACAGGCACAGCATCTTCCTAAAGCCTCCTTAAATATGCCCCCTTGATAATTGATCTTTAAGGGGTTGAATTTCTTGAAATGAATTACTCAAGTCATTTCCTCAGCTATAAATGAAATAATTGGCTGAAGTGACCACTCTTCCCTTCTGAGGTTTTACAGCAGGAGATGGAAAAAGTTGCACCCTGGTACTTGCTGGCCGCATAAATCTACCCTGAAGCCTTCAGTGCAGTGATCTCCCTCCCAGGCAGGATGCTTGTATTTGTGGTCTCTCCCTGCCGAGACGCTTGTTTCCCCTTCATTACTGGGCGATGGGACACTCTCTTCGTTTGCTCGTGAGCTCAGCGGCTCTTTCAGGGAGCCTGCTACTCCACTGCAGCCCAGTGTTGCCTTCTCCAGATCAAAGCCGGCTAACATGTCTCTTCAAGTGCTTATCGCTGCACTTCAAAGGCTCCGTGCTCGTGCCTTGGAGCCCTCTGTTCCCCAGCGCTAGCAGCAGCATGGATAGCCATGGAGCCTTTTGTCATTCATGTGGCATCTTTTAAACACCACTTGGGTGTATGGCCGTGTGATTTGACACCACCTCATTATTTTCCGTTTAATCCAGTGTGCACTTAGTGTCAAAGCAAGGATGACAGTTTCCCAAGGAGTTTTTGCAGGCTATCTGTGTGTTTAATCAGAGGGGGAGGGGGAGGAGGAGGAGGAGGAGGAGGAGGGGGGGGGGGTTAGGTTAGGTTAGGTTTCCTATTGTTTAAAGAAGGAGGGAGAATATCTTGTAGGTATTCGTACAGCCAAAGCCCAGATGCTTGGCAGTTGTTTTGTCTCCTGGATGTGCTTTAAAGGAATTCAATCTCCACAAGGCAAGCTGCTTGCCATTTTTCCACAGTATCTGCAGCACCTAGCACTTCCAACAATTGGGTCAATGACTACATTGTGGAAACCCTCGGAATCTTTGCATATTCCAACCATTCCATTACGGCTCTAGGAAATTGACGTGCTGTGCTGTGCTGTTGGAAAGAGTGGTTGGTCGTGTACATTTCTACCGCCCCATGCATTCTAGGGGAGCCTAATACACCACAGAGACCCCTTTTTTTTTTTTTTAAAACAACAAACTTTTGGCTGAGATCAGTGCTTCCTCATTCTTCACAGAGGTGGATGAACAATTGCATTATGGATAGACCTCGGCGGAGTGTGTGTGTGTGACGCTGTTATTGTGCACAAAGAGGGCTCCTGTTTAGACGGTGGCGAGGAGCAGGCTGACATCCTGAAGTGTAATGAGCTGGAGGCAGACAGGAACACTAGACGACAGGCAGGCAGGAGGGTTTCCCCCAGAGTACCACCCCACCACTGGCTCCAAGGCAAGTGGCTGTCTGGGAGCCCCGGCCTCTCCACACGTCTCCTCCTCCAGAGTGTTATGGTATCAGCAGTCACAAACCCATTTAGGCTTTTTAACAAATTGTTTTTGGATTTGGTGGTGAAATATATCTTGACCTACATGTTGTGGGTGACGGCTGAAGTAATGTCAGGGCAAGTCTAATTGTCGTAAAGGTCTAGAATGTTCCGCTGCACTACCGCCCCATTTGTGGAAAAATTGAACCGGGGGAGGGGGAGAATACGTTTGACTGATTATCTGTATATTCCTCTGGATCTCCAGAGCTGGCATTGGCTGTGTTATTCCTCTGGATCTCCAGAGCTGGCATTGGCTGTGTTATTCCTCTGGATCTCCAGAGCTGGCATTGGCTGTGTTATTCCTCTGTGTTGACATTCAGCAGGCTTTAGCATATGAAGATAATGACGTGTTGCTATTTTTAATCTTTTATGGAAAGATAAGCTGATAGCTTATGGATGATTTTGCTGATGCATTATTGGAGAGTGGAACATGGGATCCATAGCTGGGCAAAAGTCTTTTTAGTTAAGCAAATTGAGTATTCGAAATCAATATGTCCCCACCCGCAGCTTATGAAATTCCACTGTCCATATTTCTTTATTGTAGCAGTATAGGATATTGAGTATCTTGTAGAAGAAGACGATGTGTTCTCATATCGTGTTCTGATTGGAAGTTATTGTTTTTAGGGCAATCTGGGATTCTACAGCCTCCGTGTACATAGACATACATCACACTGTCCTTGTACTCATTGCTGTATTTGTCTTTGTTTTATTACACTATTCATGCATAAACAACAAAGAATCTAGGTCGGGACATATTTAAACCTTTGTGTTTGCAATGTAGGCTACCACAGGCCTTATTTAATTGAGCAAGTAAGCACAACAAGGCTGCTTTGATCAGTTTATGAAATTTGCCATGGTGATTTGATTTAGTAGAATCAATTTTTTTTTTTTTTTTGGTAAATCTGGTCTCTAAATATTATCCTAGTCTTCCCACTGGCTGGCTGCTCATTGGTGGATTTCCCCGGTGCACACAATTTATGCTCGGCAGCTCCTGTGGTAGCCATGGAAACGGTATCCCCCACAAAGTTGGTGAAGACCAATGCTTGCCTTGCTAATTGTGAGCAAGTCAGGCATGGCTGCAAGTTATCCCAGTCTGTTCCAATGGCTTTTGTGTGCAAACACGGTCTGTTGTGTTTGTCTCCTTGTTAAAATAAGTGGCCCAGAGAGCTTGGTGTCCATAGCAAGGGAGAAGGAAGGTAGAGAGGGGGTAGGCTAGGATCATTCCTCAGGGAGATTCTGGTTTTTTCCTCTATGGACCTTTTTTATGTTTGATTTTCATATAAAACCTTGAGTTCAATGTCATCTATTAGTAGTTGGATGGCATCAGTCTAACCACATGAATGCTTGGTGTTTTCTGTTTCAGTTGAACTAAAGGTGTTCCTCCTCTTCCTCCACAGATCAGTGTCTACCATCCTCGGCCGTACAGCTCGACTGCCCCAGCCTCTGTGCAGAAGAAGGGTTTTCATGAGTCAATATTCGCTCGTTGAAGCCATGACAGACAAGTAAGTGTTTGTTCCTTGTCTGCTGTCCACATGCATGTCAGTAGAGAGAGTCCGCTGTGTCCTGCCCGTCTTCTAGCATGGAGTCAGAAGACGATGTCATCGTGTTACTGTGCCGTGCTTGATTACGTTCCCCTCGCTCAGGCAGTGCTGTAGCATGGGGGGGGGGGGGGGGAGAGAGTGTATAGAGGAGAAAAAAGAGAGGGATAATATAAAGGTTGGTTTTGTTTCCCCCCAGAAGACGTATGCCATTTGCATGAGGGTTCATTTGCATCCTCGTTGGCTCTGGTATGTTTACTGTTGCTGCTCATTGCTGCTGGCTTGCCTTTTGTTTTCCTGACCAGGCCGTTCATTTGGAAGGATTTGAACCCATGCCACCAGCTCTCTCTCTCTCTCTCTCTCTCTCTCTCTCTCTCTCTCTCTCTGCCTCTCTCTCTCTCTCTCACTCTCTCTCTCTCTCTCTCTCTTTCTCTGCCTCTCTCTCTCTCTCTCTCTTTCTCTGCCTCTCTCTCTCACTCTCTCTCTCTCTCTCTCTCTCTGCCTCTCTCTCTCTCTCTCTCTCTCTGCCTCTCTCTCACTCTCTCTCTCTCTTTCTCTGCCTCTCTCTCTCTCTCTCTCTCTCTCTCTCTTTCTCTGCCTCTCTCTCTCTCTCTCTGCCTCTCTCTCTCTCTCTCTCTCTTTCTCTGCCTCTCTCTCTCTCTTTCTCTGCCTCTCTCTCTCTCTCTCTCTGCCTCTCTCTCTCTCTCTCTCTCTGCCTCTCTCTCTCTTTCTCTGCCTCTCTCTCTCTGCCTCTCTCTCTCTCTCTCTCTCTGCCTCTCTCTCTCTCTCTCTCTCTCTGCCTCTCTCTCTCTCTCTCTCTGCCTCTCTCTCTCTCTCTCTCTGCCTCTCTCTCTCTCTCTCTCTCTGCCTCTCTCTCTCTTTCTCTGCCTCTCTCTCTCTTTCTCTGCCTCTCTCTCTCTGCCTCTCTCTCTCTCTCTCTCTCTCTCTCTCTCTGCCTCTCCCCCTCTCTCTCTCCCCCCCTCTCCCTCTCTCTCTCTCTCTCTGAGCCCACAGAAAGCAGAGGAATGGGTTACTAAAACCAGCAAGCTGCAATCCCTTTGTGGTGCTCAGCTGATCAGGAGGGAAAGGTGCAGCAGACACGTGTGTAGGGGAAAGAAAAAAAAAATCAATGGCTTCTCATACAGCTTGTATTTTGAAACTGAGGCTTAGGTCTGTTGTGAATACAACGCTGACGAATCGTGTTGTGATGATTAATTGTGTAACCTTCGGCGCTAAACCACATACCCAGTGGCAAGCGCTCTCGCTCTGTCTAAAATAATTGTTCCCCCGTTTAATACTGTCAACCATTGTTGCGTGTATTTTAGTCTAACGTGTTAGAGTTCAGCCTTGGTCGGGGTCGGTATGTATGCAGGTTTTCCCCTGGCTGACAACATAGGCTGCTGCCATGCAGTGTGCACTCAGCGATGCCTTTCTCAATGGTTAGCTATGATTGGCCCTGTCAGCACTGTCCAACATAGAGACACACACACACACACACACGCACACTGAGCTGCACCTGTTCAGCAACATTGAGAGAGGATTTAACCCCTGAGAGGCAGGTGGTGTGGAGCTATGTGCCGGGCTGCTGACATTTGAAGTCCCTACAATGACTACTCCTCTGTACCACGTCCGTGCCCGTAAAGTATGAGAGTCAAAAGATTGAAAAGTAAGTTAAAACACAAAAAGACAGAAATGGAAAAATCTGATTTTTGGACTGGACAGAGGTCAACTAGTTGCATCACTACAAGCAGAGCAATTATGAAAATGATGTCCCTACATCCGCGAGGAATGACAGAAAGCTTGCGATGGTGCAGAGTTTCTAAGTAAGTGATGAGCTTGTTGACAAGCTGTCCGGAGGATCAAAGGTATCTTAGCAACGAGTGTAGGGGGCGACGGAGGCCCAGATTTACTAGTTCATTGTTCTGCCTGTGCTGGTCAGTGTTGTAGCACAATTGTTCGTTGGGAAGAATGATAAATGTTCTGCCAAAAGGAAGTGAAGGAAAAGTGGGAGACTGACCCCCGTCAGTGGCAGCGAACAAAGCCCCCCTCAACATGGGACTACTTAAGATTCATGCAGCTCTGATCGGGGGGCTGCACACCCCCATCTTGTTTTTATCTGGGACGCTGACGAGCAAACATTGACGCTATCAGGGGGACATTCCAGCGAATGTGGGCATTCCAGTGCTAGTCCCAGATATGAACCGCAGAGAGGCCTGGGTAGGAAAAGGGAACGTTTCTTGTTGTTGTTTTGTTCACTCTTTACTTTGTTGATTTACTTTGTTTTCAAGGAAAGTGGTTACTACGGCACCCAGGACAAAGCCTTCCTTCTAATTCCATTTCTAGTGTTCTAGAATCCAGATGATGATTCTCCGGATCTACTACTTTGTTTTTGGAAGATCCTTTTGAGGAACCTTGAAGTTCAAGTAGCCTCTTTTGGAGATGTTCCAGATGCACATTGCGTAAGAGTTTGTAGAAGCTTATAGCTGTATACTTACAACTGGTTAGGGAAGCTGTTTGAAAATGATCTGGCTCTTGCATTCATGGGCTGTAAATACAGCAGGCCATTGTGCAGGGTTCTTTCTGTTGTGATGTTTCTAAAGCCAGATTTGGGCTTTAATACTTGTAGACAGGGATTGGTTCTGTTGAAATTCAAGCCTCGGTAATCCTCTCCATTGCACAGCGCAGAAACACTTCTCTGTGTGTGAACCACCTCTGTGTGTTTGGAACCGAAACGTTCACAGTGGCCGCGTTGCCACCGATGGGGTAAACTAGGACAGAAAGTGTGTGTGTGTGTGTGTGTATAACATCCAGGCTCACGTGCGTACACAGATGTACACAACGGCACCACTGGTTGCATGTGAGTATGCTGATTTAAAATCCCGATGGCCTGTCGACTTTAATGACCCAAACACAGTAGGATAACATATGAATTGCAAACACCTGGTCAGCCAAAGTTGAACTCTTATTAAAACTAGGCCCTATGGGGGGGAAAAAAATCTCTTTCAGTCTGTCTGTGAATAGACTAGAGCTGCCCAGGTTTTCTTAACTGTCAAGAGCGGAGCGGTAATGAGGAGAATTTGGAGCCTTCTAACCCACCTTTCTTTTCTCTCTCTCTCTCTCTCTCTCTCTCTCCTCCCATTTCCCCCCCTCTCCTCTTCTCTCCCCCCCCTGTTTCTGTCAACCCCCACCCTCTGCCTCTGCCTCTGCCTCTCATCATACCCTCTCTCCTCTTTCTCTCGTTCCCCTCCCCCGCTCTGGGCCTTGCTGACAGGGCTGTCAGTAGAGTTGGGATGTTTATAGACGGTAAGCGTGACGGCACAGATGAGAATGCAGAGTGGGGTGTCTTTACCGGAAAGGCCACATGGCCGGGGGGGGGGGGGGGGTGAGTGGCGTTTCCCTGGCCCTCTGCGTGTATCCCATGTCAGTCTCAGGGGGGGAAGCTGCACGGTGCCACATATAGAACCAGGCCAAGGCCCCAGCAGCAGCAGCAGCAGCAGCCTGTTGCTGAGAGTGGAGAGAGAGAGAGATGGTCCGAGTGCCTTTCTATAACCACGTAGGCTACCGCAGCTGTGTTCACTCAGAGACAGGCTGGTCAGTTTGGCAACCAGGCATAGATTATCTGTGGAAGATCTTATCTCTGACATTTCTGCAAGTCACGGTCCGGTGACTTAGAATGCACTTGAAATCGAGGTGTCATGGTAGAGTGATCTCTATAGGCCGGGCTATCAGTGTGTTGACCATACGTTTGTTCTGAAGGAGGGCTGTTTGTTATGACTGAAAGGGCCGCCCCTCATTTCAACATCAGTCATCAATTACGGATGTGGAGCCGTGACATCTGCACTTCCTCCGGCCTGTCGGCCCTGTCACCAGGGCAGGGCCGCAACGCCCGTCCGGGAGGCTTCAATTGAGACCTGCCTGGGGTTGCGTCCCGGTTTGTGGGAGCGGAGTAAAGCCCAGTCAAACCGTTTCCTCAGTCTCTGAGAAAGGGGGATGTGACCCCCTGACCTGTAGCTCATCAATTTGGCCTCCGTCATCTCTTCAAAACTATAGACGCTGTCAGCTGTCAGAGAGGCGGGGGGCTGCCGTGGTCCGGAGGGTGTGGTTTTGGGTAACGGGAGGAGGGTGCAGGGTATCGCCTCTCTCTGAGAGCTTCTCGTCTTTGTTTTGACTGTCTGGTGAAGCCACAGGCTCCAAGCGAAGGATAAAGCTGTGGCCTTGATCTAAACAGCCCAAATGAGACACGGTGGTCTGGAAACTGTGAACATGTGCAATGCCGATGTGTACTTAGATGTATACTAAACATTGACAAAGTACTGTGCTCTCGTCTTATTCTCTGGTGTCTGACTCAAAACTCCCTCGATTTCCAGTTACTCTGCAATTCATTATTCTTATTCATTTTATTTTCCAGTTTTTTTTAATGTTAGGTTCTTTTGTGCTCTGTATTGTCTGTCTTTTGTTACAGCAGTGGTGCAGGCTCTTCACCAAAATGCTAATTAATTCAATGTTTGGGTTCATTTTAGTGACCTGAATTCAATTGTCTGGAAGATTGTGTCCTTGTTATGGCATAATGATCTCTGTTGACTCACCAGGGGCATACAGTACAATGCCAGAGCCCTCTTTTCTTTTGTTCTTCATGTTTCAAAGGGAGATGCCAAGGTTTTATTTTTTAGCAATTAAAATCACTATTTTCACTTACAAGGTAAGAATCAAGATGTGTTCCTGGTTTGAGATCAAGTGATGTGAGGCAACGTTGTTCTTATGTTGTGCTGTTCTTGGTTAATTTTTTAACCCTGTTTTTCGTTGATGGTTTTGAGTCCACTACTAGAAAGAAAGAGTGGGGTGTGTCCATACGTTTCTGTGACAGGTTTTAATGATATGATATGTTTTAGTTGAGAGCAGGACATGCAGTTAAAGGGGGAGAGTGTTGTGAATGGAGGACTGGCCATCTGTCACCCGCCAGCCCTCTAAATGCTCTTTCCTGTCGCATTAATGCAGCTTTTCTATTCCAGGATGGAAATAAAAGACGTAGGAATTGTGCCCTGCGATGGACAGCTTTGTTGTGGTTGAACACACACTATTTCAGAGACTAGAATTAAAAAAAAATCTTATTTGTAATATTTCTAAATGGTAATGAGACTGACACTTGATTCAAGTGGTTTGCAATAGGGAAATAGGTATAGACTTCACTATAGCGTTTTGATTTGATAGCTGAGCATTGAAATACACAGACGAGGCTAGTAAAATCAAACTTCTCCTTACTTCCTGGTGTGACAACGAGGTGTTACATAGTGAGACTAATTTAGCCTCTAGTAGTTCTATGACTAGCAGATTGTAACACGCTCTCTAACATCCACTATTATGTGGACATAAGGGCTGGGCTATACCATTACAGATGTCCCTCTAGGGGTTATATGAAGCTCAGTATAGTCAAAGGGTTTGAATAGAGCGAGCTGTTCTATTCACAATGCCTACAGCTGGTCGGATCTATGGCCAGAGATACACAAAGATTGACATTTCTCCACAGACCGGTCAGAATGGAAAATGTTATTTAGTCTTTTGTTCAGAACGAGTTATCCAAAGCTTCCCATTCATAAGCCAGGGGCGTTACGACTAGCCTCGACAATGTTTATACTTAGGACAAAAAAACGTCAGTCTTTAGACAATGTCTATGTTCTTAGTCATGAAAAGTAAAGAACTACTTGAAATAATCCCCCCTGTCTCAAACGCCGTACTGTCGCTGTGCAAAACAAGTTGATCATCACACCTGCCTCAGGTGGTGGGCGCTGGGGCGCTCTGTGCTACAGGTGTTGTTTTTCTGCATGTCCATGCGCATCTGTTGTTGCCCTCGACGCGTTGCGCTGCATGTACAGTGACGGCTCATGTGACGTGCTGTATTGATAACGGCTGCACGCCCCTCTACTGTATGCATGTACCCTGACAGCTCCTTTTACAGAGGGGGCCATCGCACCGTCATTACTGTCATGTCTGATCTGTCTTGTCTCTTTTCCCCCCCCTAGCTTGAGGATTTTATAATTCTCTCTGAAGGAAGAGCCTCTCGTCTTGTAGAGCGTCGGTGAGGAGCCACAGGTCAGAACTCTCCCCCCCCCCCCCCCCCTATAAAAGCCGCCTGCCGGTGGGCTTGCATGCCGGGACACGAGCGCTGCATGCTTCTCCCTCCCCCTGTTACTCCCCCTCTCTCAGCTTGTCCCCTAGGTTCTGCATGAACACTCCTGGGTGATAAAACTTCCCTTATGCTTTGGTTCTGATTCCCAATCCCTACTATTAAGTGGTTTGTGACTATTATTATTATTATTATTATTATTATTATTAATACAAATTTAAAATCCTCCCCCCCCCACCCAATAAGTTGATTAAGATGTGATTTTTCCCCTTCTGCTTGTGAAGCATTGTGCTCCCTCGGGGATCCCATGGACCTCCCACCCTCCTTTTGTGTTGCTTAATGGCCCTGTGTCTGCACTGCTGTATGAATTGGGTTTAACACCTGGTGATTCCACAATGATAAGATTTCTCCTTTGATCTCTAATCTTTAATCAGCAGACGAGGAATGTCTCTGTGTGTGTGTGTGTGTGTGTGTGTGTGTGTGTGTGTGTGTGTGTGTGTGCTTTTGTTGCTGTTATAACTTTCATGCTGTGATTTGTATGAATTTTTGTTTTCTTCTGAGTCATCAAACCAGGAAGTTGTTCCCTCCCCTCTGCTCTCATCCAGCCCTCTTGTTCTGAGGCTGTAGCTAGGTGCCAGTAACAGCTCTACCTAGAAGCTGCTGTGCTGCCTTATCAATCACCTGTAACCTATTCAGCTGTGGTCAGACGTGAACTGGAGCGGAAAGGAAAGGAACACCTTCTTGGAATGAAACACAGAGTATTATGTTAAATGGCAACTTTAAGAGGCATGGAGTTTTCCCACCTTGCAAAGTACCCAGGATTTGGTTTGTTTACTTAGATACAGCTTAGTGTTGTTGTGTTCCTAACAGTGGTGGGAGAACATACCTAGTACTTACCGTTCCTCAGGTCCTGCATTTCTACCATTTTTAAATGTTAACTGAGAGTCTACAAAACTGGATTTTAGCCCCAAAATCTGTCCTGCCAAATTCTCAAGTCGTCCTTTGTGACCTATGGAAAGCCTACGTAGCAGCCCTGTACAGTTACAGTATGGGCTCAATTCAGGCCGTACTGTATTGTGTTTTCACAACGCCACGTGAATCGCCAAGATTGGCAGCAAAAAAACGGCGGAATGCTTTTGTGTTGTTTGTCTTCCCCTGTCCCTCTGTGAAAAGCGGTGAAATTAGTATTTTCCCCCCCATGCATGCCAAGTTCAAGAGGACAGACTGTAAGTGTTGTGGATGTCAGTGGGTGATGGGAGATTTCACAGAGGACTCCAAAGGGCCTTTTCTGTGTCCTGTGAAAAAGAATCACAACCATGAAATCAGTGGTCTGCTAAAGATAGCAAGCAGAGAAAAGGGGGAAGAAAGAGTTTGCTCTTAAACCGGCTGTGGCCAATACAGCTCTGTGAGAATACAGGGGGGTTCACCATGGGGTTTCAGAGGCATATTAAACCTTCATTTAACTGGTGGGAAAAACTGTATTATTTGTATCTCACAGAAAGCCTAGTTTAAGTAGTTTATATATACTAACATTATATAGGTATGTTTTTATATATATATATATATATATATATATATATATATATATATATATATATATATATATATATATATAATGTTAGTATATTATAGTCTATTGTCACAGAGTACTGTGTTTCATTTATATATATATATATATATATATATATATATATAGAAAGGGATGTGTGTGTGTGTGTGTGTGTGTGTGTGTGTGTATATATATATGTGTGTGTGTGTGTATATATATATGTGTGTGTGTATATATATATATATATATATATATATATATATGTGTATGTGTTGAGTGAAACATACACTGATCATTACTCTGTGACAATAGATGAAAAGACACTGATAATGTTGTTGTAAATGTTTTTTTATACAGGCAGGTCTACATTGCTTTTTTTGCCTCGTCGTAAACAAAACTGACCCTCGGACTTCAATGACCGCCTCTTAACGCACTTCCACTTCGGATACCCGATCAGACCCTGACCGGCTGTAACTGTATTTACGTCCCAGCAGCCAGGGAGCTCTCCTAGGGGGACCAGGAGCAGTGGCCAGGTTACACACACACACATACTAATCATTTCTGAGACGGTGGGCAGGCGTGCTAGAAAGTAGTACTCAGTGCCTGCCTGGGATCTGCAAGCGATCCTGTGTCCCCCCCCCCCCACCCCTCCCACCCGCAGCTCAGCCCGCACTAGGCACCTGCTTTTGACGATCACCAGGCCAAGAGCCCCACCAGAGAACCACAAGGCCTCCGGGCTGCTCTTTCACAGCTCCCGAAATAGGCCCGGAGTACGCCCCGGCGAGCCCTGTTTTAACGGATCACATTCGCCTCAAGAAAATACACCCTGTCCGTGAAAGGTTTATGACTGCTAGCGGGTATCCCATGAATGCCAGTGACCCCACGCTGCTGGATTACTCAACCCCCCAGCTCTGAGAAATAAGACTCCGTTGTTGCCTGCAGGATTTTCTTCTATGAGTTGCTTTCATGCCTCATGTTCAGTGAGAGGCTGGGCATGTGTTATGGCTTTTCTGAGGTACCGTGTAAAGCCTTTTGCTTTTATTGTGGTGAAGTGGAAGGAATCCCCCCCCTCCCTCCCCCCCAATGCATACAGTGGTGCAGTAGGATACCGCCTCAGGTGCGCCTCAGGTGCTCCTTCTAGAACCTGGCCCTGGCCACCTTTTTTATTCTAAGCAGTAGAATGCTCTCTTTTGTCCTTGGCACCTTTCCCTTCCCCGTCAAGGACATGTCGGTCATGAGGGGTTCAGGGGATAAAGAGTGCTCTAGAAGGGGTGTCAGAATGCTTTGAGTGGCAGCGGGGGAGGGGGAGGGCAAGCCCTATGCCTACAGTTTCCCTACAGAATGTCTCTGGTTCCATAAATACAGAGCAACGCAGAAAAGTCCCCCTCTGTAGTCGTTGTTTCTTCTAGGTTGACCACCATGGCCATAAGTCCTCATTCTAATTTAGCAGTAGGCAGATGTCGATGTAATTAAGCTGTTCCTCTTTTCGACTTTTAACAGAAAATGGTACATGGTAGTTATTACGTTTTACAGTTCCCTACAGAAGTGCGTTTCTCGCTTGACGGGGAGCCACACTCCCAGGCCGACTGCAGGAGCTACGTTCACTGTTTGTTTATAGTCCTTTTTCAGATCTTCTGTCAGCCCGTGTGACCTGAGATGGGTGTGTTGTTTTGAAAAAGCACTCCATCACTGTCTAAATATACCCTTTACTAGGGCTGACCCTTAATTTCCCTTTAGTGTGGCCACTTTAGGTTAGGTTGCTAGCTCAGCATGGATACCGAATGTAGTAATTATATAGGAGGGAATCCATTTTATGTCCTCTGCGTAGTGTTTGCTCCGACCGGCGGTGTTTTCCCTCTCAAGCTTTGTAACTCTTCTCTTTTTCAGTTATGTTGCTATTGGCTTCGTGCGTTCTACCTCTGTTGACTTGAGTTGATTCTATGCACAGTTTGTCATATTTTCTGTTTTTTTTTTTGTTGGATGATTTATGCACTTTTTTCGAGAGCAATATGAAATGTGCAGTAGACTTTTATGGGCGACGGCTTTCCTTGGCGTCAGTGATCATCATTCATTCAGAAAATGGTTAAAGCAGCATTACTCTGCTGTAAGGGTTACGTTGTTTTCTGCCTTTTATGTTAATTTACTTAAGTTGTCATTTACGTTCTCAAACGGGAAACCACCTGACAACTGCTAATCTGTTGCACAGCAGGTTCCAGTTATTCCGGTCGAGGTCTCACCCTATCCTAACATGGTGGCTGTGAAGGGAAAGAACACAACCCAAACCCAGACGATGACTTCCAGTGAAGATTGACGTTCTTCTCCAGAGAACTCCGGAGGATGGCTCTGGTATTTTAAGCTTGTGCTTATTCGGTGGAAGTCGGTGCTCACGAGAGGGATTCCACACCCACGCCCTGTCTTAAATGTGATGTCATGTCTGCGCTGTCACATCTGCAGCCAAACCCGAAGCCTTGCCGCATCGGCCCGTTATTTACAGTGGATCAGACATCTGTCAGCATCATAGAGCCACTTGCGGTCATAGTATTGTGTTTCAATGAAGCCTGACACAGGGCTACCAAATACCACATATGTCGCAGAGCTGCTGCTCCAAGTACAGATGCTGCTGGTGCAGCAATGTTTGGAAATTTGTTTGGGAACATCTGCTCCTCTCCTTGAGGTCAAGTGTTATCTCATCCGCACAGAATGTCTAATTTCTTCTTCTGCACAATCGGGAGGGAATGTCCAGTCGGAACGGAATGAAGAACCAAAACACAATGGAGCGTATTGATTTCAATGTTCTATGCCGCTTCCATAGCGGAAATGTCCCGTTTTTTTTTTGGGACGGGGACAAACCAAGACGTGCTTAGACTTTAGACTCACCAGAACGTCATCAACGAACCCCGAGTTGATCTGAGGTGACGGATGAAGTGGGTGAATATCCCTGAAAGAGGACATTGCCACTCCAGAAGAGGGGGTGGGAAAAGGGATTGTCAGGACTGTCAATGGGGGGACGGGGGGGACGGCTGGAAAGCAGATTCTGGCAGGATGGCACCGGGGACTAGGAGAGTGCATCCACATTGATGTCCGATAAATGAGTTAAAGCAGCAAGAGCCAACGGGTAGGAGGGGGGAGGGGGTAGGGGGGGAGAGGGGGTGGGAGGGGGTAGGAGGCATTGGCAGGCGCTGAATGTCCGAGGCAGACACATTGCCCCCCCCCACACCCCCACCCCCACCCCCTCCCGACCCTGCAGGCAGTCTGCCAGTATCTGTGACCCCTTCGCGCTGCAGCGCTGGGAGCCTAGAGCAGGTGTCAAACTCACTGTGTATCCAAAAGGAGCTGAGGGAAGACAAAGGGCTCAAAGAGGCATGCCAGCATGGCTACAGTTTCTCTCAGCGTGGCTAGCTAACATGCTAACATGCTGCCAACTCTGGACGCTTTTTTTTATTTATTTTTTTACTGTAGCTCAATGACTTTCAGTATGGTGAGAAGCTGTTTTTTTTTTTTTTTTTTTAGGCCATTTCTGCTTTATTGGGATAGAGACAGTAGAGGTTGACAGGAAGGATGGGTGAGAGAGGAGGGATGACGTGCAGGATATGTCGATGGCCGGAATCGAACCAGGGACCTTGCGATGACATGGTATGCGCCTTAGTGTGCTACGCCACTGAGCGCCCCCGAGAGGCTGGTTTGAAGCTTGCGAATGTCGAGAACGCCTCAATGGGTTATACTGTATGGCGTTGTCAGCTTGAAGGAGGGTATCAGCAGTGCAGGGATTGACTTTCAACGTCGTGGTTTGAGGCTTTGATTTGAGAGTGTCTCAATGGGTTTTAATGTTGCCAAATGACTTGAGGATACAGGATGACACTGTTCCCAGTGTCCGTCTCAACTGTCCTCTTTTTTTTTTTAATCGGCTTCCTTCAGTGGATCATCTTTTGCTTACTTTGGACTTGCTGATCCAGCTCTCAATGCTGGGATCCCTGGGACTTTGGCTCTGCTTTCTGCTAATCTGGCCTGGCATTTAGATTGGCAGTGCCGGGAGAGGACTGGGCGAGTGGAGGAAGTGGGCACCCTCAGTCGCGGTCTGTGTCCATTGTTCCACTACTGTATGATGCGCATGGGGAGAGTGGAGGGTGCTCTCGTCCTCTGAAAACAATAGTTCTTTGTGTCTTTGACCTACTCTAAGTCCTGGCTGAGGCTGTTACTATGGTAGAATTTGGGTAGCACTATTTTAGGGACACAGATTTATTGCGGTTTGGTCTAAAAAAAAAAAAAGAAAAGAAAAAAAGAAAATAATAATAAAAAATAATAATATGTGAAGTGCCCCGTAATGGATAATACCGACTCTGGTAGCTGCTTCCTTAGATTGTGTGGCGTGAACGAGACGGAATACTCCCCCAGGATGTGTGTTCTCATTTACAACTGATCGATGATCAATCATTTATTCCAGCCCCCACACTGGTTTCCAATATGTGTTATCCTTTATGATCTCCCTTCAGGGGGTATGGTAATTACTTCACCCTCACAGAGGTTTCCGTAATGGTGCCAGTAGGTCATGTTTGTAATTGACAATGATTTATTTTCCGTTCTCTCACGCTAGATGAAAACAAGTATGATACTTAAAAAAACCCAAAAACAAGACCAAGGCTTTGTGAGAGATTGTGGACTGCCCCCCTACGGCATGACCTTTTAAAGGAGGGGGGGACACTGGTGTTTCTGCATCTTGTGTACAATAGTTTCATTCACTCATGTTTGAGAGGATTTCTCTGTTTGTGTAAATGTGTCCATGCTTCCTCCTTCCTCCTACAGTTCTGTCTATTTCCTGGAAACGCGATGCTACGCTTCCCTCCAGAGGGTGTGAGTGACATGGTCTTACCTCCAGAGGGTGTGAGTGACACACATTTGACATGATCTTAGATGTCAAGGACATTCAGTCTAGCCACGCAGTTTGGTTCACGACCTTTACCCTCCAAGAGGAAAGTCGGGTGCAGTAACATAAACGATCTGCCTGCAGCCAGAAACCTCATGAGGCTGTGTGTACATCCCCTGCCACGTCAGACCAGCCCATTATCAGAGGTGTGCAGTTAGTACACCCTCTTTTTACCCGCTCTGGGAAACCAGAATTACCTGCTTTCATGCCGGATCACTTTCCCTTTTCAATAAAATGGAAAGGACCGGATGGCACGCGATGAATAAACCAGCGATTCCCATCTGCCTAGTGCCTCTTACTGAAGCACAGCTAGTGCCACTCGGCTTAGCTTAAATGACACAGCCTCACTCTCCTTTACTCCAAATACTCTACAGAGCTGCCGTTAGTAGTTAATGAGAGCGTCACGCCATCTCCAATGCTGTTCAAGGGGACATCAGACAATCAATGGTAAGTGGCTGGAGGCCAGGGCACAGACCGGGCATTGTGCAGGGCTCCTCCCGATAAGGAACACTGCTTTTTCCACATGATTTGATGGAAATAAATAAATCACTTTTGAGCTTTGAAATTGAATTATGGCAGTTAATTACTTTTCCAAGTAATGCGTTGAATAACATTTACAAGGTAAAAGCAGGTGATTGATCCTCTGCCCACATTCACATTAGTTTGTTTGTCATCAAATTCAAGCTTCCTGTGTTGTGGCTGCTTCTGTTTGGAGTGTTTTTGCGTCGCACAATTCTGGCAGAAGTGCAATGTGTCTTCTCACCAGGATTGAAGAATAAGCAGATTTAGAGATTTATTTTCATATTTCAAAAAAGCTTTGAGAGCTCACTTATTTTACAGGTTTATCAGATGACCCAATTTCACCCAAACAGCAGACAGCATTTGTTGGAACAATTCGACAACAACTCAAACATTCCAATGTAGACCTACAGAATCTACTAATCCTAGTGTTAGGTTAGTTTGACAAGCCACAGTGTTTACCATGTCATTAGTTGCAACGTCAGAGTTCAGTGGCTAATGAGTTAGTGTTGTGTTTAGAAAGCTATCGGTCTTCTGAAGCCAATTGGTATGACCTTGTGAAGAAACATTTGACTTGTTCTTGTTGTTGATGGATTATCCAGGGCGAATTCTCTGCCCTGGGGATTGTTGTCACAGCCTACCTACGTCAGACATCTGTGTTGTTGGATTTTTCTGTCAGTGGACAGAAAGGTTTCTAATGGGTTCCTTATCAAGTCCATCGAGGATCGAATGCGTCAGGAGAAGACCATTAACGACCCAGTAACGTTATGCTCCGTGAATTCACATGTGGGAAAAGGACACCAAAAACAGATTACGATGTTTGATAATCGAGTGTGCTGTCGGGAAAGGTTGTTATCCAAACTCCGGAGGAGGAGGAGGAGGAGGGATCCGCCTCTTTATTTCCCCCCCAAACAAGCCTATCTCCCATCATCTGACAGCACAGCAGCGGAGCATGTTGTTGCTCTCAGCCATGGGAGTGCAGGCTAAATGGAGAGCACATGGTTTGTGTCTCTGCCTCCCATGGTAGTTCAGAGCCCTGTCATCACATGTTCCCTGCCTCCCTCCCTCCCTCCCTCCCTCCCTCCCTCCCTCCCTTCTCACCCAACCTGAACTCTCTATGCCTGCAGTCTTTTCATTGGCCCAGATATGACATAAAAACTGCTCCTCCAGGCGTGGATGATGTTTGATTATTGGCTAATTATTGATGGCATGGCTGTAGAACTCAGTGAGAGATCAAGACGATGTCCTTCAGTTATGAACTCTTTGAAAATATGAAACCTGTGTGAATGTGCCGTCTGTTTGTTTGAGTGGATCTACACCAGGTAAAAGGAAATAGTACAATTACCAAACTTTTTTTTTTTTTTTTTTTAAATCATTAGTCAACTATGATAAACAGTGTGTTCTCTGGTACCCCTGCACTTTCTTTTAGAACCAACTAGCGCTCCCGCAGGCAACAAAGGGTATTACATGTGGTGATGTCAACATTCCACACCTCAACTGAGTTGTGACTTTTAGTCATTAATAAAAAAGGAAGGAATAGAATGCTCTGCGGCCAGGAAAATGCTTCTCCATTTTCAAGGGCTCTCAAGTTGACTTTATAGCCCTCCCCTGAGCCCTGACCATTTCTGTCATAGGACCAAACTAATAAGACCGGGGGGGGGTGTAAGTACTTAACATTTCCTATTCTCTAATGAAGTCTGTCTTGTTTTGCATTTCTCACTTCTCAGATGCATGTGTGCGTGCCATGTGTGCGTGCCATTTGTGCATGCCATTTTGAAGTGAGATGAAAAGAGGGTTAACGTGGTCACGCCAACTCTCTGTTGGAGGAAGTGGGTCTTCACTCGCTGAACCGCATGTCTGCTCGATTAGATCTGCTAGCAAGGAAGCCAGCATCACAGTTATCTGTCTGCTCTTCCCCTGTGTCTCCACGCTCGGATTGTGAATGCTCTCGTGTCTGTTTGTCCGTCGCAGAGGAAACTTCACCATTCCGAAGCTTCCGGAATCCAACATGGCGTTCGGTGTTCTCGGCGTGTTCCTGGGCCTGCTCCTGGAGGTCTCCGCCCACGGCCCCTCCAGTGTCCCCAGGACCTCTTGGAAGCATGAAGGTACAGTGGAACCAGGAGCTCTGCTCCCCTCTCACCCTCTTACAGCCTTAACCTCCATAAGTACTGGAAAGAGGAAACATTCTGTCGGTTTTTTTAGCTCTATACTCCCAACAAGTTTGGATTTAAAATCAAACAATTACTGTGAGGTTAAAGTCGAGATTCTCAGCTTTATTTGGACATTATATGGGGTTTTTTCCCCGTACCTTTGGAGCCCCGAAATAGGGCGAGGTATGTTTAAAAACATGTTTACTTTCTAAATGGTGAACCCAATCTGAAAAAAGAAAGCACTGAATTAAAGCTGAGAATCTCTTCTTTGACCCCATAGTAACTGATTGATTTCAACTTCCCTCAGTCACACATCCTCTTATACTGCAGTGGTGTTTACACAGGCTGAATGAATGCAAGAAATCCAATGAGGGAGAAATGTACAGTATGCTCACCTTGATACGGTGTTTGTTACATTGTGAATCACGTAAAACTATTGCTTTTCCTGTTCTAAAACCAGTACCCATAAACAAGAGCTTTACCTTGCTTCGTTCAAGAAGATCCAACAACACATCCTCTCAAATTCGCTTCACACTTTCTCAATGACCTTGTGGAGTTGGCATGACAGATTCAGGAAAGTAAGGGGTAAAATATTACTAGTAGCGTTAAAAGATTCAAGTGAAACATTTACAGCAGGAATCACGCACGGTAGCCCTCCCTCCCTACCTATTTTGGAACTATTTATTCCTCACTATTTTAAGCCTCACAGCCTCAACACCATCTGTACTTGGTCTGGTGCTCAAGGCTTTCAAGTTGAGCATTGGCTGTAAGTTTCAGTTTGTACGCCACTATTGGCTGTAAGTTTCAGTTTGTACGCCACTATTGGCTGTAAGTTTCAGTTTGTATGCCGCTATTGACAGAAACAGCTCCAGTAAAGAATGTGATGACTCAATGCGATGCACTCCGAAACAAAATGGAGACCTACAGTCAGGGTGTTGGCTTTCATCGTCTGAGAGTTTGTGTCCAGGCGCCGGCAACCCGAGCCCGCTCACACCTGACGCGGGGAGCCGCCAGACACTCTGCCTAACGCAAACTCCCCGCCAGGTTCATCATCAATCACCACACACACATTCTCAGAGGCCATAACTAGAGGCGCTCTGGCAGGAGAGAGAGACAGAGACAGAGACAGAGACTGCTCGCTTTACAACCCCAGAACGATCTGGACAGGCCCCAACGACGTCTGGGTAACACAGTGTGCAAGAGGAACACAAACATGGAACAAGAACATGTATTGCAAAAAAATATAGAACAGGGAAATTAATATTCTATATCTCATAACTCATGGGTTATGTGTTAAGGGAACACTGGATGTTCCAAAGAGTGAAATAATGAGCTGCTTTTTTTCCAGTGAATTAGTTTGGCTTTACTTCTGACCCAGACTTCATGAATATTGTTACCGTACATTTCTTGAATCCACCATGTGACTGTCCGTCCACAGACGTCAACTTGATGGAGTTTTCGGAGCCGGGAATCTTCAACTATTCCACTCTGTTGCTAAGCGAAGACAAGGATATGCTGTACGTGGGCGCGAGGGAGGCCATCTTTGAGCTCAGCATGAGAAATGTGTCCATCAGGAACAACAAGGTATAACGATGTTTCTTTGAAAAGATCTCCAACTTGAAAGGTTATCTAAGAAAAGTGTTTTAATTGTGAAATGCATCCCCATCGCAGGTCCAGTGGATGGTTCCGGAACTGCCTATGACCATGTGCATCCAAAAAGGAAAATCTAAAGAGGTACATGATAGTATGATACCATGACAGTATGATGGATAGACTTCCTATCTCTGGCAAAGAACACCATATCCTTCTCAGACCCCCGCAGTGTCATCTGCAGGCTGTCTGATAACTGCCAAGCTGTTGTCTCGTTACTGCCAAGTTTCAATGTGTTTTTGTTTGTGGAATGTGTATTACAGACAGACTGTCTAAACTACATACGGGTCCTACAAGTATTGGATGATGGCCGTCTGTATGTCTGTGGGACACATGCCTTTCAACCGCTGTGTGATTATCTGGTAAGTCTATCACTCATGACACAAAGGCCCCTTGGTTTGATTTCAGTTCCTGTTGAACCTGATTTGTAATCTTGATGATGCTGTTTCAGTCCCTCGACGATTTTACACTGGATGGCCGAGCAGAGGACGGCAGGGGCAAGTGCTCCTTCGACCCCTCTCAAAGCTTCACCACGGTCATGGTTGGTGAGTTGACCCCGATTTCCCTAACAGCTTTTTTGGTACTCTGCTCTCTAATGCATGGTACTGTAATCCTGATTATCATATTTTCTGAGGCATTTAGCAAAGACCTGGTTTTAGAGGGGAAAAGGAACGAGACATTTTTATTCTAAATCGTATTTGTCTTTGTTTCCTGATTTCCTTTCAGATGGAGAGCTTTACTCTGGAACGGCGTACAACTTCTTGGGAAGCGAACCGATCATTTCCAGATACTCTCTGGCGCAAAGCCTGTTGCGAACAGAGTATTCAACATCTTGGTTGAATGGTAAGAATGTAGTGCTTGCGCTTGAAGCGTTTCTTTATATTGGTTGTTGGCCGATATGTTGTGGTGTATGTGTAACGTCTCTGAGGAACTAATGAAGTTTCTAAAAAAGATTAATTTATTTACTTGTGTTGGGGCGAACATCCAAAATGCCCTGAAAAGTGTGGGAGGATCACCCTCAATATTCTCTCTTATTCCAGTCAGTATATTATATATATATATGTAACCACATTTGTTATTTCACTGATCCCGTAATTTCTCTCCCCTACCCCTGCAGAGCCCAGTTTTGTGTTTGCTGATGTCATCCGAGAGGGCAAGAACAGCCCAGATGGTGAGGATGACAAGATCTACTACTTTTTCACAGAGGTGTCTGTGGAATACGAGTTCTTTGGCAAACTGCTGATTCCAAGGATAGCTCGCGTCTGTAAGGTGAGGACACGTCAGCCACCATCTGCCACCAACACCATGGTGTTCTCTCTCTCACACACACACACACACACACACACACACTCTCTTCCTCTCCCTATCTCTCTCTTTCTCTCCATCAGGCGGGCCACACATACACACTCTCCCTCTCTCTATCTCTCTCCACTTCTCCGTAGTTCTCTCGCTTATCCCCCCCACCCTCTCTCTTTCTGTCCTCCTAGAGCCTCCCATCAACACTCCATTTGATTAGCACATACTTCATAACTCACACATGGCCCAGTCCTCGTTTGTACTGATGTGCTGACTGGTCCGTCTGCCTCCCTTCCCTGCAGGGTGATCTCGGTGGCCAGAGGACACTGCAGAAGAAGTGGACCTCCTTCCTGAAGGCCAAGCTGGTGTGCTCCATGCCTGAGCTCAACTTTGTCTTCAACGTGGTCCACGATGTGTTCATCCTCAAGACCCCTGACTGGAGAGAGACAGTCATCTATGGAGTTTTCACCTCCCAGTGGTGAGTTGTTGTTGTTGTTGTTGTTGTTGTTGTGGTCACTGCCATGTTCACTAGGCACAAAACGGGAGACGGATGTTTTGAAATGGAACAATACGGAGGAGAACCAACCTGAACCAATCCAACAAGAAAACGGTGTTTTATATTTTCCCGCTTCAAAACATTATTTTTGCTGTGGCACCCCGCTTAGTCTCTGTGTGCCTCTGGTCCGACCTCTCAGGGGGAACGTGGGCTTGTCTGCGGTGTGTGCCTACAACATGACGTCTGTGGAGGAGGTCTTCTCCAAGGGCAAGTACATGCAGAAGGCCACCGTGGAGCAGTCCCACACCAAATGGGTGAGGTACAACGGAATCACCCCCACCCCGCGCCCCGGAGCTGTAAGTGTAACCCTGATGACTTCCACTACACAGTGCACACTATAACATGATGATGCTGATGACGGTGATTTCCTAAATAATTACCACAGTAATTAGGATTACGATGGTCAATATGATGTTGATTGTCTCAAATGCTTTTTGTCTTTGACCTCAATCCATAAAAACACAATGCATTGATGAAAACCGAAACACAATCTACAGTAAATGAAATCGCTTTTTTAGAAAAGGGAACTATCCCCTTTTTATATTTTCACTTCCATTTACTCTCAATTTTATTTGCATGGTATTGGGATTAAGCCCACTGTTTCATTGCACCATCCTCCTCTATCCTCCGTCTTCCTGTAGTGCATCAACAATCAGAACCGGCTGCAGAACATCAACAACTCCCTCCACCTGCCCGACAAGACCCTGCAGTTTGTCAAGGACCACCCTCTGCTGGAAGACCCCGTCCTCCCCATCGGCAATGGGCCCAAGCTCATCACCAAGGACGTCAACTACACCCAGATCGCCGTGGAGAGGGTGCAGGCGCTCGACAACAACGTGTATGACATCATCTTCACTGGGACAGGTAAGAGGAAGTGTGTAGGCAGGGGATGACTGTGGTCGAGAGCTGGTGACAAAATATTACCGCGGTTTGATTCACGATTGGAACGCGGTCAGTCCCGGGCTTAGCTGAGGCCGCCTCAAAATGAAATGTGAATGAATGTGTGTTGCAATAGTATCATATCCCGATGGTGTGTGGCCTGCGATGATGATATTGCTGCTGCTGTGGAAAATCACTAGTAGTGTGTCTCTTGTGCTTTGTGCTGTTGCAATGCAACCCTAACCCTTGAAAATGATGACGATGGTAACACTAGGTCAGTAGCGAAGGTCAGGGGTCATGAAAAAGTGATTAGCCTCAGGGGCCTATGGTAGTCTTGATCTGGCCATGGTTGAGAGGACGGTAGTGTTTTTCCCAGTGGTCCTTGCTTTGGACATTGTGGTCAAAGCATGAGGTCTCGATCCCTCAGGGATTAATAATATGTATTGAATTAGTCCTATTGATGATAAAGGAAATGAAGTCTCTTGTGTCTTGGGATGGTGTTAATAGCACTTTCTATTTTTCTCTCTAGACAAAGGAGTCCTGCACAAGTCTGTCGTTTACGAAGGAGAGGTCCATACTGTGGAAGAGATACAGCTTCTCCAGAACTCTGAGCCTATTAAGAACCTGCTCTTGTCATCACAAGGGGTAAGTGACGCATGGAATAAGACTACCTCTGTGTCTCACAGAAGGCCAGTAGTTATCCATTGGGATAACAACAATAACACACCCAGGATAGTCTAGACAAGCAGAGCCTGTCCTCCTGCAAGGACTACCTTTCCACTCAGTTGTCTTGCCTCTAGCGTTGTTTCTGCAAAAGCCGCTCTTCTGCCTTGAGAGAAGAAAGGGGAAGTTTCCGAACAAAGAGACAGCCAGTCTGCTCTAAAAACAAAACCACAGGTTCTGCTATACTGTATAATGAGTCTTCATAGCCTGGTTTCCCCTCTGTGCTCACAGGACCTTAAGCATTTTTGCAGATTAGAAACGCTCTTCTTCAAAGAATGTATTGACTTTTAAGGTGTGTGTGTGTGTGTGTGCAGACGAGGTCCCTGTACGCTGGCTCAGACTCAGGTGTGGTGCAGTCGCCAACTGCCTTCTGTGAGAAGTACCCGTCATGTGAGGACTGTATCCTGGCACGAGACCCCTACTGTGCGTGGAACCCGGACACCACCGCCTGTGTCAACATCTTTCACGTTCACAGCCACACACACCGGTAAAACCCGTTATTTTATCATGTCAATAACACAATGCAAAACCACCACGTGTTTTCGCTGTCACTCAGAGTCATCCTGCTCTTCCTGTTTTTCTGTCTACAAGCCCGGAATGTTTAGCTTTTTTATGACCAAAAGTCAAGGCCAACGGTTCTGTTTTTGAATGCACGTTTATATAATGTCTGTTTGTCGTTTTAGGGACCTGATCCAGAGCCTGAATGGGGATGCAGACAAGTGCCCTTCAGGTATGCTGCTTCACACTGTGACCCTACCACATGCTCTGCCTCGCTATTGGTTAGGAAGACCACGGGAGCTACAGTAGCAGTCGTGCACATTTAGGAACCATGTCTTCATATTGCTACAGATTGTTCCCAGGGCTGTTTGAAATCACATACTTCAGCACTATTTAGCTGACAAAGCAAGTACAAGTGCACATGAGAAATTTGAAGTATGTAGTACCAGGTTTTATGGGCTCTACAGAGAGTTAACCCTCCTTTGCATTTGTTCCTGTGTAACAGTACAGCGGCTGTCTGTGGAGGACTACAAACGCGTGACGGTGAAGCCAGGAAGCTCCGCTGAGCTACCGTGCCACGTCCAGTCGAACCTGGCCGAGGTGGTGTGGAAGATCAATGGCAGCACCCTGAGCGAGGCCTCCTCCCGGTTCCACCTGTTGGCTGAAACGGGCCTGCTCATCTACAGCGTCGCCCCGGAGGACCAGGGCCATTACGAGTGCTGGTCTCTGGAGTGGGCCGCCGGCAAGAACTTCACCCGCCTTCTGGCCGGATACGCTCTGAGGTTGGAGGTGAAAAAGAGGTCCTCCTCGTCCAGCCACATGGCCATCACTCTCAGCTCCAGCCTCGCCCGCGAGTCCACGTCTGCCGCTAAAGGTAATGGTTACGGTAACACCGAAAGACCCCAACTAACATCAGCCCCGCCCAGCGCCACCGCCCTCACCTCACCCCCCCACGTCGCGCCATCACTAACCCCGACCCCCAGCAGCACTGTCAAGTTCCTGGTCAAGCACCTCCTCCCCGGCTCCAGCGCTTCCCACCCGGAGACCAGGGACCCCGCGACAGAGTACCTCCAGCACGACAACAGCAGCACCCTGCTCTTCCTCTTCCTCCTCTTCTTCCTGCTCTTCCTGGCCGCTCTGGCCTACAACTGCTACCACCAGTACCTTCCGGCCCCCTGCCTGCGTCTGCGTGCTGCCCTGCTGGGCAGCCAGAAGAAGCCCCAGCCCGAGTATGTGGCCTGTGAGGCGGGGCTTATGGAGCCCGTGGCAGAGAAGCTGGACCTCACTGAGCAGCAGACCCACCTGAATCACAATGGGGCCCAGCTCCGAGCCCTGAGGGACACCGGCTACGAGACAGAGCCCGAATGTGGCAATGGCAGGATCCCCTCTCACAGTTACGGGGACGAGAGCCCAGCTAAAGAGAAGCCCTTTGACGTGGACTGTGTATCGCAGCCTATTGAATATGCAGACGCAGACTAACCCCATTGTTAGATATCAGCAACTTTTTTTTTTTCTTTTTTACTTTTTTTTTTTTTTTTTTTGCAAGAACTGCTAAATTAAGGCTTGTTATTGTAGACCTGTGTACGTGGAAGCAGAGAGGCAGATGACTCATGACTTATTGGGAGGTCAAGTGGCACATCCCACTTGCCTTCAGAGATTTTCTGACTCTGCCCACAAACTCAATAAAATCAAGGGCCTTTTTAACTATTTTAACTATTTAAAATGTAGCCTAATCTCTAGAAATGCACAGACCTATATAGGCTAACCCTCTCGGAATTGCCCAGCAAGAAAATCTGTTTTTTTTTTTCCAAATTGGAAACATTGTTTACCAAATTGGTAAGTTAACTTGATGTTTTCCAAATTGGAGCCTGTTATTTGTTTGTACAATGCGGAGGAGAACGACTTTTTTAACGCTCATTGTATTTTCTGATTTTTTTTCAATGAACAAGGCGATTTGATGTAGGTTTGCTGCTTTTTCCATCTCAACCTTTAGTATGTGCTGTAAACTCTCAGGGACGGTTCGCTCTATACCTTGTTCTACCTTGGTTCATTGAAAGTTGTTACCTGTGGGGTGGTGGAAACGCAAAAAAAAAGGACAAATCAACAGTGGCCAATGACTGTGACTAAGTGTATTCTCCTGTGTACGAGATCAATAGATATCTACGCGCATTCCTTAGATGTTTGACATGGACAAATAAATGGTGGAGGAGCATGGATTGGAGTATGGCAGCCATTTCGGCAATCACATTTTTTCTGCTGACCCGGGGGGAAAAGGCAAAAAGGAATACAGGGAGTGATTGGCGACTCAATAGATGGAAAATGCTGGACACTCAAACCGCTATCGAACGCGCACAGACATCTCCAGAGTCCACTGCTTTATTACTATTGCCTCCCTCCTGTGTCTTCTAGTTAATCTCTCTGAATCTCTGTGAATTCCATTGGTACTACGTGAACTCTGGGGCCATACTCACTAGAAATTATGCTGTGTCATATTAACCTGTCGCTGGTTGGTGACCTTTCTGGTCAAATGCACATAAGTATGTACAGTATGACAATATACAGCTTCTCTAATGCTAGATGCTCTGTAGAGGGAAAGGTGAACATATAAGCATTTCCGTTTTCTTTGTCTTCAAACTTGAGTCCTGAACACAATATGATGTTTTTTTTTATTTTATTTAATGAAGCTTTAAGTTTTTAGTCTTTTTAAACAGGATTATTATTTAAGTGTTTTTTAAAAAAAGGTCATGCCTGTTATTAGTGTGTTCTCATTTTATTCATAGCAAAGTGATGTTCTTCTTCTATTTCACTGGATTTATTGGTTCCCACGGCCTTGATAGTCAGACCCAACATCCCTCCCTGTATCCGTCTGTCTGTCTGTCTGTCTGTCTGTCTGTCTGTCTGTCTGTCTGTCTGTCTGTCTGTCTGTCTGTCTGTCTGTCTGTCTGTTTCGCACATTTCAGTTCCTGCCTGCCTGGCTATTGTCCTTAGAGAACTCTTTCTTTCTCTCCGTCACCCCCCCCTCCCCCCCACCTCCCTCTTTCCCTCACAGCCTCCACCTCCTCTGCTGTACCTCTCTCTTCTGTCGACACTTCATCCTTGTCCACCTCGGAACGTAGCCCCCCTGTCCTTGCTTCCTCTTCAGTCCCCTCCACCACCTCCTCCTCCTCCTCCTCCTCCTCCTCCACTACCTCCTCATCCTCCTCCTCTGGGGGGGGCAGGGTGCAGCTGCTGCCCCCGTTGCTGCGGGACCAGGCCTGGGGGGTTCAAGCCCAGGAGGCCTTCCTGCTCTTCTGCCTGGCCTTGGGTGAGTGGTGCCTGTGACCCAGCTCTTTTTCTCTCTCTCTCTCTCTCTCTCTCTCTCTCCACCTCTCTGTTTGTTTCACTCTTTCTTTCTCTCTCTCTCTCTCTCTCTCTCTCTCTCTTTCTCTCTCACTCTCTCTTTCCGCACCTTGCATGTGGCCTTCTCCCGAGACCCATATCGACTACCTACCTACCTACCTACCTTAACCTGGAACGTGTGGTGTTCTTCAAAACAAGCGTGTTCCTTGCTTTGAGCCATGTGTTCTGTTGTGTGTCTCAACCTCTATAAATCCAGTAGGACGGTACAAAACTGAACAATGTGATGACTTCGGTTTAGAAAAGTAGACAATTTGTTGTTTTGATGAAAAGGTACCCTGTGTTTGATCAACTTGTCTCTAAGGCTTCAGTTCCATCTCTGTTGATATTTTGCACCAGTTTTTTGTATTTTCTTGTTATTGGCAAATCTGACCTGAGACCTGTGAGTATATGATTGGAAGTGGCTGCCTCTATATAAGGATAGGTGCCCGAGTGTTCAACTCATTTCACATGAGAATGATGTCTCTAAAACAAATTATTATTTTTTGGTACTGAAGGCTCAATATGTCATTTGTTGAGTTTCAAGACCTTTACTGGAACGTGTGGCTGTACAGTGTAAATATATTTGTATATACTTTTGAAGATGTACATAATCCGGACATTTTGGGGACACTGTTTCTAGGGAGGTTAAATAAATCTGATTTCAAATGTTTTCAACATGCTGGTTTGTTTATTCAGTTAACTGTCATGATGCTACTACCATGCCGGTCACAAAGCTAACCGGTTCCAGGTTACACTTCATAAACATGCTGTGGAGATGCAGACTAGTTATTGTCAAGGTAAGTTTAGTCTTGATTGGTATTTTGAAGATTAGCATTCTAATATTAAAAGCAAGCTGACCGTCCTTTTGGATACATTGGAAAAACCTAGATATTTAGAAAGAAAACGTTATTTGAGAATTTAATGACACCACAGAGAAGTTTTCCTTTTGATAATGATGGAATGATGCAGATACACGATCATGAGAGGAATATTACATTATCAGCACTGCCACTCTAGAAATATATTATTCAATATTTTTTATTAATATTTTACACTCCAAATTAAGACAGCAAATCATCACAGAATCAAGTCTAAATGAGCTCTGATTGATGAAGATTCCTCTGAACTGAAGCGTTTGTTTGGCCTGGGACTACCACTACTGTCACTGTCAGGTGTTTCTAAGATGGTGGAATCAGGAAGGGCCTAAAAGCATACTTACTGGATGATCTCTACGGAAATGAAACTGTCTCTTTCAATAAGCTGCAGACTTTCTGGTCTCAGCATCTTTTCATGGTTTAACAGTTGTAATTTTTTGCCACGTCAGGTTTTTCTAAGATTGTGGAAATTCATTCAGGGTAAGCTTGGAGTTGGCTAGCTTCCACACCAATGTGTCACAGAATGGCCTAAAAGACTGTACGGTCTCTACCATAAACAATTTATAATAATGTGTCTGCAGAAATGAAACAGTATCTTTCAATAGGCGTGGTCTGTCTGCATTTTTTTATGGTTTTACTTTTGTAACTCTATAGGTGACCGGATGCAAGAGAGGCTAGCTTGAGAGGGAATGACACCATAGAATAACTGTTTAAAATCATTTAAATTGTTTTAAGGTCTTCCACCACAGCTCGATCCACTTGGATCTGGTCTTATGCCACCAAATACCTCCACTGGAGCTGACGAAGTGGAGGAAAGAAACCAAGAGGAGGTGTGCATGTTGGTTTCAGTGTCTCTTTCTCTCAACAAGACGCCACCCTGAAGTCCATATGAAGTACCATTTGTCCCGCAGGTCCCAGTGATCTCCACATTCACTGGCAGGTGAACGGCCACAGGCTGGAGACGCCCGCCACGGAGCACAGGCACCGCCTCAACCGAGGCGCCGTGCTGGTGAGCAGCTGGCTCAGAGAGGGGGCCCTCGTCAAGGACTCACGCTACCAGTGTGTGGCTGCCTCAAGTGCCGGAAATGACACGTCCAAGATCGACCTCAGCCTTGCCAGTCGAGGTAGGGGCTGGGACAGCTGGCGTGTGGTCTTGCTCTGTTACTGACCTTCACACACAAGCTACTGCATGATCGGAAAACAATACAAACGCTGTAATGGTTAACGAAGGTCAGCCAAACACTCTTACTGTACTGTACCAATGCCTGGAACTGATGTTAGTCGTGTCAATAAAGTTTGTTGTTGATTAACAGATGAAGACAGTTTTCCGTCCAGAGACTTGAACCAGTGGAGGGGTGCCCTCTCAGAACATGAGAAACTGCTAAAGACATGGGAAAAAGCTTGGGTAGGTTGAGGTTTTGATTCAGTGAGCACCAGGTACCGTGTTTTGCACTGACAAATGGTAAACAGCATAAGAGGGGGAAGTGTGTCGACTCTAATTCAAATCCACTGATCTTTTTAGATGTGTGTTGTCATTATTATTGCAGTCACGGAACAGCAGTTTGATGGAAGATGATGATGGTGTGCGGGTTTTACTAAACACTATCTGCCTGAATGTATGCATGACCGATTTCATTTACCCGTGTGTTGTGTTGATCTGGAAGCAGCCCTGAACCCATGCGTGCCAACTTTACGTGCCAAGTTTTGATAGCTCTGCATGTTTGGTTAGGAGGTAAGTAGGTGGTTTGAACATTGTGCTCTAGTTTTTTTTTTTTTTTTCTTCTAGTTAACAAACACCAGAGAAGCAGGAAGCCACATACCTCGACACGGTGAATAGTATAGTCCTCTGTTTAGCACACGCTTATACAGTTACCGGAACTGAAAATAGTTTCCTGGTTCAACATGTATCCATTTACAGTACCAGTCAAAGGTTTGGACACACCTTCTCATTCAATGGTTTTTCTTTCTTTCTTTCTTTTTATTGTTTTCTACATTGTAGATTAATATTGAAGACATCAAAACTATGAAGGAACACATATGGAATTATGTAGTAAACAAAAAAAGTGTTAAACAAACCAGAATATGTTTTATATTTTAGATTCTTCCAAGTAGCCACCTTTTGCTTTGATGACAGCTTTGCACACTCTTGGCAAGGTGTGTCCAAACTTTTGACTGGTACTGTAGAGAAAGGCTCAAATGTTACCATACAATGTTTAATGGTTATTTTCCACTGAAATGCAACACCCCTTCTGTAAAACTAACAAAGTGGTGTTTGTCACTCATAACCACTTCCCAAACGGCGGTTCTAACACTCTTATTCTTTTCATAGTATGGAATTGCCCCACTTGTTGTTGCTTATTTATTCAGGATGGTGTTTCGCGAGTGTTTAACTGATTTTCATTTACTGGTTGTTTTCTATATCTCTAAAATGCCCCCGACCACAGTGGTGAACGCTGTAATGTATGTAAAACATGTTTTGGTTTTCAAATCATAATACAACATTTTCTATTGAGCTTTCCTTGTATGAATCCCTCTCACACGTCCTGTTTCTTCTTCTGTAGGAAAGCTGTGATGGGCAGGGTGCTCTCTGAAGCTTGCAGGAGCCCAGTTAGCGTTGGCTCAGCATCCCGGCTTCATCCCAGGTGGGACCTCACCTCTCGGTCCAGAGACGTCATGATGGCACACTATCGTCACCGTTGAAGCAATGATTTACTGAACGTCTGACTTCTGCAGTGTTCACCTGGTTGTCATGGTAGCGTAGCCCCCCTCCCCCTCCCCTCTGACAGGGGACAAGGTAAATTGGTTGCCTTCGTTAAAGAGAGGGTCTGCATTCCGAGTTGGAGCATAAGAACCTCTGTGACAGTGGGGCAGTGTCAGATATCTCCATGCAGTAGTTGACAGTCTGCCTTTGTGAAGTTTGCACTTTTATCTCCACCGATGTCTATATCTGTTTAGTTTAGTTGAGTTTATTTGCACAAATAGAAGGACAAAGTTGCCTTTGTATCTGTCTCTCACAGAACGGTCACATATGACAGGCGAGGTTTAAATGTTTTGTTTGTTTTTATTGAGATGTATACGTCTTAGACTATGCCAGTATAAAGTTTGATTTGTTTTGTTGAGATTTCTGGTTATAACGAAACAAAATATTACATTTCAGCTGCTGTATCTCTATTTTTGTCATTAAAGTACAACTTTATCAATCGTGTCATTAACCTACACGGACTTAGACTCATGAGATGAAAGACGTTACGATATTAGCAGGCAATTGCGTCGCATGATTCTACGACTAATCATACCGTTAAGTATGGTGTCTCCTGTAGGTCACTCCTCATGCAAAGGTGACCAGACTGTCTTACCTGCTCTTGTAGGTTATTGGTTCAGTATACCTATGTGTCTCCCCATACAAAATAACCTTTCGCTGTGTAAATTATTAATAATAAATACTTACAATCAGAGAGGAGGTCTGCGACCTGGTTGGAATAGTTTTAGATTTGTCTTCACATACTTGAGGACTGTTTGATTCATCTTGCCTGGCATATTGGAGGGGTAGGATTTGCGTTTGGGGGATGTTTTCATTCTCTTCAAACTCTTCTCGAGTAGGCTATTTGAAGAAAATCTAAGAGTGTTTTTTATCAATGTTCGGTTGCATTGTGCAGGGCGCAGACACAAACCTGACCTGTAAAGAGGTGTCTCTCCATAACCTCAGATTGCTGTGTCTTCAAATATGTTTTGTCAATTTCATTATTTATTCAACAATATAGTGCAGTCACTGTTCTCTGTATTGTTTAATTTCATGTGTCGGTCTTCTGACAGTGTGTGGGAGTTCAGAATTAAACGGAGCTTGATGACGGGGCTTGCCTGGTTATTGTCTTGATCTCTGTACCTTATGACCACCTCAGAGTTCAAATGCAGTTCAGATCTTTCAGTAGTCCAAATCAGTGACGCATCATTTGTGGCATAAAGTATTCATCAAGTGCAGAGTCACACATTTATGTTTAGTTTTTTTTCTCTCTTTTTTCCAATCTCCACACTCGTATCCTTTCAACATCAAAGCTGCACTCTCCACAGGACCAGATTCTCCTGTGTGAATTATTAACCAGCACCTGTGGGCTAAGCCTCCCACACGGCCCCCACGCTGAGGGTGACAGTCTGGCACCTACTGTACAGTAATTGGTAGACAGTGAGGTGGAGGAATAGTAGCCGATAGGACTTTGCTTAAGGTACAATGTAAAGCTGCATCATCAGCGTCGTCAGTGGGAGCTGTAATGACAGCAACATTAACACCTAACACTTACCATCGTTCTGCCATTTACAGAGAACTATCTCTCTTACTGTACTTTATTCATCTAGAATGCTGACTGAACTAGACAATCTTTGTGTGTCCTGTTCTGGGCTTTTCTCAGAGTCCTTTCTTTAGCTTGTCCTTGAGCACCCTCTTTTGGTAGAAAGCAGAAACAACACCGGGGAAATAATCAGGACCAAGTAAACAACTTAAAAATATATATTTGTATCAAAAAGTCATGACATACAAAAATCACGGCAGAAACCTCCATAGATTCATTTGGACTTGAAAGTTGATGCACATTAGAATCATTATACAACGTTGTCAAGTGGTTCACATTCACTGTATAAATCATTTTTCAATCTTCAACCTGTGAGTCACTCATTACATATTTGCATAATTCACTGCGAAATCTGCAGTTGTTAAGGTACAGTACTTTAAGAGCACACAGTTCATCCCTGGCTCAATCAAGGGCTCCATCACACAGATGAGAAACAAACATCCTAGTTTGTTCTAACACATCACCACTGTGCACCACTCACATGTGCTGCTATCAGCGGATATAGATAAGCACTTTGAAAATACAAGTACAACAAGTACAACTACACAAAAGTCATCATTAGTGCTTTTCCAACTCGATATGTATGTACAAAGGCAAGTCAACACTGTGTAGTGCACCTATTTATAAATCAATTCAACTAATACAGTTCATATCACTAATCCCAGAAGTGCGAAAACACACGGCCATTTGTGAGATCATATTACAGTTACATGAGAGACGAAACAGAGGCAAGAGCTGTAAACTGTTTCTCTTGAGGAAGACCAGATGACCGCCCAGTCTCTGTGGATTTATATACCATCAACACACGACAAAGGACTTTTATTTCGACACGTGTTCATATGACAGTCAATGTCATCATAGGCACTTTGGTAATAGTGTGGCAGTACATTTGAGAGGTTGACGGTCCTTGCACCCCGTGGCAGTGACAGAATGAACAGAGGCCAGGATATCGGACAGGTTTGTTGCTGATGCACAGCAGACAACCCAAGAAGGGGTTGCCAAGTATTCACTGAATATCAGAATTGCGAACAGGGATGCTCCGGAGGAGGGCATGTCGTTGGAATATCAGTGCTTTGGTAGAGGTCTTCTAAACAGCAGAATGTGAGGCTCTGAAATAAAAGGCGAATAAAAACAAGATGACACGTTACTGTTTGAAACTACAGTACATTGACAATGCTGCTTGTTGCAAGGCAACTCGTTTAAAAGGGTACAAACCAGGTTCATGGATCATATAATGCATCCATCCGAGGGACTGCTGCACTCCAAGTCGCCTCCACTCCTCTTCCGACATCAAGCGGGATTTGGGCACTTGTTTTGCCATTTCCCGCGGTAACACAACATGTCTAATTAGAAGAACAACAGTAGTACGACAAAAATGTAGCCACAACAATAACCTTGTGCACAATCAGTGGACAGTATACCATATCGTGACTGTCTTCTAAAATCCCAAGTTATAGCTAAACAAAGAACGAAATGCGTGTTCAGCGACAAAGTATCTGGCAACATAAATGAACAGGGCATCTGGGAACTGTCGGTACCCAGACATCTGGGTAGGTCTAATTGCTGGAGTGTAACGGAACGTCCGCTATCACACCATGTCAACGAAAAGTTTAGCGTTGATGGTTTCTTTTTTTCTGTGGTTACATTTCTGAAAACTCCTCTCGCAGCGGCGGCATGATCACAAGTAGCTACTATCAAGGATTCATAAGGGAATGTTTTCGTTGCAGGAGGAGCACTTAGCTAGCTTCGAGCTGGTAAGTTCATGTCTTAAGTCGAGGAGAAAAAAAGATACAAACTGGCATTACTGAAGTGGCCATTATGATCCACAAAACATCACATAAAAACACGAGTGGGTCGGCTAAATGGCTAGGCTAGGCACACGTTCTCGAAAGGCTAAACTCCACCGCAGCTAGCAAGCTTGGCGAACACAATTACCTGTATTCATAGCGCTCGTCGTTATATTTGTCCGAGTAGTAGATTTGTTTGTGTGCCATGTTGTCAACTGTAAGAAAACAAACAAAACCCCAATAGGCCAGACTTTGACAGCTAAACAATCCCAAAATGAGTTGTGCCTGCTACTGTGCTCCTCAGTTAGACCATCCCCGACTCCGGTTTAAACCTCAGCCGGAGCCGCCGCCCCGCGTCTCTCATTGGACCAACACGGTCATATGACGAGACCTCCCCGGGACGGGGGTGCGGAGAGAACCACCCTCCGCTTTGACGCGACACCGCTCTGACGCGACACCGCTTTGACGCGACGCCGCTCTGCTGCGGCCCATGCTCGCCATGGAGGAGAATGATGTGTCTGTGACTCAAAACATTCAGTATATTTGGAGGACATTCATCCGTAAAGGACGTCCATGTCATGATATGTGTTCAGTACATGTTGCGTATGTCAACGGTGAGGCTTGGTGATGTGAGTCACATGCCAACTCGAGCATGTTTCTATCTGTCATAAGGTGCAAAACAGCATTTTAGCCATAGCGACACATCAAGAATCAAGGTAGGACGTCAAGGAATAGAGGGAATGTTACATGGAATTTCAATCTGAATATTTCAGTCTCCGACTTTTAATGAGCTCTTTTACTCCAAGCAAGGATTCAAGTCAGTCAGGATTATTCTGTGGGTCAGGGAAACAACATTGATAGTGTAGGGTTGATTTAGCATTCAGGATTATTTTTCTAACTCTCTGAATTTAACGCGTCAGCATTAATGCATCAGCATTCATTCCTGAGTCTTATGATATCTAAATATGTTCTGCCCCCCCAAGCATATAGATGACCTAAATGATTCATATTACCTGTATGTTAACAGTATGTTTTAGTACGTATTAACTGTATCTCACCTGTTATAATCTAGTGAATAAAACATTAAATATAGATTGAATAGGTCAAACGCATATTGAGTAAAGAAACACGACGGTAAAGTAAAATCTTAATGAACACAATTGAACACGTTTTTATTTTTATTTTTGTATGTTTTAGCCTCCACTGAAAATAATAGTTGCACACTTGCAGTAGCTCTCTTCAAAAAGAGTTAACACATTGACTGTGTTTATCAGAGGACTGCCTCGGTGCATCTGTCTGTCAGTGTGTTCAAGCTACATAGTAACATGGTAAACCAGTCATGCGTCCTCCCAGTCCCCCCTGCTACTCGCTGACGGCCCACCTGACATTTGTGATGGCATGTGTGCGGCGGCGGGCTCTGCCACCGTGCTCTGCCACCGCGCTCTGCCACCGCGGAGCATCCCCCTCACAGACCCGACGCGCAGGCAGCCGTGGCATTTGCTGGATTTGAGCTGTCAATCTCTTTAGCCGGCCCCCTCACCCCATTCGTGTTGCTATGCTGTCTTTGAAACTATGGTTACGGTAAAGGTGCCTTTAGGGAATTATCTTCCTGCGCTGACTTACCTCGTTTGTATGACCAATGATTCTGGGCTGACTGTGTGTTTCAGTGCAGAGAAAATAAACAGTTATTGTATGACTGTTAGACAGGGGGCTCGGAAATATTCCACCCTTAAATAATTCTGCTGTGTCTAGCAAATTGACAATGACCTCTTGTGATTGGATAGGACTGCAGATTGGACGCAAGCACACAGTACCTGAGAGAACCCATTGGCATTCATTCCATATTGTGTATTCCATATAAGTATTATTGTGATTTCTACCAACCACCTATTCAGCTGGGTTACTTTAAATGGCAACTGTCACATATTTCCACCACAATTAATTTAAATAGACATTTATTGGAAATTATTTCCAGAGTTGAAGAGATATTTGGATGGTCTATTTGAACAGTGTGTATGTGGCTTTAAGGACTATTCCCCAGCACACCTCCCACTACCATACATACACAGAGTACTGCCCAGCTCCCTGCCACTTCCACTGCCTTAATGAACCAGTCTAAGAGCAGGCTTGACACACTCTCGTCACGATTATGGAGATGATCTCTCAGGGTTTGTATGGATTATTGTCAACAGGAAATTCTTCCTCCACTGCTCCCTCAGTGGCTATTGAATGGTATTTGTATTCATCAGCCAGTTAGGTAACAACAGAACACAATGACATACAATTATGTTCTGGCTGTAATACAGCATCACACCACAAGGCGTAGGTTTACTCCTGGATACTCAGGTCCTGTATGTGATGCATGAATCCCATCCCATCCTATGACACAAACCATAGACATTTGTTTTTATTGTATTTCATACTAACCTTTACTTTCTGTTGATGACACCCACCATTCTTGTCTTGTTTCTCTAGTTTAGAAGGATCATGGACGAAAGGAAACCACTGAAGTCATACATATTAGTTGTTGAGGTGAGTTTTACTCCATGTTAATATGTTTCTGTTTTGTTAACAGTTGATGATAAAGACGATGATGTTCCTTCATAGAAAACACTTGTAAACTACATTGGCATTGTACTAAGCGAGCACATGACCATTTACCAGATAACAAAACATTTATGGGTAATGTAGTTCGCTGAAGATGTGGCCTAAGGTGATATTGGGAACTATGCATCAGCCTACAGTTTGTACATGTCCTCTTTGTTTTGAATATGTAATTTTAAATGAAACAGTAGTCTCATGAAAAAGTTACTAAACAACAACATATCAACCAACAAATAACAAAAAAACAATTTATTTAATCACTTTGTTGACTTCCTAACTATATAAAATCTATTAATGATAAAAATCAAATGAAAATGTATAGCCTGTACGTGGTGATGGCAAATGTGGCACGTGATCTGTCATCAACCCTCATTTATGATAGATTAAATATGTATAATTTAAAGGCAAACAAATCCTCAAAACAGATTTAGCAGCAGTTGCCATTTTGACATATTAACTGAATGTGAAGATGACCACCATTTATATGAATGTGAAAAATAGCCTTCAGTGACAAATGATAAAAAAAAAAAAAAGAGAGAGGGGGGGGGGTTACATCTTCACAGCTTCTTTTGCCGTTCTTAATTTCACGACATTTCTTATTTCTTCTTAATTTATATAGTAACATACAACAAAATCATCATCTAGTTCATTGTGAATATTGCATTTTTACATCTTTGGAAGAGCAAAAAAATCTGCACCTGCGCTTGGAATGGATTCTTCCACTATTCTGCAAGCCTTCCCTGAATGAGTCATCCAGCTGCTCTCTTATTGGATAAGACCATTCAATCCCGAGGGATTGCCTTGCAGAGGCAGAAAGGCCTCGCTCCATTCACAGAAACATTGGTATGCGAGCCTGCTATTTCATTCACATAAAGACAAAATAATATTCGCCTTCATCGTCTTCAGCTCCGTTTCTTCTTTGTCTTTTTCTCCTCCCTGATTTAAGAGGGGGGCTTTTCATCCCTCCTTTTGTATTTGCCTTTGTTTCTGAGGAGAAAGCAAACGTGCTTTCCTTTTTTCTTTTTTTTTTTTGTATCTGCCAGGCAGGAAGGCGAGATGTTGGGAGGGACTGCAGTGCGAAATCTGCAGCAGGATGAGAGGGGATGCTTATGAATGACTGTCAGTCTTCTGTTAGTCGCTCCTGAGGACATTTTACATGAATGGTTTTTGGCTTCATGTAGACTGCTATAGATGCCTTGCTGTTTTGATGAGATTGTGTCTTGTTTCGTGGTTCCGTGCTGTTCATCGATTCTGTATGTGAATCATGTTCACATTGTGTTCCTGTGTTGATTAATTATTCACTAAGATAATTCAGAACAAGCATCTTTGGCATTTTTGAAAAGCTGTAAGAATTCATGTACATCGGAGAGGTGGAGCATGGGTTTCCTGATCCTTTGTGTCAGAATGTAGACAAATAGAGATGATGCACATTTAACAAAGGAAGTCAAATCTCGGTTATTTATTGTTTGATATGTTTGAGATATTGATAATGAAATGTCTACTGTTCAAGCTAAATACGTAGATATGTCAGCTAGTTAAGTTAAATCTTTGAAGATACATGTTTAAATATATGATTTATTGCCATAGGTAGGATATATTTGTATTTGTTTGAATACTGTTTATTGTGTTGATCTCCTGCATCTGTTATCATAACATTATATGATTTCTACCTTTATGACATTGTAGAAAATATCTATTCATCAATTCTTCTGTATCACTGACTGGCAAATTACAGAAATACAGTAGAATTTTAATGTTTTTTTTTTTTTTAATGGAAGATAATCTTTTTTTTTTAGATACAGAAGCTAGGAAGATTGTCTGTGGCGTGGAATAGACCTATTGCCTTCAGAATGTTCATTATTAGTCACAAGAATGACATTTCTGATTTATTAGATTATTTGCTTTGTTGTCTTTATTTGCCATCATCTGTAATCAATACATTCAGCGCTCATCGATGACTTTGATTTTCAGACGTTTCCCTCTGCTGAAATCCCAGTCTAGATGGGAACACTGAACACAGTTGAGGAGAGGGAGTGTAGAGGCAAACTGATGGAATGACTGCAGAACAATATTATCTTATATCAGCCTGTTTCCCTGTGATTCTCGTTTCCCTTTTTCACATTGACGGAATAAAATAGAAAAGCATTCCTGCAGTGAAGAGGAAATATCAGTCTGAGAAATTTGAGAATTGATTGGTTCTAGTGTGCTGTAAGTGGGAGGATTTTTTTTTTCTTTTTTTTTTTTTTGCAACAGGAAGTGATTTGCAGTGTTCAGTGAGCCTTTTGTTGAGAAGGTCTCCTCAGATCTGTGAGTCATGCTTTTGCTGGGAGCCGGCAGGCAACAGTGAGAGAGGGAGCGCTCGCAATATCCACCACCACAGAGCCTAGCTGTCTCTCTGTCTCCGGATCTCTCTCTCGGCTGGAAACAAGCGTCCTGGCAGCTTCTAGAACTCTTTTTTTCCTCTTTTCCTCCATGTTCTCTTCCCATGGATTGTGTGCTTTTCTGTTTCTTTGCTCCCAACGGATTGGATTGCAGCCTTGGATTCTCCTAACGGTAGCACTACCAGCAACAGCCTCAGCCTCAGCAGCCCACCACTGTAACCTCAACAGAGAAAATTACAGTCAACTGGCCTGTAATTGCTATAAGGCATTTGCTATGTTTAAGGAGTGGATAATCCGCTTGGCACCACATCTGCCAGTGTGTCTGTAGGCAGGCTAGGAGAGGGGGGGTATGCTTCACCGTACCAAATACAACCGCTTCAGGAATGAGTCAGTGACGTCTGTCGATGAGCTTCTCCACGGCCTGTCCATGAACCCCAAGGTCTCGGCAGCCCCCGCGTCCCCCGCCGAGCCCCCGTACACTCCTCCGGCCGAGGGGCTCCCCGCCGACTCGGACGATGGAGGCACCACCCTCTGCACCCTCATCAACAAGGTGTCCAACCTGAAATTCACCAACTCAGGCAGCCTGTTGGGAATCAAGAGCCTCCCCTCGGCCGTCAAGGACCTGGCGGTGTCCAAGCTGCAGGGGGGGGGGGGCTCCTCCTCAGGCTCCGGCAGCCCTGGCCCCAGTGTGCCTGCAGCAGCCTCCGGTGGCAGCTCCTGTAGCTCAGCCTCCAGCGGCCCCCCGTGCTCCCAGCAGGACCCAGGCAGCATGATGAGCTCAGGCAAGAAGGGCAGGCTGGAGGAGGCGCAGCAGGGAGGGGAGGACTGGAGCCCTGGCGGTGGTAGTGGAGGTGGTGGAGGCAACAGCAGCGGCGGACCAGTGAATAAACCCTCCAGAGGATGGCTGCACTCCAGCGAGAAGATCTCTGGTCCTGGAGTGACGTACATTGTAAAGGTTGGTCTCTCTCTCTCTCGCTTTCTTTCTTTCTCTCCGGTTTTTCCCTTTTTCTCCCCCCTCTCTCCTCTCCTCCATTCTCTCTTTTCCCTCAATGACTGAGCAGCTTGAAAAGGAGACAATGTAGCCTGAGCACGTCAACATGCCCTTGTGTAGGTGCGGGAACACAGGGCTTATGTGGGGAGCGAGACCCAGAAAATAGTCATTCAATAATTCAGGCAACAGAGAAGGTCATCACTGAAAAAACCTGAGGGAGGAAAAGCCTTTGATGCCATAACAAAAGCCCTGCCATGTAATGTGCACTGGGGGCTTTTATTTTTATCGAGTTAATCATCATCTCCGTTTTACATATTCCCGTCCCTGCCGTTTTATATTTTTAGCACAGGTTACAGCATGTTTGCTCGTATTGTGTGTGTGTGTGTGTGTGTGTGTGTGTGTGTGTGTGTGTGTGTGTGTGTTTTTTTTTTAACCCAGCCTAATGGACGGCCGCTTGTCCCCTTGATACTGATGATACAAGGAAATGGGAATCAGACATGCAGTACAATGCTTGTCTCCATCTCCGTTCAGAGACCACATTTATTGTACCAAGCACAAAGTGTATTCAATCACCGACCCGGCGGTACATGTCGGCAGCCGCCGCTCTGGAACCATGAATTGGGTTTGTTATTCATTGTAGGTCGGTATCCACGGTACCAGACTGCAGGGGAGTGAATGGGCCGTAATACATGATAATATGTTCAAGGTGTGGTTAGAACAAATAGTCCTGAATGGAACAAATCCTTTTCAATTGAATAGATAGTGGGCATTGGTCCAGTATATTAGCATTCCTTCTATGTAAAGGACAAATACAGTATCTGACCGTTTCCATGTGACAAATACAGTATCTGACCGTTTCCATGTGACAAATGCAGTATCTGACCGTTTCCATGTGACAAATACAGTATCTGACCGTTTCCATGTTTAATTTACATTTGTAATGTCCTCTGTACAGTATGTCAAACGTACAAGCTAGCTATCATCACTGTGCCACACAGGGAAATAGGGCATCTGGGTGCTCAACGCTACATCTGATGTCTGGATGTTATTCCATTAACAGTTGCACAGTGTGTTGGACACAGACAAGTCGATACGTTGAAAGTGGCCACAGAGGGGAAGTGGATCCCTTTCCCCCCACTTTTCCGGTGTCTGTGGTATTGAGTTCAATATGCAATCCTGCTCGCAGCACTTTTAATTAGCGTCCTGTGCCCGCCCTGCCACATCACGCACCATTAGGTGAAGAGGACGATGATTGACATTGACAGTGTTTTCGCTCACATTTATTTCAAAGCAACTGTGTTGTTGCTGAAAATTCCGTACACACTTTGTCTTTTCAATCCCACACACTGTACGGCTGACACCGTATGGCTGACACCGTACTGTAAGATCCCTAGTGAGCGTCGGCTCGAATATCGTCCGTCTTTCATTTTTTTGCGTTTTGTGGTTATTTAGGAATATTGTTATGATGTTGTTGTTTTTTTCCCTTTTTTCCAATCTTTTGCATTGTTGATTTGATCAAATCTAGTGATAGTAAATAGTGTTTAATGTTATTAATATATTAGGACTTCCTGTAGATGTGTGGATGTTGCACGTAAGGTGGTGGGGAGAGAGAAAGCAGGCTTATTCATAGCAGTCCTTTAACAAGTTCTTCTTCATACTTTCCAGTAACCATAGCAATCCTTGTTCACTCTCACTCTGGCCAAGTCAGTATTCGATTCGCTGAACGTGTGTACACGTTATACGCACTTTCTTAGCCTACGATACATTACTGTCGTACTTCAAGTGGGTTATCTTTAGGGAAACCCTAACCCTAACCCTAACCCTAACCCTACTCTTACTGACAGACATTCATAACCGTCATTGATCCTGATATAGATTTCAGAAGGGGTTGACGTGTGACGTGTGTTGATGTGTGGTCAGAATGACAGCATCCGATAAAGACGGTGACGACGTCACGCTGCTCTAACCCTGTTGGCCGTACGGTGTCCTCTTGGCCACTGAGAGGAAGAACAATGGGAGGAGGCTGCTGTCTGAATGAAGATAAGACAAGGGAAGGCAGGGGAGAGATAAAACCCGGCCTCTATCTAGGTATACATACAGACAGGTGTACACTATAACCTATAGATACCAGGGGAGGCTGGTGGAGGTAGAAATCGGAGGACGGGCTCATTATAATGCATGTGACACACGTGTTTGATACCGTTCCCTATTCCGTTCCGTGCATTACAAGGAGCCTGTCCTCCAATTCCTGCCTCTACCAGCCTCCCCTGGTATAGGGTGTAGAGATGGTGGATGGGTCCCCTGGTAACTGAGGGAGAGGGTCTCTTTGGCGATAGGTGTGAAAGAACCACAGTACGGTAAACAAGGTACTGTAGGTCACATGTCAACAATGGCGGACATGAGAAATGTTCTCATTGTGGCCAATGGTGATGTTTGAAGATTACAGATTATCTCTCTTTTTTGGCAGTAGGAGGACCACATTGGCCGACAACCTGACAGGATTTATTGTTTACACACAGTAAATCATAATCTGAATTGTGTCAGTGCACTTCAGATTCAATAAGAGTCCACATACAGTAAGATGACGTGCGGTACATTTGACATGTTAAACATTTTTGTTTTCTAATTTGGTTGCTGACAATTTGATTTGTTTTTTGTTGTTCCAGTTTTAGAGATGTTTCATGTTTCGTTGGATTTTAGTCGCTTTGTTGCTCAATTATTGTGATTATTTGAGCTGTTTCTGACTCATTCAGTGTGAGGTTGGAGAAAGCATGTGGGCCGGCTGCTTTCTTGGCACCGTCTCTTTCGGTTGACACTCGGTGTGCAACACGGTGATTCAGTTTTAGGCACCAGGGCCCAGTATTTCTAAACTTTTAATCTGGATCAGAAAGATCTGGATTCTGTAATCCCCTTTTTTGCTTTCCAGGATCAGATTGATCTGGCAGATTTTGAGCCGGTATTTCAGAAAATGATCTGATAGGATTATTCTGATCAAGATACCACAAGATTTTTTTTATGCTGGGAATAGGCCTCTATCTTGCCATCTACTGGGTGAGGTAATGTTACGACAATTTGTTCAGTCAAAAAGACGTGAGTGAACTACATGAAGAAAGGTAGCTTAAGAAAAGAAAACACTTTTTTTTATCACTTGTAAGTAAATGTATTAACTGCAATGCAACTGCAACTCAGAATATAACAGACTGACAAAATTATACATCTCACTGGATAACTCATGCTACATTAAATAATATTACTAACCTGTATTTTAGATCAAAATAATTTGTTCAGAACATCCCCACCTTTGATTTACATTACAATGTCTTGCTTATAGTGCCTTTTACCTTCTAAATCCACCCTGAATCCACCCTTCCAGCAGGATGAAGATTATCCTGATTTTCGGCACTATCCTAATCACTACCTTTGTGTTTTAAGTTTCACAAAATCAACATTTAATCTTGAATAAAGGTCAGATTGGATTACCAAATCCCAATCCCAATGATCAGAATCTCATTTTTCGGTTTTTAAATACCCTATTCTGTAATCCAATCCGATTGCCGAAATCCGATCAGAAAAGTTTTGATATACTGGTCCCAGAGCAGGCTGGTGGAGGGAGAGGACGGGTTCATTGTGATGCATGGAATGGAATGAGGAAATGTGTGAGTTTAATGATACCATTCCTCATTCCATTCTGTATGTTTGATACCATTCCTCATTCCATTCCATATGTTTGATACCATTCTACATTCCATTCTATATGTTTGATACCATTCCACATTCCATTCCGTATGTTTGATACCATTCCTCATTCCATTCCGTATGTTTGATACCATTCCTCATTCTATTTTATGCACTACAGCAAGCCCTTCCTCCAACAGCCTCCCCTGGTAGACACAGCACTGCCAAAGCATTACCTCAACTTCATTGTTGTTGTTATATTGAATGCAGTACTGTAGAACATGATGTGACCTCTTGGTTAAATAATTATAGGTCCATTGCTTTCCAGCTGTATATGTTATAGCCACTACTGTTTATTATTTATATTACATTTATGAGTTTATTCCCCAGGCATATTTACCCTGCCTGAAGTGGCTCTGAGTCCTCTCAGTGGTTTGAATATATTCTTAGAAAAAAGGGTTCTAAAAGGGTTCTTCATTTGTCCCCATAGGGGAACCAATTGAAGAACCCTTTTGGGTTCCATGTTGAACCCTTTAGGGTTTCATTTAGAACCTTCTGTGAAAAGGGTTCTATATGGAACATCTAACCCCTATGGGGACAAATGAAGAACCCTTTTAGAACATCTTTTCTAGGAGTGTAACATAGCTTCCAGACATTAGAGCAGGTTCTTCACCCGATAAACACCATTTAACTATCCTCTTCCTTTGTTGCCCTCTCCTTCACATGCTTTAGAATGTACAGCATGGCTCTTTCAAAAAAATATACACAAATGTCAAGGACTGTTCCTCCGTTTATCCACATAATCACTGTGACCTGACCACATCCTGGTTTCAGTATAAGCTGTTCAAGTCAGCATCCTGCCTCACCTTTGACCACTATACCGTGCCTTTGGAAAGTATTCAGACCCCTTCACTTTTTCCACATTTTAAAATAATTTGCCGTCAATCCACACACAATACCCCAGAATGACAAAGCGAAAACACGTTTTTTGAAATTTCAGTAAATGTATTCAAATTGAAATACAGAAGTACCTCATGGACATAAGTATTCAGACCCTTTGCTATGACACTCTTAAAATTAGCTAAAATGCAAAAATGTCATCAACAAATCACTCAATAAGTTGAATTAAGTCCATCTTAATGCAAGGATAATAGTTCATGTAATTTTGGAATTAATATCTTTGTTTTTATAGGGTCTCTGATTTGCATAGGAATGAATTACACACTGTGTGGATCAGGTTGTCATTACAAACTGAACAAAACTGCTCAGGAATGCGACCCTGAGGCCTGGGGAGACTTACACAAATCTACAAAGTTGAATGGTTGAGAGGAAAAAGCACAGTCGATGGGACAACATCATCTCAGTCACTCTACAAAATTGGTCTCTAACCAAGTGGCCAAAAAGAATCCCTTAATGGAAAATAATATATAATATATAATAATAAAAAATAATCTCTCTCATATCCATAATTGTGTAATTGTGCAACAATGAATTCAAGTGATACAACAAATAAAGTGGCTGGAAATGTGTTTATTTGGTTTTACTACAAAGCATTAAGTTTGGTGCAAATCCATCACATGCAATGCAGTTTCCGCACCATCTCTCGTGTGAAGAATAGTGGTGCTGCATCAAGTTCTGGGTATGTTTGTCACCAAATTCCAAAATCACGTGAACTGTTATCCTTGCACTCATTTGGACTGAATTCAACTTGTTGAGTGACTTGTTGAAGACATTTTAGCTCATTTTAAGAGTGTCATAGCATGTGTCATGTACATGAGGTATTCTGTACTTAAATTTTAAGAAATTCGCAAAACCATTCCTAAAAATATGTTTTCACTTTGTCATTATGGGATCTCGTGTGTGGATTGATGGCAAAAAAAATGGAGTCTATGACGCAACAAAATGTGTAAAAAGTGAAGGGGTCTGAATACTTCCTGAAGGCACGGTACAGGGGTTAACCACCAGACATACTCAAAATACTTGTTGTTTTCCCTGTTTGTTTAAGGCCACTGTATGAGTCTGTCTGAGGATGAGGGAAACTCATCTCTCTCTTTTTTTTTCCCAGGACAAAATGTTCTCTGCCAGTGATATTAGTCAGAGTAGGTATGTGGGTGGATGTTTTACTGCATGGGATAGGAAGACAATTAGATTAATTGGATCATGCTGCACTAACAGGTGTGTCTCTGTAAGAGCCAATGACCTCTGGTTCTTGTAGTCCACTGTGCTTACGCTAACCTGCCTTGGGCCCTGTAGTTCGGGTGCTTGCTCCAGCTCCTTAGACTACAACAATGGCTGCTTATAGAGTTGACATCGGTGTTGTTTTGACCACTACATTATGTGTTACGTCAAAGGTTGTTTTTTTGATATCTGTTATCTAACCACAACCAGTGGGTTCAGAACCAGCACCATGGACTAAACCTGTTTGCCACAACAGAACCACATCTGAACCTGTATACCACCAAATCACTGTCTTCTTCTCTTCTTCTAGTATCTGGGCTGCATCGAGGTCCTCCGGTCGATGAGGTCACTCGATTTCCACACGCGATCGCAAATAACGAGGTGAGAAAGCATTCCCTTCCCGGAGACAACGAATCCTACCGAAAACACCTCAGAAGAAGAAGAAGAAGGCCTGTTACATTGTTTATTGAATAACAAGGCGACATGGAGCATGTGGGGAGGAGGTTCTGAGAGGGAGAGAGAGAGAGAGAGAGAGAGACAGAGAGAGAGAGAGAGAGAGAGAGAGAGAGAGAGAGAGAGACAGAGAGAGAGAGGCAGAGAGAGAGAGAGAGAGAGAGGCAGAGAGAGAGAGAGAGAGAGAGAGAGAGAGGCAGAGAGAGAGAGAGAGAGAGAGAGAGAGAGAGAGAGAGAGAGAGAGAGAGAGAGAGAGACAGAGAGAGAGAGGCAGAGAGAGAGAGAGAGAGAGAGGCAGAGAGAGAGAGAGAGAGAGGGAGAGAGGCAGAGAGAGAGAGAGAGAGGCAGAGAGGCTGCTGTGAATACGGTGTGTCACGTCCACTTTTCTGCCTGACTTCCTTGGAGTCGGCAGTGTTAGCGCTAGAGTGCTATTGGGCCATGCAGTATTACCCTCCATTGACTGGAGAAAGATTTGTCTCACATTATAGGCTATTTATAGACTTCCGCTCCCAAAAAGCATTGGGTGTAATGTTTCATTTATCTCCAAAGACAGCGGTAAAAATACATATCTCTGTCACGTCATTGGGGCCGTTGCTGTAAAATCACAACAATCTGACATTAAGATGTTCATTTATAGCTTCTCCAGGGTTATTTATCAGCCTTGATAACAGAACAGACCCCTGACAGGCTTGATGCGCTCTGCTTGACAGAAAACATCAAATATGGGCCTGAAAACAAATATGCTAATGCATGTAACTAACACAACAATGATGTCCCAGAGGAACGCTGAGATTCATAAAAAAGACGTCCGGACCTATTTCCGTCACTTGGGTTTAGATATGAAAACGTCGGACTAACAACTTTGAACTGTTCGTCCTTTACGTATACACATACTGTTAGCATATCAAATATATTCTGCATTGTGCTTGTATTATATCATCTGTGTTCATGAATGCCATGTGCTTAAACCATTCACTTTGATCAAATACTGAGGGGAGAGCTGTGTTGGCTCACGGTAACAAAGACAGCCAGGTTTTTATACACATATTTCTCCTGCGTCTCTCTGAACCGTAAGGCTGTTGCTACGTAGCTAGCTAGCTACCCTTGGATGGTTTTCTCTGGAACGGTAGAATCACCACCCTGCCCTTGTGTCCCTCTTCTCTCCAGAGAGGCCATCAGCTCGGTGTGTGAGGCCGTCCCAGGTGCTAAAGGAGCACAGCGGAAGAGAAAGGTACAACCACATGTCTCTCACACAGAGAGAGAGGGGGATGGATGGATGGATGGATGGATGGAAAGAGAAAGGGGTGGAAAGAGAGGGAGGAATGGAGAGTGGACGAGAGAGAGAGAGAGAGAGAGAGAAAGAGAGTGAGGGGGAGGGACAAAGAGAGGAAAATGGAGAGATCGTCTCCTCACACAGAGAGAGAAAGACAGAGAGAGTATCTCTGTCTCCTCACAGAGAGAGAGAGAGAAAGAAGGAGAAAGATAGAGGGAGGGAGAGAGAGAGAGGAAGAGGGGGAGGGCTGGAGGTGTGGGACTGTGTGCGTGGGAGTCGATCCAGCCCACGATGCACACTGCACGCTCAGTGACTCATGTAGTGCAGAATATCACTAATCAGGAGGCTGAGCTGGAGATCTGGATCCAGCAGAGTCTGTGTGTGTGAGAGAGAGAGAGTGTGTGTGTGTGTGTGTGTATGTGTGTGTGAGTGTGAGTGTGAGTGTGTGAGGAGCCTGTGTTCTCTTACTGTGGGGTGTGAAGCTCGGGACTGCATGTTCAAATGTCAAGGGAGGATATAGCACTAAATTACTGCTAAGTACCGCTGGTAAGACAGAACGGTTATGACCAAAGTGTCGGCTATTAGGAACATTGCAGCAGCATTATGATGAATGATAAAGGACTGGAGTGTCCCCCTGGAGCCTATAGACGCTCCGTCTCCAGTGTTATACAGGATAAAGCTGACATGACAACATCTTACGGTGTGAAGAAGTATTCATCATGTTATACTCGTGTACTGGGTATGCACATCAGGGGAGGCCGGTGGAGGTAGAAGTCAGAGGACGGGCTCGTTGTAATGCGTGGGATGGAATGAGGAATGGTATCAAACACACGCTGATACCACACGTGTTTGACACCATTCCTCATTCCGTTCCACGCATTACAACGAGCCCGTCCTCCGATTCCTACCTCCACCGGCCTCCCCTGATAGCACATAGTTCCAGTGTGTTTGTCTTTATCAGTATAATTCTCTTAATCCACAACATCTTTTTTTGGTGAATTCAGTATCTAAAAGATCAAATGTACAGTGTCTAATGAAATATACAGTGTCTGATGAAATATACAGTGTCTGATGAAATGTACAGTGTCTAATGAAATATACAGTGTCTGATGAAATGTACAGTGTCTAATGAAATATACAGTGTCTGATGAAATGTACAGTGTCTGATGAACTGTACAGTGTCTGATGAACTGTACAGTGTCTGATGAACTGTACGTTGCTGTGTACAGTATGTGCCTGAGGTCTAACTGCTCTTCTACCTGCGTCTCTCTCCTAGCCTCCATCTAAAGCTCTGTCCAACATCCTAGGGAAGAGCAACCTCCAGTTTGCTGGGATGACCATCAACCTGAACATCTCCACCAGCAGCCTCAACCTGATGACGCCAGACTCCAAACAGGTGAGCGGCTCAACCACGGTTCAACCACAGATAGACCGATGTTGTTCAACCACAGATAGACCGATGTTGTTCAACCACAGATAGACCGATGTTGTTCAACCACAGATAGACCTGTTGTTCAACCACAGATAGACCTGTTGTTCAACCACAGATAGACCGTGGTGTTCAACCACAGATAGACCTGTTGTTCAACCACAGATAGACCGTGGTGTTCAACCACAGATAGACCTGTTGTTCAACCACAGATAGACCTGTGTTGTTCAACCACAGATAGACCTGTGTTGTTCAACCACAGATCGACCGATGTTGTTCAACAGTTCTATAGCAGTCTGTGTCTATGAGTTCAACACCAACGGAAAGGGCTCCGGGATGAAGACCACTACATAGTGTAGTGTTGTATCAGGGGAGGCCGGTGGAGGTAGAAATCGGAGGACGGGCTCATTGTAAATGCATGGAACGGAATGAGGTAATGAATGGTGTCAAACACGTTTTTTTGGGGGTTTTTTTTCATTACAAGGAGCCCGTCTTCTACTCGTCTGGTTCCATACCTCATTCTGTTCCGAGCCTTACAACGTCTGATACCATTCCTCATTCTGTTCCGAGCCTTACAACGTCTGATACCATTCCTCATTCAACACTCCTGTAGTAAGAACGGGAGCAGGGCCAGCTGCTGCATCATTCCTACAGCCAACAGGCTGTTGAACAGTGCGTCATAGGGACAGAGGGTCATAGGGTCATAGGGTCGTAGGGTCGTAGGGTCGTGGGTCAGAATGGGGGATGGGTTAGATGCATGGCATAGGGGAATAGTGTGATTACTTCCCAGCGTTGATTGATTGTGTATTTGTATGTACGCTGACTTCACAACATGAATTTCCATGCAAATTGTCAATAAAGTGTCGAACATCATATCGTAATGATACATGTAACGGAACGAGCTCAGTTATGAAGCCTATAACACAGTATAGTATTGTATATAATGTGGCTGTAATGTAGTATTAACATATTGCATTTCCAGTACACACTACTAACTACTTGGTTCTACACAGCAGAACCAAGGAATGACTGCTCCAAGGCCGTCTTTTCATATGCAAAATATACCTTTTCAAGCCACTTTTGGAAAACGATATTACAAATGTAATTGTAAGTGAAATAGATAGAAACACCCATGATCTGCAGCAGAATGATCTGTTCAGTGTTTATTGAACCTCAAACAACTCCTCGGTCTCACTTCACTGATTGATGAGCGTCTGTCTGTCATTTTGATAGATCATAGCCAATCACCATATGCAGTCCATCTCCTTTGCATCAGGCGGAGATCCAGTAAGTAGCTTTTATGTTTTAGTTTTTTAAGACTGCGTTATAATATCTATGTCATTAATGAAAACGAGTGTTTTGACACATCTATGGATTGTTGCTTGTGTAATCAGGACTGGAGTGTGCATGGTGTAATCATGTTATTTAATGCACTACATATGAATATGCACAGTATGCTTTCTTCTCCAAATGCTGTCTTGCTGACTGTCTTTTCCTGCCCGCTACAGGACACGACTGATTATGTTGCATATGTAGCGAAAGATCCTGTTAACCGAAGAGGTAGGAAGCTCTCCTTCACTGGTTTTACTCCAGCAGTGATGTGGTTACTGTACTGTACACAGTCACTGGGAACTCACAGTCACAGGGAGACTCACAGTCACAGGGGGACTCACAGTCACTGGGGGACTCACAGTCACTGGGGGGACTCACAGTCACAGGGGGTCTCACAGTCACTGGGGGACTCACAGTCACTGGGGGACTCACAGTCACTGGGAACTCACAGTTACAGAGGGACTCACAGTCACAGGGGGACTCACAGTCACAGGTGGACTCACAGTCACTGGGAACTCACAGTCACAGGGGAACTCACAGTCACAGGGGGACCTACAGTCACAGGGGCACTCACAGTCACAGGAGGACCAACAGTCACAGGGCCTGACTATATGTACTAGAGTTGGCATCAACTTCAACAAAATTCCAGTCAGTACAGGAATTGATTTGCACCCCTATGGAGAAATTCCATTCCACGTACATTCTCCAGTATCCAAGGTACTCACGCCAGAAGCATTAAAATCTGGAAATCTGAAGCCACGGCCCTCTGCTGGGTTGTTGCTATTTTTATGTTTCAATAAACTTGTTCATGAGTTTGAGGCGTCATTATCAACATAGTTAGCAGTCATCACCATCAATCACCTGCATCATAGCTACAAAAAAACGACTGTACCCCACTGGAAACCACACCCAGTAGAAAGCTGTAAAACATAAGTGATTGTCTATCCTGTTGGTATTTATAATAAGCCATTTAGCTGACGCTTTAATCCAAAGCGACTTACATTGCAGTGAGTTCATACATTTCAGTATATATGGTCCCAGCGGGAATCAAACCCACAACCTAAGCGTTGTTAGCGACACGCTCTACCAACTGAGGCACAGAGGACCATTTGACATTTGACCTGTGGTCCCGCCCTCTTCCAGCGTGTCATATCCTGGAGTGCGCTGATGGGCTGGCCCAGGATGTGATCAGCACCATCGGTCAGGCCTTCGACCTCCGCTTCCAGCAGTACCTCCAGTGTCCCTCCAGCAAGCTGTCCTCCGTACACGACAGGTAGGACCCTGCCGACAAACACTGACACGATACCGTCATGGAAATTACCATGGAAAGAAAAATAGAATGTTAATAATGTAAAAAAAATTATAATATATATATGCACTCATCAAACACTTTATTAGGAACACCTGTACACCTTCTCATGGTGGAGGTGGTGGAATGGTGTGGGGAATATTTTCTTGGCACACTTTGGGCCCGTTAATACCATGGTTAAACAGTGTGATGCCACTGGCTATGAGAGTATTATTTAGTGGTCGTTCCAGCCTCCACCCGCTCTGTATTTAACCAGGGGCTCCCTGCCTTGTGTTATTCTGTATTTAACCAGGGGCTCCCTGCCTTGTGTTATTCTGTATTTTATGTTGTTAAACTTCAGGCAGGGAGCTATACAGAGTGGAGCCTTCCGATTACGGCAAACTTAAATGTATCACCATTTTAAACAATGATTAAACCGGCGTAACCGTCCTGGCTGAGTTGTGTCACAGTGCTGTCGTTGATGTGTGACAGGGTGCTGAACATGGAGGAGTCTGTGTGGACAGAGGAAGATGAGGAGCCCGCAGATCATCCCTACTACAACAACATCCCTGGCAAGATGCCGCCCCCTGGAGGCTTCATCGACACCAGGCTGGCAGCAGGCCAGGCCGAGGGCACCCAGGTACAGGCTCGCTGCACCGTAGGCCTGCCTCATCCACCCTGTGTCACCTTCATTATCCATCCCGCCTCATCCACCGTACTTCATCCTCTGCCTCATCCATCCACCCCATCTCATGTCCCAGATCACCCGTCCTACGTCATCCACCCCATCTCATCCATCCTTCCTCATCTGTCCTACATCATCCTGGACCTACGTCATCCATCCTACCTCATCCACAAGACATACCCAAAACATCCTCCTGAGCTGGAAATAATATGAGCCTTTGGGATTTGCTTGGGACAATGAGTAAGAAACTGCAGAGAAAGGCATAAAGGACAGTGCAGAAAAAGAGTTTTTGTATGCGTCTGTGACTCATGGTGTATTCCCTCTGTGTGTCAGCCGGGCCCCGGGGCTGGGGGGGACCAGACCTACTACCAGGGCCGGCACTGTGGGGAGAGCAGGGGAGAGGAGAAGAGGGCTGTCCTCATCCAACAGGGTAAGGGGACCTCAGTGTGCAGCTATGAAGCCCACTAAAGATGCTCATTGTGTTGAAAAACACATGAATAGGTGAGAGCTGCTGAGGCCCTGGCTAGGCTACTCTGCTAAGAGCTAAATGGACCTAAATGGATCTATATGATGTATTGATTTCTGTATTTCACTGTGTACTTTTACTGTGTATTTTTTTGTGTTGTTTTCTAATTGTATTGATATTGTGGACAGGGTTAGGGTGCACCTGCAAAAGAGGCCTTGGTCTCAGTGTGTTTCCAATGATGTATTGAGGAAAATATAGAGTACAACACTTGTTCTGACTGTTTCTCCCGTGTTTAGGATCTTGTGACATATACAGTCTGCCTGAGGGGAAGAGTCAAGTACCAAAAACAGGGGAGGCACCGACCTACGTGAACACGCAGCAGATCGACGCCCAGGTGCTGGCCGTGCTGCAGGCTGAGTCGGACAGCCTGGCCGAGGGCACGGACAGCCCCAGGAAAGACCTCTTCGACATGAGTAAGAACAACTGCCGCGCTAACCGCTAACCGCTAATTGCTAACGCCAGCCTACTCCAATCAGGAGAGAGTAATTACAGAGGTGCTTCGGCTATTGTTTCACCCTGGGGTTTTAATAACATCATGTCAGTTGGGAGACAAAGGGAAGAAGTCCCCGGAGACACAGTTAATGTCGGTGCATGGCTTCCCACTCACCTGAGGGCTACATGTATACACCCTCCCCGTACGGGTGATCTGACATACAAATTACATACATGCCACGTTGCTCTGCGTTACTCAGAGGAGGTATGCGCCTTACATCTTTGTCTCAATGGAAGGTGACATGGTGGTTATCCACAGAACAGCAGGGTCTTTATCCAGGTTCTTCTCTCTTCATCAGGGCCATTCACTGCCATATTTCCGTAGCTTCCTCCACACACGCACGCTAATAACTGGAATTAGAACCTATCTTTAGGATATCATATCATATCACACCTTACTCCTTACCGTATATTACATACCATTGTTTCACAGACCTCATGCTAAGCTAACGCCCATCCTCCTCCACCCCCAGAGCCTTTTGAGGATGCCATCCTGAACCAGTCTCAGGTTCCTGGCCTGCACAAGGCGGCGTCGGTGGACAACTCCAGCCCGCTGCTGGTGCGCTCGGCGGCGTTCCGGGCCCAGGAGGAGCTGGAGGGCCAGGCGTGGTACCACGGCGAGATGAGCCGGCGGGACGCCGAGGAGCTGCTGCAGGAGGACGGGGACTTCCTGGTGAGGAAGAGCACCACCAACCCTGGCTCCTACGTCCTGACGGGCATGCACAACGGCCTGGCCAAACACCTGCTGCTGGTGGACCCTGAGGGCACGGTGAGAGAGGGGGAGGGAGGGAGGGAGGGGGGGATGTACAGTACCAGTCAAAAGTGTGGACACACCTTCTCATTCAAAGGTTTTTCTTTATTTTTATTATTTTCTACATTGTAGATTAATACTGAAGACATCAAAACTATGAAGGAACACATATGGAATTATGTAGTAAACAAAAAAGTGTTAAACAAACCAGAATATGGTTTATATTTTAGATTCTTCAATGAAGCCACCTTTTGTTTTGATGACAGCTTTGCACACTCTTGGCAAGGTGTGTCCAAACCTTTGACTGGTACTGTATGTGTGAGAGAAAGAGAGAGAACGCAAAAAAAAAAAAAAAAAAAAAGAGAGAGAGGAAAAAAAAAAAGAGAATGTGAAAGAGACGTTTGCCTCTTTAAGCGACGGTCACATTCATGACCAAAACATTAATTCCTCTTTTATCTTTTGGAAAAGGTACGGACAAAAGATCACATATTTGACAGCATCAGCCACCTCATTGGCCATCACCGTGACAACAGCTTGCCCATCGTGTCCGCCGGAAGTGAACTGTGTCTGAAGCAGCCGGTCGGGAGGAAACAGTGACGCGTGCAATGCCTGATGGGAAGGCGAGGCCGAGGCGAGGCGGAGGCTGAGGCCGAGGCCGAGGCGAGGCCGAGGCCGGCCTCCCTCCAACCTGAAACTTGAAGATGAAGACAGAGAATATATTATTGTTCAGAGGTTCTTGAGATGACAGTGTCTTGGATATGATGTGAGGGGCTCCCCTTCAGTATGTCCGCACAGGAAGATATGATATTTATCGCTGATAAAAATGACATGATTTATAGAACTGTTATTATTTTGTTGTGACGATTGAAATGCTATATTTTTGAGAAGACATATAGGTGCATTTGGACATATGTGTTGATTTGGTGTTTAAAAAAAAAAAGAAGAAAAAAAAAAGACAACTGTTAGTAGTTTAGACGAAGCGCAAATCGACCTCAAGAAGGGGAAAAAAGAGTATTTTAGAATAAACCCGAAATTTTAGTTTTGTCTATCAAGCACAACCCGATTTACACAGTCACTGGTAAAGAGTTGGAGGAAACAACTATTTGAAAAATGCTGTTTATACTATTTTAGGATTCGTCCTTTATCGCAGCTAGCGTGCCGGTCGCCCGGTCACCGACGATTCTGCTTTTATGGGAAAAAGACGTGAATGTGTTTGCTTTCCAGTAGTCACAGTGTGTTGGGTCACGACCCCATGCCCCTCATAGTGCTGTCAACATGGCTTTAAAGATAACGACATTTTTTATGAAGTCCTTTCTCTTGTGTCACTGCGGTCGCATGACTTGAAAATCAACTGTTCTTGTGGACATTGTTCGTAGACCTTGAAGCCCTTGGAGAGGTGCTTGTGTATGCTCACACTGTAAAATATTTATGCTTTTCAAAAGATTTCTTAATTGGTTTTCTGGATCCTTCTTTAAACTGGGTGTGTAGTCAATTAGTTTGGGGCTTGAATCATGCAATGGATATTCACAATCATTTATGGCGTTTCTGGCTTTATCGTGGACTTAAAAGTTATATTATTTGACGAATGATCACAAATGAATAGCACAATCAGAACTTTAGATTATCTGTGTTAATCGTATGAGGAACAATTCACCAATGCGTAATCACTATACTGAAGGGGTTGATTTAGAAAAATCCTCTTGATTTCACCTAGTGCACCCCTAATAGAATGTTATGATATCAGATCACTTTATCTTAATGGTATTACACAATATTGATTATAAATTGTCTACTTTGTTAATGTATGGATTACTTAGGTCTATTGACATGACAGAATGGTCATCACAGAAAAGCTTGTACACTGTGATTAAAAGGGCCATTTACCTCTCCAATTAGACTTCATTTACATAACTGGGTATAATTGAATTATCTTTATAATGTAACTATTGTAATAACACATGGGGAATTACCATTAGAGCTGTGTGATGTGAGTTATTTAGACTTATTCAGATCTACATTGAATTATACACAGGATACTTGGAACAGTTATTACAGTAATTGCCTGGATAAAATGGCCAACTTGATCTAAAAGTTACGGTTGTAACAACTTTTTAATTAAAAACTATCGCTCTCTCCCAGCTTTGTTGCTTAGAGATTGTTTGGTTGTTGCGTAAAACCAAAACATAAACAAAAACAGGGTGGTCCGCACTAAAAAAACCTATTTGAATTAGCTCACTTCGTTGTTATTTCTGTTGCTATTTTAAATGTGGGACATGCACCGTCCTTGCTGCGTCAGGGCATGATTGGGTCAGCTGCTGAGTGCAGGCGTCAGTACTCTACCTGTATGGTATGATTTATTGAAAAAATTAAGCTAATTAGATCACCTTTTTAGTGCAGACAACCCTGTTTTTGTATTGAAACATGAGAATCGGAAAATATGTTTCTCTCTTTCAAGTACAGAATACTATGAACATTGCCCGTAACCCCGGTAACATGCGACACAGATGCACTGCAGTATTTGAAATGTATAAGGATTGAACCAAAACCAGTCTGTTTCCAATAACTTTGACAAGACAGCTGTAATGTATGGTACCGTACCTGTATTTTGCTGCAAGAGGAGATGAACATGCACCTAGCGTCTCACAACAGTCTCTGAGTAAAGTTGACTCCGATTGGTAAAGGACAGTGTGACCGGTGTTTGAAGTGGAATTAAAAAAAGGTGTCAGTACCCAATTTCGCTGTATTTTAGAGCTGGTATTCTACAAGAGACGTCTGTACTCAAGCAGAAGAACATTTGAGGCGCCAGTACTCTGCACCAGTCAGCACCAGCCCAATTCAACCACTGAGTCACACAGATCCATCTACCTCCCAACTCTGTCTACTCCTAGAAACGTCCAACTGTCCACTACTTGTGGCAGTTTATTAAAGAGTGTTTAGACCAATTCTTAGTTCTGTTGGGCAGATGTCTGTTGTTCATTCACTTTGGGAGACAGAACAAATCTGAGAATTAGTACTGAATACACTGGGCCAAATATTTACTTGAAATCCGCGCATGTCCCTCAAACTCACATGTGAATCTGCCATTACAGTAATTATCTAGCGTAAGAATTTAGAGTACACTAAACACCCACATACAGTAGGGAGTCAAAATAGAACATGGCTTTTCCAGATTTCTGTTGATGAAAATGTGCCTTTTATTTGTACCAATGGTGTTTTTTCTTCAAAGTGCAATAGCTGAACCTTCATGGGCATGCGCGTTCACTCCAGGTTGTGTGTTCGCACTGCTGTGTGTTGCTGCTTGAGATTCAAGTTTTTTCTCTCTAATTTCCAAATTCTGAATATGAATCTTTGTCAGAAGGATCACAAAAACACATTTTGGAACAAGTAAAAAAAAAAAAAATGAAAAAAAAATGAATAAAACAAAAAAATGAGTCCAAACAATGTTTACAGATTTAATCTTTGGTTGTATGAGTTATCATCATTCTGTATGACTGTTGGCAATAAAACCGTGAATGTGTATTTTTTTTTTCTTTAATGTCTTCTATGCATTATTATGTTTCATGCAGTTCTCACTGTAACAATCCATTTTAGGCCGTACATCAGCCTCAGCCCAGCTGCCAAAGTAAAGTCGTTGTCAAGTCCCAATCAATGAGGTCTTGTAGTCAGTTGTTTGCAATCTACACAATTCTTAAAAAGTCAGTTATTACATTCCATTATATACTTAAAACCAACTCATCTGTTACCATGTAGAGAGACTGCCGAAGGACGCAGACTGATAGTGTAATTCATACTTCAAAAGTATAATTACTATAGTAGAAATGCTCACTTATTGACTGAGCAAAAATACATGCATAAAATGTAAAAAAAAACAACAACAACTGGATCCTCATCAACTAATGTTATATGTTAACATAGGTCCAATCTCTTCGTGAGACCAACATATTCTGAGAGTATTTGCTGACTGTCTAAATTTAAAAATATATTTGGGACAAACTAACAGAAATACATGTATCTGACCAGCAGGGGGAGCTATTCCACCACTAGTTAGTCCTATATGGTTGAACCATAGTGCACAAGGGATGGGAATGAGGTTCCCAGCTAAGGAATTCGTTCATGAAATATGAAGTGAAATATGATGCAGGCAATAGGCTTATGTTAAACACATATTCTCATACCAACTTAATATGAAACATGCTACCATTTTCATAAAATGTACAATGTAACGGCATTGAGTAAATATACAAATATTGCAGTATAACCAACAAAACCAAATTATAAATAGAGCTTATTAATTAGATTAACTCTAATTAATAAATTAGTCAGTTAAACTAACCATTCTTGTAACATTCCACCATGCATTTCTACTGGGACCATAGACTTGCTTGCCGGACCTCCATACTCAGCGGGCTGAGCCCGGGAGCCAGACCACGACCTCGGCTCGCGAGACCATCAGGTCTCAAAACCAGCCTCTACAGTACGTCGACTGGACAGTTCTCCGGGCCCTTCCGGTCCAGAAGCACCAGATGTTTTATTTGTGGCGGTTCTGCAGCTACAGAGGTCCAGCATACACCTCCATCTTGTACACAGAGCTTCACAGATGACCTTCAACATTCCTCCACGTTGGTGCAGGCTAGGGTCTTTAGCGAGGCGTGGGCCACTGTGATCTGGGCCTGGGGACTCTCCTGGGAGGCCTGCCTGTGGTTCTGGTGGGTGCTGCTGGACTTGCTCCTACTGGGGCTCTGCTCCAAGACAGGCTTGGCACTGCCCGCCTGGCCCCGGAACAGGCAGCCGCACACCAGGCTGAAGAAGGCCCGACGCATCTCCCTGCTGGCCAGGGTGTAGATGACCGGGTTCATGGCCGAGTTGAACAGCGCCAGGGCGATAAACCAGTCCGCCTTGTACAGGATGGCGCAGCGCTGGTGCTTGCACGCCACGTCGACGAGCAGCAGGACGAAGAGGGGCGTCCAGCAGGCGATGAAGACCCCCACCACGATGATGACGGTGCGCAGCAGAGACATGGAGTGCTCCGAGTTGCTGTGCTTGGTCACCTTGCGGCTGCTGGACTTGACCAGCGTGTAGATGCGGGCGTACAGGATGGCGACGGCCAGCAGCAAGGCCATGAAGATGGTGATGCAGAAGGCCACGTACTTTTTGGTGTAGAGGGGTAAGATGGTGGAGCAGTCGTGCAGGTTGTCCAGGCAGTTCCAACCCAGTATGGGCAACGCCCCCAGGGATATCGCTATGAGCCAGCAGGTCCCTATGAGCAAGAACACCCTGTACTTCTTATTAGCATCGTATGGTCTCATTTTGATCATCGTCAAGTGCCTCTCTATGGCTATGGCCAGGAGGCTGAATATAGAGGCCCCCAGGGCCACAAACATGCTTCCCTCCCTGACGAACCACAAGGATGGGGACAGGTGGAGGGTCTTCTCCCCTGACATCAGGATGTTGACTATGTAGACCACCCCAGCCAGCAGGTCACACAAAGCAAGGTTACCAATGAAGAAATACATACGGTTGTGGAACTTATGGTTTTTCCATATTGCTACAAGCACAATCAAGTTCTCCAGGATTATGAGGCTACATATGACCAGGACCACGATCGTTTTAGCATCCACAGTGCCACTGCTGTTACCACTGGGTCGGTTTTCCAGTTTCCCTGTGTGGTTGTAATGAAGGTATATTTGCTGGTTCATCATCTCAAGATTGTCCTAGGAACTCACAGCAGAGGTCAGTGCTGAAAGGAGATTTCAGTGTCAGTAGGTCCTATTTTGAGTGAGCAAGATAATGAAAATTCCACCCTTTAAAAATGTAGCTAAAAATGGACCAAGTATAGGCTATCTGGCTGAACCTCGCTTTTGGTTTCCACTCCACTTTCGTTCAATGAAAGATGAATGCGCGCATCTGTAAGCATCTATCCAGAATCAAGACGCCCATTATCCAACTTTATTGCCCTAGAAAAAAATATAAAGAATTGATTTAGTCTGATTGAAATGACGCCTAGTTATTCAAATCCATAACCTGCGTGGCAAACATTCCGTCTTCATTTCTTTGAACCAGGCCTAACCAGTTATCACTTAATCACACACAAATCTAATAACGCAGTGCAAAAGTGGCTGCAATCACATTACTGTAATCTGTATTTCAAGGTCTATGTTCAGACATGGATATAATATTACACTTCTTTTAAAAAGATACTTGAATAAAATGGATATATGTCCAATGTCATCTTTTGATTAATTTCTAAAAAGTGTCAGTATGGCAAACTTTTCGACCACTTTTTAATCAGTCAGTCACACGTACACCCCAGATGTCTATACAAAGCTGGACATTAGTGGTTTTGCAGACTAATATTTACGCATGTTGCCAAGACTACTCACCAGGAGATGCGCTTACAGTTCAGAAATTATTTCCAGTTTCGTCGCACGTTGGTTCTTCTCTTCATTCAAGTTAAACCACGCAAACGCATTCTGCGATATAGTTTCTTAAGTACGTGGACATATTTTCTCTTCATTTAGTAACAACTATCTATGTTTTTTTCCCCCTCAGTTTCTTCGTGGAGTCACTATTTCTTCTTCTAATCCACGAAGTACCACTAGTCTCCCATCTCCGAGACAATGGGTTTAGGTCCTCCCCTCAGTGGAGAGGGTGGACGGGTGAACTTGGGAGGGCGATTCCACCAAAGACTGCAGGCATTTATCAAAGCCATGACTGGTGATGAGGTATGCTTCACGTTTCCGGCTTATTTTCAGCAATTCAAGTATTTAGATTGTGAGCTCATACTACGTGTTCAATCGAAATCATAAGAAAAGTTAAATGGAATATTGGTGACCACCAGGCATTCCACGATTGAGTAGGATACATTTTATAGAACTTTAGCACAACCTCCCCGGTGTCTAAAGTGTTACTCGCGGTGAATAATCACTGCGTTGAACGTTGTTTATTAACAGATTCAGCACACAGGAGATACGGCTGAATGAAAGGATGACTGTAGGAGAAGAACGTTGATTAATTAAGTGAGAACAGGTCAGGACGGTGGTGAGTTGCCAGGTAAGGAGTGTGGACTGGGGTAATTGAGAAAGTGAAGCGGATTCCATTCAACAACCCCGACCTATTCCAATTACCCCCCAACCCACGCCCCTTGCATGCCATCTCACCACACCTGTTACCACGCAATTAATCATAATTCGTCCCCTCCACTCACATTTTATATCTAGCCTTGTCTTCTGTGGAATACACTGTGAAAGCCTACAAGAAGACTAGATTAGACCCTTTGTACAAGATATGTTTTTTCTTCCCCATCTATGTGTTAAACAGCAACAAATACCTTAACACACAGATAAGACCAAAAGCCCTGGTCAAAAGACTCACAAACTAAACCAATGCAGTAAACCTAATATGGTCCCAGTTTTAAATAGTCCAACTGTGCTGCATAAGCAGGTTCTGCTCTGCCTTGTGGTAAAGGCGTGTTGCCTTGGCAAAGGGGATTTGCCTTGGCAATGTGGGAGAGAGAGGGAGAGAGTGGGAGAGAGAGAGAGAGAGAGATCTAGCTGTACTTTCAACAAGACTCGGCCAGACACAGGAACCAGTCACCAGTGTGTGTATTGTATAAACGGTCCAGTAGTGAGAGAGCAGCAGGCTTGGCCTAGATAGAGCAGCAGGCTTGGCCTAGATAGAGCAGCAGGCTTGGCCTAGATAGAGCAGCAGGCTTGGCCTAGATAGAGCAGCAGGCTTGGCCTAGATAGAGCAGCAGGCTTGGCCTAGATAGCCCAGGGGCCTGTGGAAAGGAGAGCACCAGCCCATCCGGCCCTCTGATCCTCCTGTGTGGACCTCTCTGGCAGGAAGGATGGGCAGGGCAGAGGTGACGTAACACCAGCAGGGCGGAGACAAGGAGCTGGGTGACCGGATGCCTATTGTGTGTCAGCTGAAGGATGTCAGTTTATGTTGAAGGCTGTCTCAACAATGATGTTTAATCTGGGTCCTGTCATGCCTTTCAGATGCGTGTGGCCATGGTGAATGAGCAAAAGTGACAAGTTTGTATGTATGTATTCAGCTGCAGCCCTAGAGAATGTATATGTGCATGCAGAATTGTACTGAACGCCATACTGTAAATATATGTTGTCAAAAGATGGTTAAAAATGATGTATGCGTCTGCTTTGTAATAAATATACTAAATGCTCCCATGTAATTTCCCTCAGGGGAAGCATGTTACATGAGCCAATCACTTGTTTTAATCTCCACAAGTGGCTATGGTTATTAACCCAGCGGAATGCTTTGTGTGGCTGAGTAATGGTGCGGTTTGGCGCAGGTCCACATGCTTTGTTACAGTCACAATCACAGCCGTTTCCTGGAGGTCACCATGTGCCAGCAACTGGAAAATCTCTGTTTTTTAGAGGAAAAACCCGCCGTTTAATACATGATTCAAACATGGCCGCCGAAAAACCTTGAGATGTTCCCGAAAATTGTGGGTGGAGGAGAAGTTAAGGGCTACATGGGACAAAAACGTTGAACCATCAGCGAATTCTGGACCATAACTGCTGTGCTGTTCTTTTGTACGTTGGTGGCTTCCTAGGGGCTACACTCCTGCAGGGCCACCCTCACAAAATGTTATTTCGGCCTCAACCGTCGCTTTGGTTTTTGGGGTCAAATATTCTTGTCATCTTTGTCAGCAACATAATAATTTGTGTCCACTCGTTGCTGTGTGCTAACTGGCGTAGTCCGCAGCGTCCTTGCATCATCCCTGCCCCATGGAGTTGGGTTTTCTTCTTCTGTATTTCTTCGTCTAGTATTTTTGAACCAAAACCTCAAAGCTAAAACCTCTAATTTAATGTAGAACAGACCCTCATCACTCCAATGTAGCAGCTTTCCTCTCCTCCTCTCCTCCTCTCCTCCTCTCCTCATCTCCTCCTCTCTTCCTCTCCTCCTCTCCTCTCCTCCTGTCCTCCTCTCCTCCTCTCTTCCTCTCCTCCTCTCTTCCTCTCTTCCTCACCTCCTCTCCTCTCCTCCTCTCCTCCTCTCCTCCTCTCCTCTCCTCTCTCTCCTCTCCTCCTCACCTCCTCTCCTCCTCTCCTCTCCTCTCCTCTCCTCTCCTCTCCTCTCTCTCCTCTCCTCCTCTCCTCCTCTCCTCTCCTCTCCTCTTCTCCTCCTCTCCTCCTCTCCTCCTCTCTTCCTCTCCTCCTCTCCTCCTCTCCTCCTCGCACAGCTGTGGATTCTATCCTTCACGGAAAATTCTTTCCATCCCTGACTGATCCTGGAACAGCAGTTACTGTACTTGAGCAGCCACATGATGAGCAGCCACATGATGACCAGCCATGCTATTCAGCTGATATAGTGTGTAGTACATACAGCATTGCCAATGCTAGGCTATATCCATTTGGCAGGATCAGTTCCTGTACGTGGAGCCAATGCGATCGAGCTACAACTCCGTGCTGCGCTGCAACCCGTCATTAGAATAAAGAGCCGGGGTCAGACCAGTGAATACACACACACGTACAATTACGAGAAGGCCCTGCCTTTAATTTATTCCTCTCCTTTTTAAGGCAACACACCCCGTGAATTTGGGCTACAAATATGAGGCCGTGTGTCCCTCCTGGCTGGTGGTTCTGTGGCGGCGGTCTCCAGAGGCCCTGTGGTGTTTTGCTTGCATGATGCGACTCACCAGACCAGAGAAGTCTGGAGAAGTCTCTGAGACACACTGAGGTAATACAGACGTACAAGCACACTGTGAAAAAGACCAGCCCTATGTTCCTTCTACTGTGTATGCTTAGATTGACCGCTGACCAGATAGCTTTCATTCTCTACCAGTAATCTGCATCCTCATGTCAACATGTTCATTGCTACATACTTACTATTTGAAAATTCACTCTGTGTGTGTGTGTGTGTGGGGGGGGGGGCAACAGATACTTGCTTCTGGCACACTTCTGTGTATTATGTTAAAGTATCAAACACAGTGCTTGATGTAGGCCTATAGTTTTCTCACTATATATACTATATACATTACTATATACACTATATACACTACACACACTATATACATTACTATATACACTATATTCACTATATACACTACATACATTATATACATTACTATATACATTATATACATTATATACACTATATTCACTATATATACACTACATACACTATATACACTATATATACACTATATACACTACATACACTATATACACTATATACACTATATTCACTATATATACACTACATACACTATATACACTATATACACTATATTCACTATATATACACTACATACACTATATTCACTATATACACTACATACATTATATACATTACTATATACATTATATACATTATATACACTATATTCACTATATATACACACTACATACATTATATACACTATACATACTACATACACTACATACACTATATACACTATATACACTATATTCACTATATATACACTACATACACTATATACACTATATATACTACATACACTACATACACTACATACACTACATAATTCACACTCTGTGGGTGGGGCACTTCTGTGTATTACAGTATGTTGAAGTGTCTGGTGTCTGTTAGCATCCACAGTGTCTCACTACATATAATACAAACCACACAACATCAAATGGAAGGCAGAGTGTCCTCACCTGGTTGTGATTAAATCACTGGTGGTCACCATAAAACCTGTCCTTCGTTCTCACGTTCATTTTCAGTTATGCGTTCTGTGAGAGAGAGATTTTATTGCTCTTTTAATAGGCATTCCTCCTCCACTAATAGAACGTGGAATGTATTGCCCCCAGCATGTTACCCTTCCTGTGTGAAACATGTATTTGGTTATTTGTCTTTTACACTCAATGTATTGTAACACAGGAATGTATTGTATGTAATGTATTTGTTGTTCCATATTATTATTTAATATGGAAATGCAGAAGTGCACAGTATATGCTGTGATCTGAATTTAGATCCATGTGTTTTAAATTGTTAAGAATGTTACTTTACCACAGCTTCATTGTGGAAAGTTGGTTGAAGTATTTTCTAATGTGTTTGGTCCAATTAAAATTGGAGATATGGCTAAAACAAACGTTAGGGTTTTGAAAAGGTCAAGGGTAAATCTCCGACAAGGGCTTAGAGGATCAGAACCCACTATAGGTCATGCTGTCACTTTGGTAACGCTGTCAAAATAGACTGCCAGCTTTGAGTGATCTTTTTGCTAAACCACCAGTTAAACATTGAATGACAACAGTTTGTCTGACTTTGTTTCACATATGAGAGAGGTTTAAGCTGCTTCCCAGCATGCTTTTCACCACAGCCCATTAATGTGAAATCGTTTCATTAAGTCATTGTTGGTGCTTCAGGCCAGACTCCCAACGGGACTCTTTGCGGTTTAGTCTTTTCATTCTTTTTTTTTTCCTGTTCTGGAACTCAACCTCAGATCTGAGAACTGGGAATGAACCAATCACTAATGAGGACCTGGAAAGCACTGAAACGCAACCAAAGCGTCAATGTTAAGTACAAGAAAATAATGATTCCGTTCACTGGACACATTTTGGTTTTCTCACACGGTTGAGGACAAACAAATAGAATGAAAAAAAACGGACAAACAAAACAAAACATTCATGTAACTTATAGAGACTTATGTGGAAGTCTTTGGAGACCTAGATAACAGAATGGAAAAGGTCTCACACACACACACACACACACACACACACACACAGCTCCACAGAACTGGTTTAACTCAATAACCCCCCCGCCCCCCTCCTCTTAAAGCCGCTGGTTTCTGTTAAACTTCCAATAACGTGTCAGACGGGTCCGATCTTCAGCTGCATTAGTGGACTTGTTTTATTATTTCTGTATTTTCAGAGTGCAATCACGTTGGCGAGACAGTTCATGTGAGTGTTTAGCAATAGTCCATTAATCAAGAGTGTTCGGTGTGCGGTCTCTCTCCCTGGCCCATTACCTCCTCCCAGCCAACGCGAGGAAGCTGCACAGTTGTTGCCTGAGTCATCTTCAATTCTTTTCTTTTTTTTTTTCTTCCTCTTTTTATAACTGCATGTCTTCGAGCGCCCTGTTGACTGTCCTGAGAGCCGGAAGAGGTCAGACATATTTAGTATCTAAGATTCAGTTTTTTCTATAAACCACCAGGCCTACAGTACTTTATTTTGTTTATGAACAAAGCGTACACAGAAAACATGCTGTATAGCCAACATAAAATGCCAGAGATGACGGATGTTTGTCCGTGTGCAGCCTCCGTACTCTACTCAAAAGCTTTGTGTAAGTGGTCTGAAGTGTTAGTGAATCAGCCCTGTGCACTTTGTCTATTGATTTTTGTACATATTAATAACAGGGGAAATGTCTTCTCCTTCCTCCTGTACTCCTGTAGCAGATTACTTATCCCATGGGCAGTAGTATTTCTGCATGCAGCAGCACAATACTTTAGCGTTTTAGCTTTTCTTCTTAATTACTGTCAGACCTGGGTCGGAAATACTGTGCCTGCCTGCCTGCCTGCCTGCCTGCCTGTCAAACTCAATCAAGCACAGCGAAGCATTTTTTGTGATTTAAAACCCAACTTGAAGCCAGGTCTGATTACGGTGTACCAGCTAGGTAGTGTAAGCCCCGGGCTATATGTGGTCCTGCTGTACATGGCCATACAGCACAGACGCTGGAGAGAAACCAACAGAAACAGAACAAAGTTTCTGGCTCAAAGAGCTGTTTTTTTTTTGTTTTGAAAGCGGTCACTCACTTTCTCTCCATGCAGAGACAGGGCCCTGAATGCTCGAACTGCAATGTGAGCGTCCTTCTAGGGATCTACAGCTCAGCAGTTATACATGGAGCCGCATGGAGATTCAAAGGAAACCCAAAGATAATTGTAGCAGTGTTAAAAAAAAAAAAAAAACTCTCACTGAAGCCCATTGTACAGAGCATGTGTTGTCTGCCCTCTTGCTTTGGATGAAATAAAGAAACAGAAATAGCCACAACAAAGATCATGAGCATGTCATGAATGAAGTGTTAATGAGAGAAAGGGAAGGAGGAATTAGAGAAGGGGAAAGAGGTGTGACAGGTTCACGAGGGCCTGCCATATAGGTTTGCCCATATTAGTCCATGTGTGAAACCAAAGTAATGCCTGTATGTTGGTGTTGAATTCACCAACAAGACTCTTGGCGCCTATTTTGGAACACCAGAAAGACGATACTCCAAGCGCCTGCTCCTTGCTCCTCCCCCATGTCCCTTTCTCTCCTTAGCTCTCCCTCTTCCAGCCTAACCTAAGCATGCGCCTAAAGTTAGCCTCCACGGCTAGTATATAAGGCCCCATAGGGAACCCTCTAGCGTGTCACTCATCAGCTTGGCATAGGCTTTTCTTCTTGACCCACCAAACCCCCACAAACGCTTGAGAGATGGTGAGTGTGTCCGTGCTCCGCGCACTGGAGAGCTGTCTCCAGGATGGAGGACTTTCTGCCATAGACTTGAGAACTGAGAGCATCATTGGTGCAAACTGGATTATGGCAGGAAAAAGGCCTCAAAACTAAATTATAGGGACCGCCAGAGCAGTCTGGGACCCACTCCCGGCTGTAGCTGTAGTCCAGACAGAGCTCAGGGGAGGCTGGTGGAGGTGGAAAAGTGGAGGACAGGCTCGTTGTAATACATGGAACAGAATGAGGAATTCCTAATTTTTCATTCCATTCCATGCATTACAATGAGCCCATCCTCCAATGTCTACCTCCACCAGCCTCCCCTGCCATAGCGTGTAGACCGGGCGCACTATAGTCAGGTCAGAGACCCGTTAGAATGCCCTTGGGAACATTGGTTCTAATGAACTGGTGGGTCATATTACAGTACTGTAGGGTTGTTGTTGTTGTTGTTATTGTAAAAGCCCAGTTTGGCCTAGCCTGGTTCTGACAGTGGTAGTATTAGTGGTAGTGGTAGTATTGTGTTTCCATATTACAGTAACTGTACAGTGCCGTGCTGTGTGTGTGTGTGTTGAGTGTTGTTGACCATGCTACCATGCTAACCATGCTAACCATGTGACCTGAATGTCACCAGTCACCCAAGAAGGCCAAGAAGAGGCAGCAGCAGGGAGAGGGCGGATCCTCCAATGTGTTCTCCATGTTCGAGCAGAGCCAGATCCAGGAGTACAAGGAGGCCTTCACCATCATCGACCAGAACAGGGACGGCATCATCTCCAAGGATGATCTGAGGGACGTGCTGGCCACCATGGGTCAACTGAACACGTCGAACGACGAGCTGGAGGCCATGATCAAGGAGGCCAGCGGGCCCATCAACTTCACCGTCTTCCTCACCATGTTCGGCGAGAAGCTGAAGGGCGCCGATCCCGAGGACGTTATCGTGAGCGCGTTCAAGGTCCTGGACCCCGAGGCCACCGGCTTCATCAAGAAGGAGTTCATGGAAGAGCTGCTGACCACCCAGTGCGACCGGTTCACCGCAGAGGAGATGACCAACCTGTGGGCCGCCTTCCCCCCCGATGTGGCCGGCAACGTAGACTACAAGAACATCTGCTACGTTATCACACACGGAGAGGAGAAGGACGAGTAACTTCCCCCCTTCTCTCAAGCTCTCTACCTCACTATCCATACCCCCCCCCCCCCTTCTCCACTCCCCCCTCCTCCAACTCCGTGGCTTGCTTACATGCTCTCCCTCCTTCACTGCTCTCTCTCTCCCCCCCCTCCTGCTCACTATGAAAGACTTCTGACTTGAGGGGAAGAAGAAGACTGTGCTGTAGGAGTGTCTGTATGTGAGTAAAGACTAATGATCTTGTAAATAAAACCAATAAAACTCTCTCTTGGCTTCTAGTTCTTGGTTTCATCTTGATCCTTGTTTTGAGGAGCATTGGTTGAAGGCCCTTGCAGTAATGGACATTTTCTCATCTCATTAGCAAATTAGCTAAGCATTATTGAGACTAACATTATTTGACCCCCACTTTATCTCTGTACCAGACCTGACATAACACATACATTCTCAAGGTGGATGTATCCTCTTGTGACCTTAAAGGTGCCGTCCAGAAACATATTGGCAAATAGCTAAGACTGTGTAGCTTTAGAAAAATAGAATGCCTTTGTTAATGCAGCTTCCTTTAGAGGACATTTGCCAACACACTGACATATTTTTAAACGGACAGACAAGAGAGCATGTTTCCTGTAATGAGATCACCTTAATGTCCAGTTGGATCAATGATCATAGATCGCAGTACCTCCATTTGGTGGTAATGGATATGTACACGTTGTAATGGACTCGTACGTATAGGGAATGCACTCATATGTAACAGACTCATATACTGTATATCATCTTCTATAAACAGTAAGCAGACAGTTGATTTCTTTCTTTGGTTGTCAATCCTAAAGACAGCATGAATTCAAATAAACAGGCAGTTTTCAAGAACACTTACTAACATAGCTGAGAGAAACCTGAGACGTTGTGAAACCACAAAGATGTCTCTTCACAGAATAGAAACGGAAACCAAACGGGCTAAAAGTCTGTATCTTAGATCACCTCTAAACTCATCAGATAAACAGCTATCAACATTTTGTATATATATATACATCATATGAAAATATATATGTAATATACAGTACCAGTTAAAGGTTTGGACACACCTTGCCAAGAGTGTGCAAAGCTGTCATCAAAGCAAAAGGTGACTACTTTGAAGAATCTAAAATATAAAACACATTCTGGTTTGTTTAACACTTTTTTGTTTACTACATAATTCCATATGTGTTCCTTCATAGTTTTGATGTCTTCAATATTAATCTACAATGTAGAAAATAATTTAAAAAAAAATAAAGAAAAAGCATTGAATGAGAAGGTGTGTCCAAACTTTTGACTGGTACTGTACATTTGATAGTGTCCTGTAATAAAACTGTCTGATTGGCTGTTGCTGAAAGCCTCTATGGTTCACCGCTTGTTTATGTGAGTCATCTTGAGATACATCTGAGCAAACACTCGTGCTCATAAACACGTACGTTACGTTTGACCTTTTATTGCCTGTGTGTGGAGGGGACGTCTTCAACCGGCCTTGACTGGAAAGGGCGGTGTGGGTGGGGGGAGGGGGTAGGGGGGGAGGGGGTAGGGGGGAGAAGCACGATACAATTCTTTGGGGGGAAGGTAGAAGGGTTGATTGCTCAATTGCAACTCGCAAAAAGAATGTTTTCCTCCCCTTCGTCACTGACACACAGCCATAAAAGGAAGGGGTCTGTTAAAACAAAAACGGCCAGCTCAACAGACCTGGTTGTGTCCTGTGTGCAGGACAGCCAAGAGGGCAAAAAGCTAAAGTTTGCAGTTTGCGGTTGTTTGCATGGTACACTCAATAATATTTCAGAAAAAATATTTTCTTGTTCCTGGTTCGATTCCGACCCTCGACATATCTTGCCTGTCATCCCTCCTCCCTCTCACCCATCCTTTGTGATTGCGAAACACTACCTTATGTGGAGATCTGTTCTATAAAAAGACATTCATATAAACATACTCCATGCAAGACTGCTTACATGGAGTAAACGTAAAACATTTCGGTCAAGAGATAAAGTGTTAAGATAATCATTTACGTTTACATTTATGGCATTTAGCAGACGCCTTTATCCAAAGCGACTTACAACAAATACATTTGACGTGAGTGAATCATCTATCCATCAGTCATCATAAGATAAATTAATTTATGCTAGGACCAGGGGCCATTGGCAGTCACAATGCTAGAAGAAAGGAAGATTTTTTTATCTTTATTTTATTTTTAAAACTTATTTACAGGAGAGAAACTTGTACAGGGGGGTAGTGGGGATGAATAGGTCTTTAGGGTTAGGGTTAGGGTTAGTACAGGGGGGTAGTGGGGGTGAAGAGGTCTTTAGGAGGGACAGTTAAGATGTAGCCTGAAGAGACAGGTCTTCAATCTACGGCCTTTAATCATAAATCATGATGGTTACATACAGATACAGTAACATCCGTAAAAAGACCTTTCCAACAAGGAGACAATGTTGACGATGATGTTGCTGTCCATTTCATCCAGAGTCCTCCATACATATTTCATAAGGCTTCCTTTTGTGACTGACTGGTACCTTCCTGGTCCAGCCCCCCGTCTGGCAGACGGACTGGCCAGGGTCAGCGTGTGTCTGTGGGGGAGCATAATGTCAGGAAGTTGGTTAGCCGCCTGGCTGACTACTATGTAGTAGCAGCATTAACACTAGAGTGTCCCAGTCACTCAGATTCTGCGTCGGGGGAGACCGGTGGAGGTAGAAGTTGCAGGACGGGATCATTTTAATGCATGGAATGGAATAGGGAATGCATTACGATGAGCCCGTCCTCCGATTTCTACCTCCGCCAGCCTCCCCTGTTCTATTATCATGTACACGTGAGCTTCGCGGTGACTCGTGACAGAGATGACGGTGGGAGGACGGTGGCGTCCATAGTGTCACACCGGATATTATGAATTATGTCAGAAAGAGAGGTTCATGGTGATATTTCTTAGGATAGGATAGTCTCACTTGAGATGAAATGTCTTTTTTTTAAAGAGACAGCAGGATAGAATCTCATAGCATCTCGTAGCATCTCGTAGCATCTCGTAGCATCTTCAATTGAGATTATTGATTTTTTCTTTTCTTTTTTAGACACACTCTTTTAGATTTTGCTCCATCTTCCTGTTCGGTGTGAAGACGTCTGATGAAAGTGTAAATGCAGTCTATCGTCATTCCTTCATTTCCATTATTGTCTTTAACAATAAGAGTGTTGAGTAATACTTATTCTAAGCTGGAACAGGAAACAGCAGACAGACAGTCTAACAATTGGTCCAGTTTCATCATAATAGATCCCTGGAGAGCCACCCATTCTCCTTGAGCTTCCCATCAGTATTTCACAATGATGTATTGTTTGAATTTAAGCAATGTATTAACACTTAATCATTGTTTGGCCGTGGAATTAATGGAAGAGGTCTTGCAGAAACCCCATGATACTGTACTGTGACTAAGCTAGACCTGAAAACAGCTGGCATTAGCATTACCCAAGGATCCTGTGACCTAAAGCGCCAATCAAAATATGACAGAATCCATGATGGATCATCATCCATCTGTCAAGTTGCATAACGGTTATGTGTCTGTCCTTTGTTATGCCCTGGAGATGCCCTCATAAGATGATGTCACAGAGACCAGGACCGTTCTCAAAGGTGTTTCCTCTCTGGCGTTTCAGCGTACCCCCCGAAGTGAACTAGAGTCTACACTCGCATCTAAAAATGGCATTCGTGTCCAGCTGTTAGTCAGGGCCACATTGTAATCCAGTTTCCTCAGAGGATGTTCTGTATGAATGACATGGGCAAGCTGCTCAAACCTTCAAATGACTGCAACCCCCCCCCCCATCACAAGGGAGGCTGGTAGCGGCAGAAATCAGAGGAGGGGCTCATTGTAATGCATGGAATGGAATGAGGAATCGTGTCAAACACACAAAAATGTTTGATACCATTCCACATTCCATTCCATGCATTACAATGAACCCATCCTCAGATTTCTACTTCCACCAGCCTCCGCTGCCCCCTGGACCACCGGTCTCAATCAACCGTTTGGAGACCATCACAGAACGATGACAGACTGCATTGTCTCACCTGTTAACAGACCAGGGGGGCCGGGGGGCACAGCATGAACGTGAAGAGGAACCCACACGCAAAGCAGAGATGACAAGGCCAGGGGGTTCAAAGGTCAGAGAGCAGGCGATGACGACAAGCCATGTGAAGGAAGTTAGAAGTGAATAAGAATAAAGCAGACAGTGAGTTCAGGAAAACATGCTGTGTGTGGTTGACGGTGGTTCCTCTTTCCTGACGGTCAATTGTGTTGTTATCATTCCATCAAAGGAGAAGTGTGTAGAAATGGCATACTTGTCTAAAGCAAGCTGTCTGGTTTTGTTAAGACTGCACAATGGAGTTATGGATTAGCTGTGAATGTGAGGCTTAGTCCATCATGTTGGTAGCTTCGGGGAATTCAGTCAAGTTGTGTAATGGTTCTTTCCCACATTCTAGAGGGAAAGGCTGGACTTGATTATGCATGTGCCAAGATTACGGTACAGTACGTATGTTGCATGATAACAATTAAGGAAATGGTAGTTTAGTCCCTCGTGGACTATTCTCTCGATCTGAAAGCGGTGATATTACATAAACATGTGTGTGAATGTGAGCATGTCAGCGCCGGCCCTGAGAGCAGAACCTCCCTGCTCTGAACGACTTGAGCTTCCACACATGAAAGGATGTGGTGTGGTGTGGTGGGGTCAGAAACCCTCCAATGCAGATGCACTGGCGTCCGTAACCGGTTTGTTTCATAGCAAAACACAAAGGTCTCGTCTGGAAACACATGTAATTATATGGTATTTATGTTTCCCCCTTGAGAAACAGTGGTTGCTCATAAAATGGTTTAAAGATGGGATTGTCATATTTACTGAAAAACTGGCATGTGTTTGTATTAATGGTGTTTCACTGTGACAGAATTACAGTGCTGTTGTACACATAGGCCTGTTCTGGGTCAGAACCTGGTTCTTCAAAAGTGGTTCATTAAAAATGTACTTGATTGAGTATGATTTGCATTGCTTTGTCAACTTTAGTCTAATCAACCTTTGATTAGGGTGAAATTAATGAAATAACAACAAAAATATATATCCCACAATTTAAATCACACATATTATTTAATAGGCTGAAATAAACTGCATGAAAACGCCCTATCTATTGCTTACCTATAGTAGTGAAAAAATTAAGAATGCTAAATTGTGCCATAGTACGATAGTAGGCCGACCACTGACGTTGTCCTCTTGTCTGACGTGACATGAGATGAGCAACTGAATTGAGAACTTCTTGGCTCAGTTTTGTACTCTGGAGCCTGTAATGATACAATAGCGCCCTCCTGAGGGTCAAACCTGTAACACAAAAGGTTTGATCGTCCTCATTTTGGGATTGGACGTTCAATTGAGAGGGACCGAGAAAACCTGTAAAGAAATGTAATTAAAGCCCCTATTAGTGATTTTTGCATGCAGGGTCACCAACAAAATGTAAACAGTAGTTAAAATAAATGTTAACATATGAACTATATGTTACTATACTATATGTTGTGCTCAGGGAATTACATTCCATAAGAGCAGCATAACTTTTTCAAAACCTGATTTCAAGGCTACATCCTTTGTTTACACAATCTCCTACATACCGCCGTCAACAAAAACATAAACAATACAGAATAACCACACTTGTTCCACTCTTATAAAGGTATTTATGGGTCATAATCAAGGAGTTTGTTACTCTTCTTTTTTATTACTCGAAAAATCACGGATAACTGCTTTAAGATGTATAAACATTTAATAACAAAACAAACAAACAAACAAAAACTCTCCACCCGCCCGGACATTAGAACCGTCAGCTAACGTGCTCAGTTTGAACTGGTTTATGAACAGGTTTGAGTGAATAAAGTAGCTACATCAATGGAGGTTGGTGGAGATAGAAGTCGAAGGACGGGCTCATTGTAATGCATAAAATGCTCACCGGCCTCCCCTGAGCTGCATACAGTACAATTCATACTGTACAAGTACGGTCTGCACCGCCTCCAGGTCCAGGTCACGTCAACCGCTTTGCAGTGGCGCTGTAATGTCGCCCTTCATCCAGCAGAGGTCAGTGGAGAGACATACATGGCGGAGCCCGACGATACCTCGAGACTGGCGTGGAATTGAAGGACTAAGTGGAGATGGCGTTGCTAAATATTGACTGAAGCAATTATTAGGATCGGCTTGTTGTTTGACAGACATTTCACAAGCCTGTGAATGAACTTTATGACTTGGTTTTAGGGAGACAAAAACAGACAGTGGACTTTACTGATTGCCAAAAGCTGTTTTATTTCCTTAATCCTCACCTCAAGGTAAATTTGTTGATGAGTTGGTGTTGGTTTTTTTATTCATGAATGTCACTGCTTCAGATAGCATAGCAGCACAGGCACGTAAATTAGGGATGAACACACAAAATAAAATAAGGAAGAAAAAATCTAATTCAAATGAAGATCTGATTTATGGAACATTAAAGTGCAATAAACTACCTTATGTTCAACATCTTTAGTCCATTTGTTTCGAAGCATATACTGTAACAGCATTATAAACAATTAGTGCAAGTACATTTTTATCCGACCATCGGAGAACATTCCATATGTACACTTTGATATTTCATATCTAATTAATTACTGTTAGAATAATAAGAAAATTAACCATCTATGTAAATTCCTTTACAAAGCCAAGGCAAAGTGTTAGCCACATTTTAAACTAATTGAGCTAATCATAACCTTAGTTTGAGATTTAATTATGCTAATAAACATTTTATTTTTCCAGCCAAGTTGTGGTGTTGTGTATGCTTTCCAAGACATGTGTTTGAGATGTGATTTTAGCCTCTGCAGGTTATAACTCAATACATGGTAATTGTTTAGATTAGATACATCTGTTTTCAAATTATGTTTCCAGTTATGAGGGATTTGTACCAAAGGCACACACACACACACGCACACGCACACGCACACACACACACACACACACACACACACACACACACACACACACACACACACACGACACACAGACCACATAATATTTGAGAATTTACGTTAATAACACTCCCAGACCCAAAGGAATACAACATTTAGTGTCTTTATAAAACAGATTTGCAAAATATAGCCAAGGCTCATTTAAATATGCATAAATAGCAAGAAAATATTTTCCCATTTCAATTCATACAATTCTGAATAACAATATTTATACACAGATCAGAACAGAACAATATATGAAAATAGGGCACAAACCCCTTAATTTCTTACTGCAGCAACCACCAGCAGAACAGACCGTAGCTAAAGCAGCACTTAACCAGTCTCCAACCTATACACATCTGGGTCTTTTGAAGAAACACATAGCATAAAACAAGGCTTATTCAAGTTTGTGAAATATCAAACTCCACATCTTTGGATGGGTTCTCTCCATTATAAAAGATCAATACCATTTTTTGTCAACAAAACAACAGTAATCAAAATCACCATGAACAAAATTGTGAAACAATTTATATAGAATATTTACACTAGTGCAGAGGAAAGCTGAGGACAAGGAGTAGAAAAAGGTTCAAGGTCCTGATTTTGAAAAGCCGTATGGATCGATTTTCTCCTGAATGGATTAAATTTCACGGTCAGTAAAGTTCTTTGTGTAAAGACGTAACGAACTGGAGACTGCTGTGTCCAACTACCCTGTTGATTACACCGTAGGCACAGTGGATGTGGTTCACTGTTACTGTGAAGGGCATTGTCTTTGGATGCACAGACCCTAGGATCAGTTGGATAGCTGCTCTGTTGTTTTTATAAATCATATACATTTTTTGGGCTAATATCAGTTCATTTGTAGGATGGGAATGTAACAAATAACCAATTGCAATACCTTGATTATGCTTTTAAATCAATTAGGTTTTTTTTTACAATCATCATTCATTTGTAGTCAATAATCAAAGCTAAACCATGACGACATGTCTTGTCCTGAGAGTATTTAATCTTTAACAAGTACTTTATTGATAAATCAAATTTCTTTAAATCAAATGTTTTCTCTCAAGGAGAGGCACATTTTTGGAGGGCAACTTAATGAAAGTCCCTTTTTTGGGGGGATAATGCATTAGCATTCTATTCTGTTGATACAGAGATTTAGAAAAATATCCCAAACTAATCTCATATCATTTCAGAAAATGTTATCAAAATCCCTGTGGTAGTGGATGTTCTGAGACATGCCAGACATATGAGATGCTGTAAGTGCAGAATATGCCAACTGTGCTCCTAAAATGACCCATGTTAAAACAGACCTATGTTCTATATGACCCTACCCCCCTCAAACTCTCATTGCCTCTACCTTATTTATCTTTAAAGAACATGTGGAAAACATATCGAGCAGAAAATCCATGGATGTTTGTGGATAGTGTGAGATGTTCATTTGGCTGGCTCAGGGATGGGTGTGGCGTGCTCCAGTCTCATGGTCCAGGGGTCAGAGGTCGGGGTGTAAAACGGAGGGTGGGTGAGCACGTCCTCCCCGGCCAGAGCGAAGGTGAACACACCCCTCTGTCTTTCCACCTCCTCCGCTCGTTTCCTGTCCGGCCGGCGAGCCTCCCTGCTGCTCCTGCTATCACTGTCCAGGTCCTTGTACCCCATGCCCCTGCCGCCCAGGGCACGCCTCCCCTCCCCGCCGTGACCTGTGACCCCGTGCGAGGCGGGGAGGAGCCTGCAGCCCGCCGCGAGACCCTTGTCCTCCGGGTGCTGGTGGCTGGCCGGGGGACACAGGAAGTTGGCAGAGCGCCAGGTGGCAGGTTTGCGGCCCCGGCGAGGGCGTGAGACACGACAGCTTTGCCTCTTGATGTGGCGGTGCAGGTGGTCGGAGCGCGTGAAGCTCTTGTAGCAGTGCTCGCACTGGTAGGGCCGCACCCCCGTGTGGATGCGCAGGTGGTTCTTCAGGTCGTAGTTGTGGACGAACTTGGAGTTGCAGTGGAGGCAGATGTAGGGGCGCTCGCCTGTGTGCTTGCGCATGTGAATCTTCAGTTTGTCTTGCCTACAGAGACAGAGAGGGTTAATAACAGTCTGTGTTTTGAACGATATCAGTAATAAGAAAACATTGTGGGTATGTTTTGGGGTACTCGGCTGGAGGTGGAACTGTTGTGCCAGAGGAGAGGCAGGATGTAGCTGAGGTAACTAATACAAAGAAACACGAATAGGGGCTTTCCAGTTCAGAAGGCTTGTGTGGTATTCAGATGAGAGGATAAAAATACCACAGGAACACACTCATTCTTTTAAGATGTAAAACGTATCAGTGTACATTTAACTCACGTGTCAATACGGTCATCATCTACATGCTCATGACACTTATTTTATCAAAGATGACTAAGTAATTATCATAGATGTGCACATGCCTTTTATGGCATTATAACAAGCCCATTATGAATTATGCAATTATTAAAAAGTATCCATACGTTTATTAAACAGTTTATTATAATTCATTATTTAATTACAATTATAGTATTCTATTCAGCAAATGTTTATACTTATTAGACATTCTCAACCATTTTATGGTTACCTGAAAACGTCTGATACGTTTTAACAATGCTGAATAAGTTAAGTAACGATTGTTGAAAACATAGGCCTACATATATCTTATGTTATATAATTCATTAGCACCTTGTACACATACAACAAGAAAATGACCGTCTATACACGACTTGGAAACGTAGGAAGGTTGTGAGGATGGACCTACCTGGTGAAGCGCACCTCACAGATGGTGCACATGTAGGGCTTCTCCCCAGTGTGGGTCCTCATGTGTCGAGGTAGTTTCCCCGCTCCCTGGATCACCTTGTTGCAGATGGGACACTGCTGGGACGCCTTGGGCTTCATCTTCCTCTCCTCCTCCAGCTGCCACGGCGGGAACAGGGACCCCAGGTGGGACGACGCACTCAGGAAGCTCAGGTACGAGCGGAAGTCTGCCTCGTCCTTGATCTGCCCTAGATGGCCCTCCGGCCCAACCACGCCCAAGCCCGACGTCACAAAGTCCTTCAGGAAGTCGCCGTGGAGGAGGCTGGGCGGGACTTCCTCTTTGAGCTCCTCCTTGATGACCTCTCTCTTGACGGCCAGGTCCAGGGGCCTGTTGTCCAGCTGGGCCGGGAAGGCGGAGTGTGGGCGGCCGTGGCCATGGTGGTGGGCGTGGCTGTGGTGCTCCAGGACCTGTGGGAAGCCTGGAAACTCTGCGGCCCAGAGGGGGGGGTAGAAGCCGGGGGGGAGCAGGGGCGAGAAGTTGGACCTCCTGTCCAGGACTGGCATCTTTGGGTACAGCCCTTCCTGCAGCAGAGACTCAATGGAAAAGTCCTTGAGGGCTCTGCTCTCCATGCTCTCATGCTCCCGAGGTTTCTCACACGACACTGACTCAGTGTTCCTGGACTTCCTCTCTCTGTGGAGGTCGTACTGGTGCTTGAACTGGGAGGTACTGGGAGGACTGGCCTCGGGGCCCGCCTGGTCCTGGCTCTCTGGCGAGCGGCTCGACCTATCGCTGGAGTTGTCCTCCTGGTCCTCCTGCTCGTCCCTCTTCGACGAGCCCGCCTCCTCGTCCATGTCCTCCTCCTCCTCCTCATCCTCCTCTTCCTCCGCCTCCTCCTCCTCCTCGTCCTCCTCGTCCTCCTCCTCGTCCCCTCCTACTTCTCCTCCTTCTCCTCCGCCGGTGTCCATGATCTCCATGCACACGTTGATGATGCACGGGATCTCCAGCATCTGGGCGGCGGTCAGGATCTCCTTCACGTTGGAGGCGGTGACGGTGAGCGTGGAGGTGTAGGCGAACTCCAAGATGGCCGTCAGGGACTCCGGGGCCACAAAGTCGATCTGGTAGACGCCGTGCTGCTGGTCTCCGTCCGAGGCGACGGTGAAGAGCTTCTTGAAGTACTGGCTGCAGGCGGCGAGGACGGAGCGGTGGGTGCGGTACTCCTGGTCACGGACGATGAGCACCACGTCACACAGGAGGCCGTCGCGCCGCTGCTCGTTGAGGCTGCACAGGACGTCGCTGCTGTGGTTGGGGAAGGGGATGCCGATCAGGTCGTCTTCGCTGTGGGCCATCCTCTCTCTATCTGGAGACACGGGGGGGGGAAGGAGAGGAGCCGTTAGAGCATGAGAGGAGACATGCTGGATGGTTAGAGGAGACATAGAGGAGGAGGAGCCGTTTATTGAAACATAATGTGATTCATTCTTCATGTGAAAAACGGAATATATGGAAAAATATATGGAAATATATGAAGAAAAAAAAAAACATATTGTAGGAGAAACACGACAATAGATGTTTCATAAAATAGATATATATTTGAAAATAAATCATAAATCTGCAGAGGAATTCAGTGCTTCTTGATTGAAGTAAGGAATGAAGTGTTGATTCCTAATGCCACCCTCTCTTGTGAGAACAGTAGGACATGACAGAGTTACACATATGGGGGGCGCTTCGTGGCGTAGCACACGAATGCGCATACCACATAATCGCAAGGTTCCTGGTTCGATTCCGACCCTCAACATACCCTGCACGTCATCCCTCCCCTCTCTCTCCCATCCTTCCTGTCAATCTCTACTGTCTCTATCCCAGTAAAGCAGAAATGCCCTAAAAATAACATATTTAGAGTTCCACATATGAAGAGGTGGAGCTTTGGAACTGAACAATCATCTTGATATGGGCATTGGCTCAGTTCAACGAATAGACTGTCTTTGTTTTCTTCTTCTTCCTGAGAGTAACGTAGATAATGTCAGGCGCTTACTCTCTGTCTGTCTGTCTGTCTGTCTGTCTGTCAGATAGGGCCAGAATAGGGTTTTATCTCCTAGTTGTTTTTCACTCTTTGTTTCACATTTCACATCTTATCTGTGATCTGCTCTCTCCAGTAAAGAAAAGTATAATATTTTTGTTGATGGTTTTACTTGCTATTCTTTGTCTCTATAACCATATTTAGACGTTTTACACCTTGCAGTTTATAGACATGACACAGAAATGGTATAATTCATGACATTGTGATTCTTTGTATTCCGTTGGGTGATGTTTATCAGTTGAAATGAAACTGTTGCCTTGGATCCTACCTGTTGATTTTAGTATGATGTTTTCTGGAAGTGATAAAACTGTTTTGGCAGCTTTCTCACTCATTCACGTCTATGAATAGAGTTTAAACTTAGCATTTTCTCTTGGCGGTCACTGCAGGCATGTGGAGGAATACTTTCAGGCCACGTACCACAATTGCATTGTTGACTACAGCCAAATGGTCGATCGCTGACAATTTACTTTTTTTTTACAGAGTGTAATACGCAATGGGCCGGGTTTCACAGACAAGGCTTAAACCTAGTCCGAGACCGAAAAGCATCCTCGGTGGCAATTTGCCACTGAAAGTGTGAATTGGTCCAGGACTAGGCTTAAGCCTTGTCTGTGAAACCCGGCCCTATGAGTTTTCCCACCTCATACTAAAACACTCATTCAGTTAAACTATTTACGAATGTCCGCAGTCGATCACCTGGTAACGTGGTGCTCAGTTACCAATCGAATGTGTAGTTCTCGGTCTTGTTGCTAGGGAACAGTTGCTATGATTATCGCTCGGATACAGTATCCATCTACACCGTGCAGATGCCGAGATGAAGTTGGTAAGTTATAGATTGTACAGTATTGTTCAGCGGATGATGCAACAACTTGATGGAACAAAGGACTGCTTAGAATTAATTCAGTGCGATTATTCGATCGGTGCCGCTCACGGAGTCACAATCAATAACAGACAGGATGAAAAGCAACTTGGTGAATTGAAAGATGGTGTATGGGTTGAAGCCTCCACACTGAAAAAGTATATGGTCACTGAATTAACTTCAAATGCAGTAACCTTTAGAACTCAAAAAGAGGGTATATATCTTATCTTTCATTACGCTTGACCTGACAACTTTTCTATTTTGTAAATTTCTTGTCAATATTTTCTATTTGTTTTTTATGTCCCATGCACCAACCTCACCAAGTCAATTTCCTGTATGTGCAAATATACTTGGCCAAATAAAAGAATTCTGATTCTGATAAGTTTTTTTTTTTCTTGGGAGCAGTTGATGTCGACACGTGTCTCTTAATCATGCTTAGAGGTCTCTGTCATGGGTGTCGAGCTGACAACCAGCTCTTCCTAACAATGGGAGGAAAAGACAGAGAGAGGAGGGGAGAGGAGGGGAGAGGAGAGGAGAGGCACAGGCTGGGGCTGGGGTCAGGGGGGTCCTGACCTCTAACAGATGTCCTTACACTCAGAGGAGAGGGAGACGGTGTGAACGCGATCTGGAGAACAGCGAGGAGAAGAGGAGATCAGATGTCCCCAAAAGTTCCCTAACAGGTTGCACAAACAGCAGCATAGGAGCCCCTCCCTGGAGGAGCCAGCCAAGTCAAACAATAGTGCAGAGTTTAGAACAACACGAGTGGATAAGAGAGAGGGGGCCTGGGAGAGGGGGAGGGAGGGAGGGAGGGAGTGGAGGGAGTGGAGGGAGGGAGTGGAGGGAGGGAGTGGAGGGAGTTGGAGGTAGGGGGGATGGGGGTGGTGGTGGTGGGGGGGCGGGGGGCGTGGTCTCTCCCACCCACCCTGGGAACACGTGCTGCTTCCTACCGCTGTTCTCCCAGCTCCTCTCCTCCACTCCTCTCCTCTGCTTTCTCTCCGCTAACGTCACGAACGCTGCTCGCGCTAACACACTCCCTCCCCGGTCTAATTACAGCGTGGAGAGGATCTGAGGAGGATGTGCCACATAGACAGAGAGGGGGGGAGGGCACTACTTTCCCACCGCAAGGTCCTGGATGGGAGCAACGTTTCAGCACCAAACGCCTTTACCCCCCCCCCCCCCCCCCCCTCCCTCCCTCCCTCCCTCCCTCCCTCCCTCCCACCCGCGCCCTTAAAACAGTCATGGGTGGGGACACCACTTTTAAAACCTTTTGTTGAAGAGGCTGATAACCCTTTTTCTGTGATTGGCTGCTCCGACAGTCTCTTTGTCAGCCTGCATGGAAAGACACCTTTGATCTCGCTGTTTTTAGAAAATAAAAACCACATCAAAACATTTCACTCTGCATGTGTGAAATAATCCAGAGAATTTTAATGACCTGTCTGCCACGACGACGCAACGCAACGATTATAAACATATATTTTAATGTTTTCGTTTAACTATGAAAAATATGAAATACTGAAGCACGTGTTCTCCTAATTTTTCGAAACGGGATCGTTGGCTTGATCTAACAATACATCAAACAATACATCATAACAGGGTATCAGTAAAAGCAGCAGGAAAAGGACTTGTTCTCATACAGTATGAGGATCTCAAAATCCCAGACCAGACCCAACACTTTCCAACCAAGCGAGAGGACAAGCCTACACAATGAGAAGACAGGCCTGCCCGGCCCCAGCTCCCCCGACCCCTCTGCGACTACTCCCCCAGCCAGCCCTACACACACACAGGCTGCCCAGCCATAAAGATACTAATTCTAATTCCATTTCCATGGGCTTCTTGGCCTCCAGTCGTGTGGCAGCAACATCATTAGAGCCCGCTGACATGGGCTAATAAAGCTCTGTGTGTCTCTGACTCCATCCCCAGTGTTGGTGGCTGACTGGCCACAGGGTTACCCAGCATGCTCCCCTGTCATGGGGGGAACACTCGCTTGGCCTCAGCTTAGAGACACTCTATAGAACTGGCGTCGGGAGCAGGATTTGAGGCTGTTTGTTCACAATGAGCTGCTTGTCAGAACGCCCAAGAACAGCATGGCGTTAGAAACCGCTCCCTGCCCAGTTTTCTGTCATTACTTGGCCGTGTTTGAAAGAGAGGATTGCTGCTGCTCGGTATGTTTATGACAGGCTAGGTTTAATATGTGATTTCACGCAAATTGCTGTCACTAATTGTTTTTCAATCAAATGCCATAGTAATTGCGTTTCTTAAAATAGAGTTTCTCGGTGATCGGCTCTTTGCATTTGGTTCTTTATTATAGAGGAAATTATAGTGCATGTACAACCTGTTACATTGAAAGTGACATTTTCTTAGACTCTAAATTTTAGGCTAGAAATGGAAATAGTTCATGACTAGGACAAGACATTTTTTTTTATTTATTTTTTTCCAAATTACCATAACATATGTATTTTTCCCTGATTAACCATAATTGTTCTTTGGAATGCTTATGATAAGCAGGTGCACTGAGAAGAAAAAAATCCCAATGTTAATGTGAAAATATTTTTGCTTATCTCCTACGGGGAATGAGTTTATATATCTATTTCTCTGTCAATTAATTTTCAGTTTGTTCTGAAGATTTATCTTACTAATACATACTCTTTCTGTTATGTTCTGCTTGTTATGATCAAAGTGTTGCTAATATTCTTCATAATCATAATAAGAAAATAGACAGGAAAATTAGAACACAGGGGAATACACGTTCAAAAATGTGAAATCAGTCAATTAAGTGAAAGCTCTTGAACCTGGGCCAGTGGTACAGGAGTGTGTACGACAACCAGGGAAGCCCGCAGGTTCACACCATTATCTGTCACACACACACACACACACACACACACACACACACACACACACACACACACACACACACACACACACACACACACACACACACGATAAAACTGTGTTACTAAATTAGGTCCCAAAGGTCAAACTTTCCTTTCATTTACTTTGTCATTTCTCATGACTGTAATGGGTTTAATAGACTCAGTTTAGCCTGCTGATCATTAACTAGCTGGTAATCCCTTTAGTGATAATCCTCTCAGCAAACACAGTTTGTGTAATGGTTTATGAAGAATGTACAACAATTCAGTTGGTCTCGTAAAGGGTCACATAAAAAACGTCCATTTAAATCTGCCAGAATGTAGAAGCTGTAGGGACACTAACAGGTGTGGCTTCAAATATGTCTTCATATCAGCTACTCAGACAAACACAACTATAAGGACCGTAACTGGAACATTTTTTAACAGTGCCGCAGATCTAATTTTTGGAAATATACCAACCAACATTACCAACAAACATATAGAGCAACAAAACCAGTTGTGAAATAGGACAAGTCTAATCCCTGTATTTGGTCATTTGCGTGAGGCAAGACACCCATAACAAGAGCACCACAAACAATAATTTCCATTTCTTATACCCCCTCACCTCCAAAACATGTTTATATATCTGTCAGCACTCTTCTATAAGCCCATGTCTTTTGTCAATTAAATTCACCTCAACATTACTACAGAGAAGGCAAGGGAGTTCAGGTGAAGCTGCTCTGCACAGGAAATTCTTTTAGACATACTGTATCTCCTAGGCTTTTTATGCACTTGTCTTTTCTAGCTCAAGGGTCCCTTTACAATCAATAGCACACAATGCTTTATTGAATGAAATTTCAACACTATTCAAGGGCAGAAAAAAACAGTGTAAAGATTGCAGCAAAAACACTGTATTTAACATTTCTTTGAAAATTGCAGCCAAGTCGCCAGGGCTCATGTTTGTCTCCTGCGTTTTTATTGCGAACCAGGACTTGGCACCCTCATTTTCTCCAGACAGCGTCTATGCTGCTACCCAAATAATTACATGAGTCATCAAATTACCGTATCCACACTCTGAGCTGAGCTGCTGTCAGTGGGTTTGCACCTGGGAGGAACACAACAGTCAAACTCACAGCATCCACAATGCAGCGCTATGACACTTAGACAAACACACACTGAAACAGGTGCACTGCACTGCACTGCCCTCACACACACATGCACACACACACACACACACACACACACACACACACACACACACACACACACACACACACACAAACATACACGCACACACACACACACAAGTACAGTAAAAACCACATACAGTACTGTACAGATACACACACACACACACTGTAAGCACACACACTCTCTGGCAGAAGCACAAACTCACACATGTCTAGATATGTTCAGCAGCATTCCACAAGTTGATGAGTCTAATCCTCTGTTGCGGTCTCCTACCTTTAGTTTCTCCTCGCGCGCGCGTGTGTGTGTTTTATTCCAAGACTACAGCGGTGTGTGTGAGCGGTGACCTCTCACATTGCCTC
>NC_139659.1:2175619-2177287 GCF_951799395.1 Argentina silus
CGGTCCTCCCCCCCCTGCCCAGCCTCCCCCCCCCCCCCCCCTCCCCCAGTGCTGGCGACTAAATCACGCTTTCATTAGAAAATCATTGTAGATGCTTTTTTAGTCTAGGATGAGGCTCAATATGTGTCCTGGAAACCGGTTTCATCCTGTATGGATTATCACTCTATTATGAAAAGGGCTCTCACCGACTGTCGATTGGTTAGTTTCTCAGCGGTTTACAGGCCCTAAAGGTGATGCACACATTACATTGACTCCTTGTCTGCCTAGACGCTGTGCTGCATGTGGAAGCCCATGTGCACTAAGTCTGTCCCACAACCACTTGAAGCAAACCATCGACACAGCCTTGCGGACGTCACCAGAAGACTGGTTTGGGCTATTCTGCAGGTCTGTGCTGTATTGTGGGTAAGACCAGCCCCAATGGCCAGCCATATGTCCCCCCCCCCCCCTCCATCCACACCCACACACCCGCCCACGGCCTCCTGGCCCCCCTGTCTGTCTGGGAGGACAGGGCTGTTCTTGTGGGAAAGCTGCAGGCTCCCCCCCAGCTCTGCCCTGCCAGCTTTGCCCACCGGAGATACAGACCCACATCTTCCAGACCTCCTGCAACAAGGCTCTCCAAGGACAGCATGCAGACACACACACACACACACACACACACACACACACATACACAGGAGCAATGTGTTTACTGTGTGTGTGTGTTAGTGTCTAAGTGTATAAGTGTGTAAATGTGTGAGTGTGTAAGTGTGTAAATGTGTAAGTGTGTAAGTGTGTGTCTATGTGTGTGTGTGTGTGTGTGTGTGTGTGTGTGTGTGTGTGTGTGTGTGTGTGTGTGTGTGTGTGTGTGTGTGTGTGTGGGGCGGCGGGGTGAGTGAGGACATCTCCTGGCGGTGATAACGAGGGGGAGGCCAGGCATGGCGGGAGAGCCTCTGTCTGCCCTCGGGGCACTCTGGCACCTCCTAATTAAAAGCAGCCAGGCTGCAGGGGCAGGGGCGACAGATGCCTGTCACTGAAGCCACACACATACATACACACACCCACACACATGATGCATACTGGAGACACACTCACACACACATACAGTACACACACACTCACACACACACACACACACAACACACACACACACACACACACACACACACACACACACACACACTCAGACACACACTCAGACACACCGACATATCCACACAGACACAGACACAGACACACACACACACACACACACACCTTCTCTGAACCGCATTCTCATACATACATTGAGAGAGAGGGGCTTTTGGTCTCTCAGACCACGTTGGGGCCATCAGGTTTCACAAACCCCCACCCCAGACCCAGGCTCCCTTCTAACCATGGGAGTGTATGTTCAGCAACCACACCAACTGCTCTGTGTGTCTGGGGTGGGTGGGAGGATCAATGCAGCCTCCCGAAGTGAGCGCTATAGCTAGCTAGGTTAGCCCACACACTCATGTCTTTAAAACCGCCATCCAGCCCTTCAATGCCTCACACAGGTGGGAGGACCCGCTTCTTCAACCCAGATCTTTGAGAGACATTACGAAATGAGTGTCTATTTCACCCACTAAATTAATCTCCTCCTTCCCCGGACAGAAAAAGGCAGGTTTTTGATGGCGGGTTTAATATTTGAGTTAATTTCTCTTCCCTGATTGT
>NC_139659.1:2177487-2179987 GCF_951799395.1 Argentina silus
TGTGTGTATACAGTAAGTGTGTGTAAGTACTTTACACACGTGTGTGTGTCTGTAGTGTCTATGTCGATATACTGTGTAGACATAGAATGTCTGCATATGCTGTCTGTACTGTGTCTCTCTGTTGATGCGTGTCAGCATAAAATAGGATGTGTGTGTGTGTGTGTGTGTGTGTGTGTGTGTGTGTACCGGTGTGTGTGTGTGTGTGTGTGTGTGTGTGCGCCCACGTGCATGCATGTGTGTGTGTGTGTGTGTATATGTGTACAGAGAATGTGTATGTGTGTGTGTGTATGTGTGTGTGTGTGTGTGTGTGTGTGTATGTGTGCGTGTGCATACGTGTGTGTGTCTGTGTGTGTGTGTGTGTGTGTGTGTGTGTGTGTATGTGTGTGTGTGCATACGTGTGTGTGTCTGTGTGTGTGTGCGTGTGTTCAGTAATTATACAGCAGTGGACCTGTGGCAGGGCAGTAAATCAAGTGTAGAATAGCTTGGGACTGAGAGCTCCTTACCCAAACGGGACGTCTATGAGGGCCACTGCCCCGACTCAACTGCTGTGTTCAGGCCAACACTGCCAACGGTGCCTTGGGTCAGGGCTATTAAAAACACACTCCACAAACCCCGAACACAAAAATCCTCCTTAAATACGTCACTCTCCATCCAAACGCATTTCTGTCATTTTTATTAGACGTCCCAGCTTGTCAGTTCAACCTCTTCCAGCCACTTTCTCTATGGCACTTGACTTCTAGGAATCCTCACAAACTTATTTTGTACACATGCGTGTACTGTGTATGTATACGGTATGTGTACACACACACACACGCGCGCACGCACACACACGCACACACACACACACACACATGCATGCACAAACGCACTCACTCACGCACGCACACACACACACACACACACACACACACACGACACCACACACACACACACACACAGTCAGGTGAGTTGTCTGTCAGGTGACTGGGTGTGGCTGTGCTTTGCACAGACAGCAGGGAGGGAATGCATGATGAGAAGCAGCCCTGCCAACACGGAGAACGGGACTACAAAGCCCTATCTGGGCCCCAGACATGTGCCAACATGACTCAAAATCACACACACACACACACACGCACACGCACGCATGCACGCACACACACACACACGCACGCATGCACGCACACACACACACATACGCATCGCATGCACGCACACACACACACACACACACACACACACACGCACGCATGCACGCACACACACACACACACACACACATACGCATGCACACACACATATACACACACACACACACACACCACACACACACACACACGCACACACACGCACATTCTCGCGATCAGCAAACTCAGCTCCCTACACCAAGCAAAAGTTAGCTTCCAACAGTACATGGGAAAAATAACCCATCTCCCCCCTGGAGTCAGGTACGTCAGAATGACGTAGAGTCAACCATTCTGCAACCATCTGTTTGTCATTGGGAGAGAGGAGCCCCCGTCTCCCGCGGTCCCACACCCACACCCACACCCTCACCCTCACCCACTAAGCACCCTCTGACCTGGCAGGGAGGCCCCGTCCCTCGCAGAGGGCTGCAGTGGAGAACACGCCCTGGCCCTGGCCACCATGATGACATGGAGCTGTGGCCCAACCTCAGACAGGCTGAGCCAGCCAGCCCTCCCTCCCTCCCTCCCGCCAACCCCACCTCCCCCCCTCTCTCTCCCCCCCAGCCCTCCCTCCCTCCCGCCAACCCCACCTCCCCCCCTCTCTCTCCCCCCCAGCCCTCCCTCCCTCCCGCCAACCCCACCTCCCCCCCCCTCTCTCCCCCCCAGCCCTCCCTCCCTCCCTCCCACCAACCCCACCTCCCCCCCTCTCTCTCCCCCCCAGCCCTCCCTCCCTTCCACCAACCCCACCTCCCCCCCTCTCTCTCCCCCCCAGCCCTCCCTCCCTTCCTCCCTCCCTCCCACCGACCTAAACCCTCATTAGGAGTGTTGGGTTAAGGATAGGAGGAAGGGAGGGATACACCCCCAGGTGCATTGTGGGACTCACCCACCTCAGAGCAGGTCTTTCAAGCCCGGGGAAGTCGCTATATCATAAACAATGTTTATTGTCAACAACAACGTCAACAACATTACAACAGAAGTTAATAAATCTTCTCCTTTTTGGTATATCATCAGACCCTTTCAACAGGTTGCAAGGATGCAATTGTGGAGTTGGAGCCCCCCCCCTTTGTTTTGTTAGACACCGGCAGAAATGTATAAATAGCCTCTCCCCATTTGACGATTGAAGATAAAGATATCCTCAATGCCATGGCAACTTTGATGAACCAGATGCAGATGAACCAGACCTGGTAAAGGTGTGGTGAAAGTGTCCATATGGTTGGATTGTAGAAAAAGCCTGATTTAGAAAAAGCCTGATTTAAAAGCCCCTTTGGAAACCAAACGGACAAACAAACCCCACCGTGAGCGGACCCCACCGTGAGCGGACCCCACCGTGAGCAGACACC